>NC_068942.1:31089822-31458365 GCF_026419915.1 Harpia harpyja | reverse complement strand
CCTGGTTTCAGCTGGGCTAGAGCTAGTTGTCTTCCTAGTAGCTGGTACAGTGCTGTGTTTTGGGTTCAGTATGAGAAGAATGTGGATAACACACTGATGTTTTCAGTTGTTGCTAAGTGGTGTTTAGACTAAGTCAAGGATTTTTCAGCTTCTCGTGCCCAGCCAGTGAGAAGGCTGGAGGGGCACAAGAAGTTGGCACAGGACACAGCCAGGGCAGCTGACCCAAACTGGCCGACGGGGTATTCCATACCATGTGACCTCATGCCCAGTATATAAACTGGGGGGAGTGGCGGCGGGGGGGATCGCTGCTTGGGGACTAATAGGGCATCGGTCGACGGGTGGTGAGCAATTGCATTGTGCATCATTTGTATATTCCAATCCTTTTATTATTACTATTGTAATTTTATTAGTGTTATCATTATCATTATTATTTTCTTCCTTTCTGTTCTGTTAAACTGTTCTTATCTCAACCCATGAGTTTTACTTTTTTTCCTGATTCTCTCCACCATTCCACTGGGTGGGGGGGAAGTGAGTGAGCAGCTGCATGGTGCTTAGTTGCTGGCTGGGGTTAAACCATGACACTGAATTATTTGAATTAATTATTATACTCTTGTAAATGTTATGCAAAATGGAGGAAAAGACACTTTCTCCTTAAATTCTGCATTGTTTCCATATGGCATTAAAAATGAACATTCTTGAACAGCTCATCATATTTGCTCTTTTCACTATCTATCTATGGACATAATATAATTCTTAAAACTCCTATTTGTTCTGTTATATTTGTAGAGACACTTATAGTGAGCATTCTGTCAAAATTTGGTATTTGACCACTGTGAGTGCTGACATTTGAATGCTTTCACTAAAATACTCAGGTTGACTTCAGACCTGCATTTTATAAACAGAAGCAGCTGTAGAAATTGCTAGGTTACTGAACTGAGTGAAAACATGGGTGCTGCCAACTGTTTTTAGCAGTAATAGTCTGAGCTCTCTGCTCATTAATGTAGAACTAACTGTTGCTAGGTAGGAATAGAAACGACAGTACAATTTAGTTTAATTCTCGGGCATAATTTTAACGTTAAATGTGTGCTTCATAGCCTTCATTTCAAATTTGGTTTTGTCTGGGCTTTGATTCTCTTTTTAGGACATTTGGTCATACAGTGCCAGATTTTCAGATCTCCCTACTAAATTTGTAGTTATTGTGACAATTAACAAAGATATGTCCAATATAGAGTCTCAAATTAAATGCAGCAATGTAATGTAAGGCTTACCGGATTGGCTATTTGCACATTATTTGCACAGTGGGCTTTCCACACCTGAATAAATCTGGATCCTTTTCTTTTCCCCCTTTGAGTCCTTTGGGTTTATACAAGCATAAAATGTGCACAAGTCAGGGAAGATTTAGCTCAATAATCTCTGAAATAAGTGGTATAACACAGGGGATGGTTTAAAGCTCTATCTGACAAAGCGTCTTAAAATTATTATTTGTATTTATGTAATGTACTAGAAGGAACCATTAAACAAGACCTTTCCTATTCAGTGCCTTAATTGCTAGGGCATGGTCCCATGCTCTGGGGCTCCAAAATTAATGTATCACGATTGCTTCACATTAATTTCAGTAACTGTGGAATTTGAAATCATAGTTAAACCATTTTTATGCTAAATCTGTTAAACTGTGCAGTAATCAAGTGTGTATCTCTGAGGGAGAACCATGTTGTCATTTTCTAACATACAGGAGCTGAATATCAAAACGCAGTTTTCCTCTATCTCATCAAATTAATTATTTCAGTAGGGAGTGTATGCTAGATGGTTTCAAGAGGAGTCATTTTGGGGTTTATGACTGTAAGCTTTCTTCTGCGCAAGTACCGAAACTAATAGTGTAGCTGTATGTGTGTATACAAGGCGGACTGTAATCTATTTTACATGAACTGCCTCTTGGTCCTTCCAGGGGTTTTTGTGAAGACTGAGTTGATCTCAAAGAAGATATGACCCTCTCTGTCTGCTGAGCAGGTCATGGTTCAAAGAATGACTGAAGGCGCGCAGGAGGCTGGCATTTTGTGGCCCTAATTTTTTCTGCTTGTCTCTCACTGGTACCAGTGTTCATGTATATTCTGCTTCCAGTCACCCCAGCGATCCTTCCATTTGTGCTGCGGGGCCACGTGTTCCGTCCGCTGCTCAGCACGGCACCGCTCTTCCCTGGTCCAGCAGTGACCCTTCAAAGGGGAGGCCGAACTAGATGACCTTCCAACCAACATTTCTGTGGTTATATCACTTTCTTTTCTTGGGGTTAGCAAGGCAGTGACAATTTTAGTTGATTTCTGATGAAAAGGGACGAAACTTCTTCTATCAAAAGATACCTGAGCCTCATGAGATTACACTTGGTTTTAATTCACAGACCAGACTCTTCAAGACATTACGGTCACATTTTGCAAATATTTCAAGAGAAGAATATTATTTGGACCCCTTTCCTACTTCCAGAATGGAAATGTGAAATGTCACTGAGTCACGAGCTGCAGCATATAAGTGATTTTCCTTTTGAGTACAGTTTGAGGCATGCTCTCTGCTGTTGTCAATACTTTTCCATTCAATAGGAATGGAAAATATGAGTATTTTGTGTTTTTCAAATGCTTTGGTCAGAGTTCTCTAAGAATAGCTGTCGAGTGGGTTTAGATTAGTTCTCTTGTCCATCAGGATACCAAGATACTGTGATTGCTGCCTCATTGTACACTGCGTGCTGCTGTGAAGAGGCGCAATTCAGGGTCCACATCCCTTGCTACTTTTGTGGAAAAACGTTTAAACAGTAGGACTGGTGAAGTGAGTGTGCTCCTAGCTATTCCTAATTTTTTAATGAATATTCTGGGACAGTGTCATGATGTTCCTGTCCTTTGCCTCTCTGCTGAACAGAGACTCTGTTCACTCTTTCTATTCAGTTTTATGTTCTCTGTATGCTATATCACTTTTCAGAGTTCTGGGCAATATCTAGAACTTATTAAAAACTCATCTACATATTGTAAAGAAAAATATCATATCTGAAGTTCTTTTAATATGAAATGTACCTTGACTGTTCTCTATTAATCTGAAGTGATACCTTAAGGTCATTTGGTACTGTGATGGTGACTGTCAGGGAAGAATTTGAAATAAGTTAATAATATATAAATATCTCCTGACAGCTTACATTTTATGTCTGGGAGCCTGGACTCTAAGCACAAGGCCTAGTAGCTGTTCTAGAATTAACCAAGGTAATGCAAAGGGAATATATTAAGTTGAAAGAAGTGTTGGCTCAGCTGTCATTAATGTGTAGAATTATTTTCTGTCACATCATTTATTCATGGACTGCTAATGCATTCCATCTTAGCTCTACAAAAATACTAGTAACTTGGATACAAATGTTGCTGCTTTTCTTTATTTTGAATGATTCTCTTGACTTTCCAAAATAATTTCGGCAAAGGAATACAAATACTATGTTAACAGCACAGGCCTTGTAACCAAAAGACATCACAGAAGCTTGCATTTATTACCAGCTGTACACTCACCATTTTCTCCTGAATGTTATTTTGGTAATAGACAGACACAGAGAAAACCTATCATCTTGCACACTTTAATGGGACATGACAGTAGCAGTTAAGCCTGCGTAGCAATAATTATCTCTACCCAGCATCACACTCAAGTTCTTCCTTTGAATTGCAACTAATCTGATAGCCATTCTGTTAATTTGCAGCAATATAGGTCTACCTCAGCCAAGCCATCTATGCAGTTGAAATTATTTGGCAGTATTCCACTTTATATTTCAGTTCAGCTTAGTACTGCATAGGATCCTGATTTAAAAAACAAAAACAACCAAACAACAAACACGAACCTGAACCATATAGTACCAATAGGATATTGGGAGGCCTGACTAAGAAAAGAATTTGTTAACAGGGATTTTCCCTCAAGTGAGATTGTTTGTATTTAAGTTCTGTTGGGATTGATAAAAGACCCATTGCTATACAATATTTTCAACAATCATCTGAAATAATGAAAAAATATGAAAAAACTTCTGGTAAACATAAGCAAGTGGCATAAAAAAATGGAGGAATGATAAATAATAATGGAAAAAGAGTTGCTGCACAGAGTGATATGGACCATTTGGTAGCTGATTAAGGTGTATTTTAACATTGCCATATGTGCAGTAACACATCTAGGAACAACAGTTCATAGGATATACAGGCTGTGACCAAATAACTCAGCATGTGTTCTCAGCATAAAGCTTTGTTGAAAATAAAGGATAGTTACAATAATTTCAAATAAAAATAGAATACTGGGGTTCAGGAATAGAGGGTGTCTTTACTGCTATATACGAGTGGAGCTAATATCGGAGCAGTACATTGTCAAACTTATCCATTCTTAAAAGGATGCTAAAAACCAGAAGATGTAATCAAAAAAGAGGAACAGTCATACTTCAGAAATGTTGAAAAGGTCTTAAAGCCTGATACTTTAAAAACTCAGTTTGTCTGGGTCTGAGAAAAACTGGAGAAGATGACTAGATTATGTGGTGCATGTACCTTTACAAGGAGAAAAGGCCAGGTTCTGAAATCTTAGCATTCTGAGAGGAAAAAGCATAACAAGAATCAAATTCCAGCAGCTGAAGCCACAACAAGTGAAATTTGAAATTAAGAAACATGCTTTGAATAGTGAGGTTGCAAAGCTGCTCATACAAAATACCAGGTTAAGTAAGTGGTGAATTCTCTGTTTCTTGTCTTCAAATCAAAGATTTGCCTTTCTGGAAAAAAAGTTTTGATCAAATTCAGCTCACAAGAGTGAAGTGTAATGGCCTATAAATCTTTCTGGCTCTGCACATTATCAGTATGAATCTGTGGGAACTATGTAAGTAAACATGATCATACAGCTGGCTGTACCATTGTTTAATACCATGGAGAGACCTACATTTCTCCACAAAAAGAAAGGTATAGAATCATGATGAAGTCAGGACAGCTGTTAGTCCCTCGTTGCTGACATGGCCAAAAACCTCAGAGCATAAAATACATGAGTGTATGAAGTATAACAACATTATCTTGGTGCAGTGGCAGACTAATGTTCTGCCTATGCAAAGAGGTGGCTGCAGCAATACGTGGACTTCCCCAGATTAAATGGAAGCCATCTGGCTGATCCAGTGATTTATCATTTGTGGTTGGTAAATGTTAGTCAAGTCTGATCCTTTTAAAGGTCATCAGCAATGAGAGGTTCTCAGGTTATCATACTACTCCCTGTCCAAATACACTAAAAGTGACTGCAGCACTGTTGGAAACTTCCCACTGAACACATAGTTCTCTGTGTCCTATCCTGCATATGACATACATAATTAGAAAGGGGGTTGGATGAATAAGTAGTTGATAAATCTCACATAGATAGGTTTAGGTACCATATTCTGCTACTGTGTTTGTCTCAGGACCGTGACAGATTTTAGTCAGGGATAGTTATGCAATAGAAAATGTGCCATATGTCTGATTATAGTGTAAGAATAGTCCAGAGCAAGAAAAAAAAGATGCCATCCTGAAAATCCTTCTGTTCAGTTTCCATCTAACGCATAAGCTGGACAAGTGCCTTTCTGTTTGACCTGAAACTACTGATGCCTGTAGCACTACCAATTTACCACAACTGTCCCAGACAAACATCCTAATCACGTGCTTTTTGCCCTAAACTTGATTTCGAAAGCCAGGAAATCAATACTTCCACCTAATTCCTATAATGGAATAAAGGTGCTCATGACATGCATAGCACACATGAGACATTTCAAAATGTTGCACCACCAACTTTTTTGGAAAACACAGCTAGCAGTGGCATTGATGGATATGTGTTCTGTACCGCTCCTGCTGATGTGACTCAATTTTGCAGCAAAGCATGCAAATGTTATGGCACCTGCGAGGGAAAGATGGCAAATTCTTCCAGTCATTTTTACTCAACATTTCTGTATATTAATCACTGAATAATAAACAGTGGGAAACAATTCCTGGAGCAGAGACAGGAATGTAGAATTCCCCTCTCCAGACTGGTTGTCCCAGTAACAGGGACCTTTCTCAGTCTTTTGACTCATGAATCTACTGCTGCTCCTCAGCAGTATAACTTGAACAGGAAAGATGAAAATTAACCAGTCTAGTATTCAGGGCTTGTTCTCGAGAGATGCAAAGTGTTTGATTGCCCTTAAGATGAAGAAAGGACAAAATTCATGTCTCCTTGGGTGGGTACTCTTCTCCTATAGGTTATTTTATAAAGGATGCATGACCCCAGACAACAGCTACATTTTAAAAGAAAATATATTCAACCCTGTCTTGCTACCTCTCAGCATCCATGACTCTTCAGGTCTGGGATAGAGTGGCAAAGCTAAAAGAAAATGGAAAAAAAATCCTATATCTTGCACTATATGCAGGAAGAAATTGAAGGAAAATAATTTTTTTCACACCCCTTCCTAAATTCTCCTTTTTAGTTCTTTCCATTGACATGCTTCCTTTAAAAAATTGTGTTGTTCAGTGAAAACGAAATCATAGTTGAGCATCACTAAGAACTGATCCATCATGAGATGAAATCTAAGTATGTTGTGACAAGCCAGTTATGGTCCATAGCAAGAGGCAGCTTAACTAGCTGACAAATGACAAGTCTACTGTGGTTTTTTGCTGGTCTTATTTTTTTCTGTGCTTCTCTTAAGAGATTTATGAAGAACATGGTCCTCTGTAGGACATTCCTTACTGTCATCTGTTACTACTGAAGATTTGACAGTAGTGCAACTTTTTACTGAGTTATGCAGGTACTCTGGAAGCCCATAATTCAGAATATATCTAGATGTTTCTTCCTCTTCCCAGCACAGGTTGCTGCTAAGATGACTGATTTATCAATATCTTTTAATTAACAACGCATCTCCTTTCTTTGGATTCTTACCAGAGAGGTTTCATGGTACCTCTCTGTAGCTACATTATTATTATTGGGATTTTTTTGTCATGTCCTTATTAGCTTCTTATAGTTAAGGAATCCTTTTCCTCACCTGTGCTTATGGTATGTGCCATTTCCAAAGCACATGTTACTGGAAAATAGTTTCAATAAAGCAGAGTGTTTAACATGACAAAGCTATAAATGATGTAAGTTTAACCCCTGATTATCTTCACTGACCACGTTTTTTGTGCCTTACTCTCTGTTCTCCATTCTATGATGTGAAGTGAAAGGAGTGTGCAAGAACCATACATCACATTAATGGGGGAATGATTATCATCAGAGAACTACCTGCAAAGCTCAACTACAATGCTAACTATTTTTGTTGCCTAAAATTTGATGCCTTGAAGAATTAGCTGTACTAGTCTGAATCAGGATATTAGCAAGCATACATTAAAGAAAAATGTAGCCATCAGAAATTCATGCCTACAGAAAACAGCTTAATCATGAAATGTGCATTTTGGAGAAAATTAGGATGTATGCAGCCATGCTGCAGAACACCACAAAGGTCTCAAACCATCACTGACCTTTGGTTCAAAGTGAATCCCCTTTGATGATTGGACTTGAGTTTTCAGACTATAGTGCAACTCATCGCATTTCTGTTCTACTTCCGTCCCACGAGAAAAGTTTAAATATGCAAGCAAAACCATAAAGCACATGAAACAATATCAGCATTTCACAGAAGCTCTGTTTATTGCATTTCTAGGGTTTTTATTCATGAACTCTGCTCTAATCATGTTAGTATCAAAGTTTATTATTTTTACTGATAACAGCGTTATTAATCCAGTTACTGATGAACAGTAATTAACTACTGATTTTCTGTATTAGCAAAATAATGTTAATTTGCAGGACTGATACAATGCTAAATTTAAAAAGGCATTACAAGTAGACTTATACATATATATGTACATATGTGAATAGGATTCATTCTCAGGCTTACTTATACCATTTCAGCACATTTTTGTACAAGACATCCTTTCATTTCTTTGGATTCAAAAATCTAATGATTTTAAGAGGCACAACAAGTGGGTCTCATAGATTGTTCTGTTCTTATCCCTATGTATTGTCATGTAGATTGAACTCAGAACTGTTGATTGCCCAAAAATGCTGTGTGAAAGCTGAAATTTTCTACATCAGTAAGCCATTATTAAGAGAATGAGTAGGTGGAGAAAAGGTAGATATGCAAGACTACAGAGAGCTTGTTGCCAAATGAGGGAGGTGTTGCAGTCAGAGAAGTAGAAACATGCTAAGACAGACATAATTGGCATTACTTACCTTGAACCCACAAACAGCATAACAGGAAACAAGAGTATAAGCATTTATAGCACAGCAATGCTGCTAAGAGTAAACCGGGCCTAAATATATGTGACACATAACCAAAAAGGGGTAAATGAGGACTTCTGTCTCCATTGCACAGCAGAGCACAGTGAACATCAAAACATGTTCAAGTAGTAAAATCTGCAAGACAAAAAAAAGGATGTAGGGCAAGCAGGAGAGAGTTCTGGTAGAATCGGAGTACTCTTGCAGAATGAGTGGGATGGAACTAAAACCAAGTCCTTACCTGAAAAATACGATCAACTTTGTTGGAAGCGGTTGAGATCGTCACCCTTCCTTTGGGGAGGGTGAAGGAACTGAAAAACATCAGCAGTGAAAGAGCTGAAATGGGGAAGAAAGAAGTCACCCACTTCAGTACTGGCCTCCTGCACTGAAGAGCACTCTAGCCTGGCCACCCCAGCCTTGAGGACTGAGGCCGTGGAGGCTGTGACCTTCACTGCCAACCGCAGCGCCAGCTCCGGTTACTGCTCCACATGCGGCTCTGAACGCACAGCGTTAGTGCTGTATACTGATGGTGACTTTAGGGCGAGATGATTGTTAAGGAGCAGTTATTTGACCACGTAGTGATAATGACAGATAATGAGTAAGAGCTAAGCCTTGGCAGCAAGTGTGGGGTTGATGAATGTCCGTCTTGTAAAGTGCTGTTCTGAAGTTTGAAACTGGCGCAATTTATGGATCTTTTAATGCTTCCATACACAAAGATCTCTAATTTCCTGGGGGGTTTTTTGGTATGTAGAGCCATATACTTAGTTGCCAGAAGGCTTTTGCAGAAGGTCTGA
The DNA here is from genome assembly GCF_026419915.1 of Harpia harpyja. Taxonomy (NCBI): domain Eukaryota; kingdom Metazoa; phylum Chordata; class Aves; order Accipitriformes; family Accipitridae; genus Harpia; species Harpia harpyja. The sequence continues at coordinate 31,449,297 of NC_068942.1, read as the reverse complement.
GGGGAAATTACTGATGTGTCTTGTCACTCCTGCATAGCCATTAAAAAAAAAGGACCTAAACCAAATAAACTAGACAGCTGACTAAAGCCAAATAAGTGCATTCTAGAAGTGGCTTCCCCTCAGCTAAAACACACACCGTGACAATTAGGTTTTCTTCAAATTAAGCTGGCCTGTTTTCTTACATCTTGCTCTGCCTTTATTGTAAAATATAGAAAATGTTTGAAGTGATTCCACAAAGAAAGACTGGATGATTTGTATTGCACTGCATATGATTCTTTCTGGTATTTTATAGGAAAAGTGCTAACTGCATTTCTTTTTCTGATACATTATTTTGACACAAATACACTTACAGAAAACATTATTGTATTAGCTTGCAACCTTGAAAAACAACCACCACCAAACAGAGAAGAGCCCGTAGTCCTCTGGAAGCTCTACCGGCAAAAGGTATTATTGATAAATCCTCGAGGGACTACCAGTTGTGCAGGTAAGGGTTGAACAGCCTGCATTAGATCTGAGGTGCTGGGAGGTTGTTTTGCTGAGAAAACTCATGTATTGTATTGTAGCTACAGCTTTAACCACAGATGTGCACTGGAGATTATGGATCATATCAGCCCGCATAACAGGCAGCCAGAGCTTGCCTATCACTACCTCGGCAGGCTCGCTGGTTAGCTGAAAGGGGCTAGGATGCTACCTGCCAAATTCTGAATCCTTTGTGTTAAGAATGACATTTTGGCCTTTATTGTAACGGATAAGTTATCATTCTTCAGTAGAGCTTTAGAAAACATGACTGGGTTGTTATGGGATTATTACTAGGGACACCAGCTACTCGTAAGGTGGATCTTCAGGCTGAGTCAGTAATACAGAATTTCCAAAATGCACTTTTTTATTTCTGGGTTTTGGAAGTTAAATAAGATGCATCTGCTAGAGCTGGAGTGAACGATTTCGTTTTAATTTTAATTCTCTAGAAACAATAATTTTATACCCACAGAGTACATCATTACTTTAAATACATATTTTATATATATATATCATATATATATTGTGACGGTTGTCAAAATAATTTTAATATCTAGACAAACGTACTACTCACAGAGGAGGTCTATCATGGAAAGAGATTTGCATGATATGGTTTAGACACAAGACAAGCTGGTGCGGTAGAACGTGTTCTTCATTCACAATTCCTAGCAAATGGACCTTTAATTAGACAAATTCTGCAACAGCTGTGACCCAGACAAGCCTCACCACCTTTTATAATGTTGCCATGTAAACCAAAAGAATGGTGATTTGGCATCAAAACCTAGTCATATCTCCAGGAACTCTCTGATTCATTTAGACTTATATGAAGCTAAAAATGAGCTCACCAACAGCTTTAAGTGCCCTTGACAAAATAAATCCTAAGGACAGGAATCTGAAATAGCCCACAATAAATTGCCCTCTTCTTTGAACATCTTCATACGTGATTAGTACAATTACAGGTTGTTCCTTCCCTTGCAAATACTTTGAAAGTTGTCTTTCAACAGTAATGCTAGCTGGCAGTGTGCTAGAGTAAGAATATAATATTTGCAACTCCATTGCTCTGCAGTGCCATTTCAATAATGCTCTGCATGTCAGATCCCTCTCCCTGTTTTCTCTCTATAGGGCTGCTGTTCTCGATGTAATTGGAGCAGGGAATGGATGAGTTCAAATCTGGAATCATAAATGCTGTTTGCATTAAATCACTGTCCCGTTTTATCTGTGAGATACAATGATTTTTCTGGATTTCACACGGAGCAAATATTTGCCTTTAAGATTCTTTTCCTCCTCAGAGAGGTGTGGAGTGCCTGTGATAAACATGCATTGCAACAGTCTGTGGTGCTGCGTTGTCCTTGAAAGCGGCAAAATGGCATGCAAGCGTATTGATGTGAAGGGCAGATGCAGTCAAACCACGGCTGAAGAGACTGTGGAGCTGTATAATCATTACCCACCTTGTGACTGGGAGCACGTATACCTCCCCAGCCAGTGGCAAAAAGAGAATTCGAGTTCTCTTGGCTGCTTGTCACTCTGGCTGACATTTCATCCATGTCTTATAATTTGCTCTGAATATTAAGAAAAAAAAACCTGTACTAAACTTTTTTATTGCTCTTGATGGTAACAGCCACTCAGGCATATATTCCCATCTCACACAGTTGAGAATCTGAAACAGAATGCTTTTTTGTTGCCCTAACATTAGTGACTTTTAGATAATCTGTCAAAATACTGTCTTTCGAGTTGCTGATGTTTCTTTATCCAGAAGCGCAGTCTGCTAATGCCTTTGCTTCTGAACGCGAAGAAATCAATCTGTCTCTCACAAAAGAGTAGGGAGAAGCCTGTAAATTATCCCTTGTGAAAGAAACTTAAAAATAAGAGACAAGTGAAATAACCTAATAAAGCATGAATTGATATGAAAAAAATAATATTTTCCCCTGGTACTGGAGCTATCAGCAGAAAAATGAGAACTTTAATGAATTGTGTTCAGACCCAAATGGAGGATGTCAGTGATGGAAAAGCAAACATATTTGTGTTTATATTTTTCACCATGGGGTAGTAATATTGACTCAAGCTGAGCAAAAAGATACCATAAATATATATGAAAGACTACATTTAAAAGAAATTCTAGAGTCCTGTCATCACAGTGCAGTACGCTTCAATTTGATTCTTCTTGCCTGTCTCTTCCATCGTAATTTATGCATACAGCAAAGCTGGAAACTTCCAGCTCCTGCCTAAACTTGAATCTTGCCTGGATCAAAAAAATAAAACCCGTCATTGGGCTATGCCTACAATGAAGCCCACAATAGGCATGCCCACTCCAGCTTTAAGTTAGCTCAGATACGGGCTCGCTGCAGCAGTGTGGCAAATGACACCTCCCAAATTCGCATGTGCGGTGCCTGTATCGACTCTGCTTCGTGAACTATCTCACTTAGAGCTAGGCTGGCTGTCCCTGCAGAGGGGCCGACTCCCGAGCCTTGACCTTGTGAGGACAGTGCCTGCTGCCTGCCCACAAAGGAGAGGGATCCTCGCGGACCCATCCAGAGCTTTGCCAGGCAAAGCACTGGGCAGACAGTACTCCAGCTCGACAACTTAAGTAGCCGAATTGTATCACCATACAGCACCCAGTGATCTCTCCAACTAAGCATCAGATGAAAATAGGAAAATTAAAATCATCTTCTGATGGCAAATGTCAAGATAGCACCAGTGTTGCTACAGGGAAGTCATACATAATTTTTTTGTGATATAAATATCTTGCCTGATCACTGAATACTTACAGGAAAATTTTACGGTATACAGTAAGAAAGAAAAAAAAAAAGTAAAATTGAGAAATTTCACAGAACTGGGACTATGAGACTGTCTCTGTATCTTTGTGACAGCATGGCAGTGGTCATTAATCATATTTTAATTAAACATTGTTGTGATATAAATCTGTGTTGTAGCTAAGATGGCTGAATATGATACAAAGAAGTCAGATAATACTTTCATAATGAAAAAAAGCAGTATCATTCTCTCTGATTTTTCTTTTTTTCAGTGGTGTTTTTAAAAGATATTCCCTCAATATCCTACACAAGTTTTGAATATGTTAAATCTATTTATAATTTTAAAAAATTACTGGTGTAGTCATATAATAAATATTCCTTGTATTTGTGCAGGCAATCTTCTATAAAATAGGTTCATATTTTAAAGTGTTATGTACCTAGGTTGACTGCTGAAGATTTTTGAAATATTCTGCAATGCTGAAATGTGGTTATATCCAACAGGGATTTTGGCCCAAAGCATCCCCTAGGCAGTAGAAATCAGTACAGGGCACTAGATTTTACTGGGCACGTGGTGTGAAGTAGTGGCTAAGAAAGAAAACGTGTTTCTTAGATAAATAGAAAGAGGAATAAAAAATGGAAGTACAGAGCTATTTTTGATTCTCTATGATATTAGTGAGACCTGTACTGTATTCTGTTTTATGAACTTATTTTGAAGCAGCGTTGACTTATTGGAAATGGCTTTAAAAAGAGCTACAAGAATGATGGAAGTTCTGAAAAAAATGTCTTTACAGTGAGATACTAAACCAGCTCAATCAATTTAGCTTAACGAAATGAAGCTTAAGAAGCAACCTGATCATGGTCTATAAATGCAGATACTTCCAACACTGGAGGGAAGTTTAATCTATCAAAGACATTAGAGACCTCCAGCCTGAACACGGAGCATAGGTCAATTGAGACTAGAAATGAAACGTGCATTTTTACAGTGAAGCATCACTAACCAACAGAACTAGTTACCTAGATGCTTGATAAGTGTTCAAATAAAGTTTAGATGTCTTTCTGAAGTATACGTCCTAGCTGAAACAGAAATACCGGGCTTGATGTGCCATTCAGGAAAACCAGATATGTTAATATATAGATCCCTGAAAACCTTTGTATTTAGCCAGTTCCACTTCTCTTTCTGTGACAGGACTCTGGGCCCAGTCTGAAATCTGCACATACACTATATAACAGCACGGCTTGCTTGGACTGCAAATGAAGCTTGCCTGTCCTGTGGCCCAGGATCTTTAGATTGCTCCTGGGGGCAGATTCACCCCCTCACTGATGCTACACTCTCTGATTCCACTGCCAAATATGAAACTGAGAAAAATCTTGATTACCATGAGTAATAAAGGCTGACGAGCTAGTCCTTAGGACATACCCTGTAAAATTGTCATATGGCATGTGGGAGGCTGTTGTGCCTGCCCCTTGGGCCTGCCCTGATTAAATATGCTCAGAATAAAGCACCTCAGTCTCATGTAGGTGATGACACTGAGCTGAAAGTGGGAGAGAAATATCTCAGCGGTGATCAAGTCTGATGCAGAAATGATGGAGCCTTCTGATGAGTGAGACAGAGTGAAATTGCTCTCTCCTCAGTTTCACAAAATGGAATTGCACACGGCAAGGTGGTGGTAGCAGGAATGATGGACCCAGCAAAGCTGGGCGTAACTGAATCTGTTTTCAAGGAACTGGGTAAGACACAACGTCAGTAACCATATGCTGACACCAAGAACAGCCTGTTAATTACCTGGTAGTCCGCATGTGGAATAAGACCTTTTTCTTATTTACACTGACATGCCTTTGCATTCTTCAGATAAAAAGGATGTCTCAGCACAGGATAACTCCTGCTTTAAGACTCCTTCCACACTAGTGAAAAAGAGTATAAGAGCATTCACGTAAATGAGAATCAGACCTGAATGTTGCAAGCTATAACTTCAGCTCTTTGTATAGCATGGCTAAAGCCAGCTTCCCTTTTAGAGCAACCCATCCTATTAGTGTTGCTAATGAAGATTTTTGGTTTTGATTTGCCATCAGCTGTGGAGCATTACAGATACCACATATTTAGGCTGTATCTAAAATTTGGGGCTTAGGAACATTTTCAAGTGCAGCCCACCTCCACCTCAGAAGGAAACCGAAGCACACATCACCGGGCTGCACATTCCCTGCCCTGTACCCGGATTTCAAATGGAAAGGGACCCGGTGCACGAGGACCGGGAGGGAGCTGCAGGACATGCTGGTCAGCCCCCGATCCGGACAGCCGAGGAACCACGAGCAATTCGGACTGCCCCGCAGCACACCCCAAGTCTCTTTGGTTGTGCCGGCAGAGCCTACTTCTCCTTCTGTAGAAGACTTCTGTGGAAAGGTGACTTCTTGGTACTTACACTTTGTGATGCTTCATATAAATCCAGGAAGGAGCATCCAGTCAAATCTCCTATAAGAAAATGTCTTTTCAGCACTACTGTGTTCTGCAGACGAGCGTATCCATGCACTCAACTAAAATCAGACGTGCACTACATGAACACATATTGAAAGAGCATTTACTGCAACAATGCAAAAGCCCAGCCCTAAACTTACAGGTGTGGTTTTGGGGTAGAACCGAGAAATCTATTTAGCGTTACTGTTGGGAACGTAGAGAGAACATAGGGTAGGCAAAGAGATTCAGTTCTTTCACCGCTGTTTTTTTTAGCAGATTTTGCTTTCAGTGTAAACAATAAATGGCACCTTCCAGGGGAACAAGTTAAAATTTAAAAGTTTTTATGTAATTACACATGGTTTAAATGTCTTATGAATACCCAAGTGTAAATGAATCTAAAGTATGAACTAGTGTTAGATATAATTATTGACCAGGTAACTGGCTTTGTTGCAAACCAGTTTCAAGACGAGACTTTGTTTGTAAAACTCATTTTGTCTTTCATTTCTGGAAGTGCACAAAACATTAAAACAACTTTCTTAGTAGACTTTGTTCTGTAGGGTATTTCCAACCTTAGGAAAGTTGACAAGACATCACTGTCACCTGTTTTTAGATAGTCACCATTTATTTGTCTTAGGAACAGAGACAGAAGTAAGACTGAGGACAATTATGCCTTCTTTCTTGACTGAAAATTGCAGAAAGTCTAGGAGATTTCTTGAAAAATGTCATTCACCATACTGATAGTCTACAGGTTATCACAGCTTTTTCCTTTTCTTTCCCCAGGGTCACACTAGACTTTTATTTTTCACATTTACTGTGGTAGCATAGAACTTCTAGCTGGACTCGTTTCTTCTGAGCTGCACTGTCTCTCCTGCGCTTCCTTAGATCAGAAGCAGATGAACCAGGCAACTTGAAAAGACAGATACCACTCCGAGGCATATTTATTACAACACAGTAAAATTGTTCTGCATATCGTGTTTAGCTCCCAGTGTAGTTTGGACAAAGGTACTCACTTGAGTAACATTAGAATAGGATGTCTGCCATGGCTGCTTTCACGAGACAGAGGGGAAGACTCTCTTTTGTTTCACCTATCAGTGATGTGTTTCAAAATCTATCCCACATCTCTCTTTTATCTATGTCTTCCTTTTCACTTTACTGGTTTCTATCTCACTAATTCTAACTTGCAATTTTCTGTTCACATCTTCCTCAGTCCAATTTCCCTTATATGGATACTACTTCTTTTTCCCATATTTCCTCTCCTGCTCTTCTTTCACCTTGTCTTCTGTCCTACTGCTGGTCTCCCATGGAGTTAGGTGGTTCCTTTTCTTCCTACAGTTCAGTCTTTACACCTTTTAAAATTACTCTAGTATTGCACACTAATATGAATTATTTACATAATATGTCATCAATGGGTGAAATTAATTACAAGTGAAATTCTCTTGATATTACTGATGTTGTTCCTATATGCAGCAACAGGAAGGCTGGCTTGCTATTTTAAATATCATAGATACTTTCACCCTGGAGGATAACAATGCATAGAGGCACCATTCAAAAACACAGGAGAGAAAATGCAGGTTGTATAATGAAGTGATTTTCTTTAATAAACAAGATAAAGACACATGTGCCTCTTGAGTTCATTCCCACTAGTACAAACATGAGCAAAGCAGCAAAACCCATGACTTCTTATGCTTCTTTCCTTTGATTCCCTCAGGCTATTATTTCAACAAATTGTTGTTAGGGGGACGCAATGTGCATTTTAATATGAATTATGGATAAATCCGAAATGTGGGAATTAATTAGGGTGAAAAGTATATTTATTTAAATTTTAGACAAACGCAAGACAAGAGATTGAAGGGGCTGCTGAATCTTGGAGCGAGATATTCAAGATCTTTAAACAGAGAAGCAAAGAGAGCTGCTCCTTAGTTTACAGGCTGATGTAACTCTGCTGGTCTTGTCACTAGTGCTCCACAGAAGAAATGAAGCAGAGGAAAAACTTTTCTGTGTGCGTCACTTAGCGTGAACAGAATATATTTTTCTCTTTTTTTGTAGAACACCATATATACCTGTGTCAGTATGGAGATAATAACTTACTGGATATCTGCACTGTAGATTCATACTGCTACTATCGAAAGCAGTGTTTAGGAAAAGCTCTTGATAAAACTTCATGCCTCAGTGCCAGGGAGACTGAGGCTACTGGTACAAAAGCAGTCCTCCATTCTATGCAGACTGTTGTGGGATGTTCAGTGCCATCAGCAGTAGGGACAGCTTTTTCAGGTCTTCTCCAAAGCCTGCTCTATTTGTCTCACTACAGAATTATCTTGTATAAAAGCTGTTGGTTCTAGGCATCTGGGTATTTCAAAGCTTTTGCTGTACCTCACCGAGCCATGCCCTGTGATTTCACACCCTTTACACTGACTGTCAAAAATGCTTTATAAATAATTCAGAAGGTAAAAAGAAAAAAAAAAAAAGTTAGGCTTTATAGGGAGCATTTTTTGTTTCTCAGAGGAAGGAGAAATGGAGTGATGTTCCAGCCCATTAGGCTAGCACAAAGACATATAGAGTTTTTCACCTATTTAGAGGGTTGCAACAACAAATGAATTAGTAAAAATAATACACAGGCCAGAAAAATCAACAGATAACAGGTGCCCACATTAATTCTAGCCTTTATGTTTCATAAACCCTTGGCTCTTTCCAATTCTTTCCCTTCGTGCTGGTAGTATAACCACAGGTGAGCTGTCCCTCACTACCAGAGTTTGATTTCTGATTCCTGACTTTCAGAGTCAGAAGGCAGTGAATGTTGATTCCAAAACCAGTGAATCATGCAGGTTGTGCACATGCCTTTCAAGCAGCGGGTTTCCCTGTCTTGGGCTTTTAGAAACACAGTTGTCCAAAGCACTGGTTTTCAAGCTGCAGTTTCTGGATCCTAAGGTCACAGCTTATCAGTGAATTAAACAGCACCAAGGCCCAGGACTAAACATTGGTATATGCTTGTTCATGCTGTTAAAGTGTTAGCAGAGTCTTAGGCATGGTTTGAGGTCTCCCTGTCAGGGACCTTTCCCAATAAGCAGCCAGGAGGTAGCCAGCCTATATGGGAGGAGGGTGTGAATATTTTGCCTATGGATGCCAGCTGACTTCAGGCCAACAGGCAGTCCTTGGATCATTTTATGTATCGGTATAGATTTAGACCAAGGGCTCAAGGTTTGTTACTCTATGTGTGTATATGAAGGAAAACTAACAAAAAGAAGCTTATTGTCAGAAGACTAGAATTTTCTGTAGATTTTTAGGGGATATACAAACAGAAAAAGACAGCAAACACTAATGCATAGGGAGTTAGAAAAGGTATTAACATTTTCGTTTCTGGTTTTGGTGTGTTTTCTCACTGTATGAAAGACTTATCCCTCACAACATCAGTAGTGTTTAGCTTGGACAAATTGTGTGCACATACAGCGCCTCAGACAAGAGAGACTTGTGGACAAATAGTGCTTTAAAAATATATGCACACATACATATATATAAAACATAACTCAAATTTAAAAGATGGTATGTTGACATGACAGTCTCTGTTCTTTGTTGTTAACGACCAATTTCCGTGTTGGTGAAACAAAGATAATGCTGGTCTTTTCTTTCCCTTCTTTTTTGACTCTAAGGTTTTGTTCTTCTATGTCAAATAATAAGACTAAGGAATCCCAGTAAAGATGTTGGAGAATGAAGTAAAGCAATAAAATCTTTTTAATAGAATACCTGGACTCATATTTTTAGTGGAAGAGCATAGAAAAACTAATTAGAACAGTTAAAAAAAAAAGTAAATGTGAGGTTAAAGTGAAGCTATATTATGATAGTGTACCAGACATCGTGTTTGATACAAGAAAGGTGACAGAAGATAAAAAAAATGCTGCAGCTCAGAGATCCAGACCTTGGAGACATTAATTAAAGAGTAGTTCTGCAAAAGGTAAAGCACTGTTCTGATAACGATAGAGAAGTCTCCCGTGTTTGATCACTTGCAGGGTGGGGAGCTGCAGACGTCCACAACTCTACAAAAAATAAGGTAGGTAGACGTAACCTCTGAAAGAGGAGAGTGAATACCAGCATTCACTGAAAGGCTTTTAATCAGGCTTGGTAAAATTAAAAGTTTCACTGAGATCACAGGAAGCGATCTGTGAAGTAAGATCTGAAGTAAGGAACAGGCTGCTGAACATAAATCACTGAAGTTTTTCATCAGCCATTAACATTTACAAAGTCAAATGCTTCTGATATTGCTTGTGTTTGTAGCAAAAGTCATTATCTCCTCACAGTTAGATTGTGATCTTCAGTCTTTTGGTGGTGTTAATGATGGTGTTGATCTCACCTAACGAGACATCTGCGAGTCAGGTATCTGATGCTGTGCTAGTTACTCTACTTTCCCAATGAAGGAGAGAAACGGGCACCTCTGGGGTATGGTTAGTTTTATCCTAACATAGATGAAGTCGAAGTGATGGGAAGAGTTGATGGCATTTCTTCAGTGGCAAAGGAAGTCCCGGGATGAGGCCAGCGCTCTCTTTACAGAAACCTGGTGTGCACGGGGAGTTCTGCACGTCTCGCCCACAGCGTCTCCAGTAAGGAGCCGTTCTCTGCAGGCTGGGAGGTGCACGTCAGCGGGGCGCTCCCGCTGACAAAGATCCTCTTGGGCAGAGACAGTGGAGGGGAGATTCTGATACGTAGGTGGGACCGGAGGACGAAGGTAAGACCCCTGAGCATGTGTCTTTCCAGATAGCAGCGTGAGCACCTTTCAGCTTGATCTGGTATAAACCCTGAAGGGTCCTGCAGTAACTTCAGCCAAAGCCCATGTCCTTCCAGTGCCTCAGCCTGCCTGCCTCCGTCTCACCACGTCTGAGGGCCTCGCCACAGCCTCCAGCAGCCGGGCGGGTATTTGTTGTTCTCATTTTGACATGGGGCAACTGCATTGGGCTCACTCATAACGGCACACATGGTTGCTGCAGATTAGGTTTTTAGAAAAAGAATATAGAAATGCCTACTGACCTTAGCAGCCTAATAAAATCAGCAGTGGTAAAAGAAATACATTCCCAGACATCTAAGGTTGCCATTTCTAATCTTAAACTTGTGATCATCTGGAGACCATGACATCACGCATAATTTTGTTCCATTTGAAATGTTCGAAGGGGAAACAAGATTCCGTGCACTCCATTGTGTGTTGATCTAATGTTTGCAGAGTGTTGTCACTCTGGCTGATGTCAGTCTCATTAACGTTATCAAAGTCCCACCAAAGCAAGTCAGAAAAGCTTGTGGAAGAGCATCTCTGCCAGCTTTACTCTTGTCATGATGGCTACTACCTGCTGAAATTCCACAGAGCTACAATGAAGATATATTCTTCTAAGGGCTAAGGGCAGGCACGCAAATCCTATGAATAGGAGAGCCATCCTATAGCACAGGCCATACTTGTAATGACTGTACATTACTCACACAATTATGGCATTAAGCCATTAGTATTTGATCATTGAACAGGAATAGTTACAATAAGAGGGAAGAGGCTCCTTTTATGTCCTTCTAATTACTGGCTACAATATTCTTTTAAGAGTAAAAACTCTTCATCATATTTATGTATCTCTCCCAATCTTTTTTTTTTTTTTCCCCTGTCAAGGTAATGGCTAGCCCACAGGTACTAAGCAGAAGCAGTGAGGGAAGGAGCTGAGCACTGAGGAGGAATAAGGGAAGGGATTGAGCCGAGCAGTGGTATTTCTAGTGAAGGAGTGAGGCTGGAGCAGCAAACTAGAGGTTTGGGGAATTTCAGTCTTAAGCTGCTAAGTAATATCTTCCCTCCATTCCTTCCTACCCTGCATGCGAGAAGCTTCTCTCCAGCAGCCTCACTAATTTCCAAATAAAAATGCATTATAGGGATCATTCTGTAGTTACTCCTTTTATAGATTCACCAGCATGGGAACATGACAACATCAGAAAGAGTTTTGTTACAAGCTCTGTGTTGAAGGTCTAGTGGGAAAACAAAGTGAATATAGCGATCCCAGTTCTCAGATCATATTGATCAGTTGGACTTTATTTCTGTCTTTGCTTAAAAAAATTCACAAGCTCCTTAGTAACTTAGGAAGCTAAATATAATTTTCTACAGGGATTGAAAACCAAGTTCACAAAGTGTTTAGAACATTAATGAGGCAGGAATATTTACTAGCTGTCCCATTAGGAATTATAAAAGGAAAACATGATTATTATTGTCTAATCATGTAATCAAGACATAGTAACTATAAAATATTAATTAATTAATTAATTGAGGTGCTTTTATATATATTTATATATTAACTGTATATTGGAAGATTTATATATATACGTATAAGTATATATCTGTCTATGTATACGTATATAGAACAGGCCAGGTTGGAAGGGACCTCAAAAGATCATCTGGTGTCGGTGTACATAAACCTTCACCTTTTTCTGTCTAATATATATATACAATCTGTTCCCAAAAGCCTACATTTCTTTGAAAGTCATTGGCCTTAGTTTTCTAAGTTACTTCGGCACTTTGAAATTCTAATCTTTGCTAGGTTTCTATGAAAAATGAGAACCACTGCTTCATAAGTGGAACTACATTGTGATGGCTCTAGCTTCACACTTGAATTCTATACATATTCTCTTGTAGAGATGGAAAAAGTGAGAGAGTTTCTTTGGAAAAGAAACACTTAAGGGGCAAGCGGTAGAAGAGGCTGAACATTCCTGCAGGTTGCATCCTTGAAAAGCTATCTTCTCTTCTGTATAGGACAAAGCATACAATGTCTTGCAAATCCAAAGGTGGAAGGGTTGGATACTAAAATGATAAAAGGAAGTATGATCTTGTAGCATTTTTATAGGAGGATGTTCAATAAATTACTTTAGCCCCAGTGCAATAGTTTTGTTACACAGGAGGTATTTGCTGTCTGAGATCATTTTAGCAAATGCCATACCATGTTTTAAGAAATTTGACACAGAGATTTACAAAGCTCCATAAATTACCCTTTACATTCCAAATGTGACATTCATCAGTGATTAAACTCTACCTTTCCCTTTAAATCATGTCCCCAGGAGCACAGGGATACCCGAACACCCTCAGGCTGCTAGAGGAGGAAGCAGCTTGCTACCGCTCAGTCTAGCATGTATAGCATGTGTAAGGTCTCAGCCACAGACTTATTCCCAACACACAGAACAAACCTGCACTGGGGGAAAGAAGTATGCTGCATAACATTGTAAGCTTAGTCATAATATAGCTCCAACTTGCCTCAAAATGCTGTGCATTCATAGGGTCCATCCAACCACTGTTTCCAAAGATATGTTATGCTGCTTTGACTCAGTCTCATAAAATATGACAGTTTCATTTGAGCTATGTAAAGCTCTTATTTTAAGCATCTCAAATTAATTAAAAAAAAATAAATGAATCAAGCTTTAAGAAAGTGAGATTAAGACCTTGGACCTTGTCCTGGCAATATTTCTGCAAGTAAATTATATGCATCATTCCACACATTTCACAAAGTTGCATAAAGGTTGAGTACATGCTTGAGTCCACATAAAATCAAGAGCTGAATTTATTAACTTGGGTACTTAACTTAATGTAAATAGTCTGTGAGATATTCTAAGATCTGCAGCTCTCATAATTAACTCTTGTTAATATGAATATCTTGCCCTAGGTCATACAGGAGTGCAACCTGACTACTTACACACTCACCTCATTTTTTAAAGTTCAGTTTTTCCATTCCAGATGAATCAGGAAAGTAAGCATCTCAAAGAAAATGACACAGATTTCTGTGATGTAGAAAAAATAGATCTAGTGACATTTTAGGCCCCCAGGTTCTCCTATCTGGCTTTCAGTTGCCAGCCCAGAAGTGCAGAGGTTTCTTTTAAGTCTTATTTCCTATCTGTCAGACCCATGCAGATATTTCGGATATGCTAGGTATCCAAAACTATACAAAATTCCTGTATTTAGGCTCCTGAGCATTACTGAGTTTAAATATTTAGTTTAGAAAATCATAGAAATATAAACCATGGAAATTCAAATTCCTACATATATTTTCTACCACAAAAGGTTTGTGGGTTTTTTTCATGTCACATAATGATCACCAAAACACCCCACAGTCAGAAGAAGGAGCACTTGGTGGATTCAGTTTTATTGTAATATGTAGCAGTGGAAGGGGGACTCCCAAAAATCTTGCCTCAATTTTATTTTTTTTTCCAGTAAGGATGAAAATTTACCAAGCCACTGTGTGACAGTCTGAACATGTCTGTCTTGGAGCAACTGTAGATCTTTCAATATGTGACATGTATGCCATATTGGTTCCTCATTTTATTAAGTATTTGCATTTTATTACCGTTCAGACTGTCTGTTTTGATTATGGAAATCTTTGCTACATTTGCTTACAGCTGGCACTTCAAGGGCTCTCTGTTGGTTGAGAGTATGAAAAAAATTATTATCCTGAATATATTTTCCTTGACACGGTCCATTTTGGGCTGATGAGAAAAAAAATCAGGCAAAATCCTGAAGTAATAATAATTTTAACTGTTTTAATTGTCTCACCACTCACTGACTGAGAGCTCGTGCCTAAATGATATATGATCTAGGTTGCTTTCTGGTCTGGAATAAAATTCTGAAGTGTCCTGTAACAGATTTCAAAGATTGTTCATGAAATCTGTTACCTGCAGATCAATACATTCAGCACCATAGCAGCCAAATATTAGATCATCAGCTTCAGCAGGCAATGGGTGCAAGCTTTTTTCTTTCCTGCTCAGTGGAAAAACAGGCCAGAGGAAATAAATATTCTGTGGCAAATTGTAAGAATGGGTCTGTGGGTCTTGAGAAGCCATCATCACTCTGTCCTAATCTCTATTATATGCTGCCTTTTTTTGCTCCTCTTTTGTTTGTCTAATGATCTAGTCAATATTGTCACAGTCTTTTAATTTCTTCTGTTAGAAAATAGAATGGAAAGACATGTCCATAATGTTCAGTACAAATGCTTAACTCTGTGCTAACCGCAGCTAAAAGCTTCTATTTTCCCAGCTCCTCTAATCAGCAACTATGTTCCTTAAGAATGGATGTAGAGTAGCAGCAGATGAAAAGGAAGGTTATAATCCTAAAGGAATACTGAAAAGAATAATTCAACTGATAAAACACAGCAGAACTGGATCAAACAGATGAATTGTCTGCATCAACACAAAAATGATGGAAAAGATAAATCAAATCTCTAATGGAAAGCAACTCGAAGGGACCAAAGGTTTTACTATGGATTAGAAATGTGAAGTGGAAAACATCAATGAATGTTTTAGTAGGCATGACTGGCCTTTCTTTCTGTCTTCCTGGTTCAGGGTTATTGTTTGCTGTCAGACTGAACTGAGAAGGAAAGCAGAAGCTTTTTGTTATGATGCCTTTTCAGACACTACAATGTCTGGCTGAATTCAGATATCCCCTTCTCAGCCGTAATACTACAGGGCTGCCACCACCTTTGCAGAGAATCACAATATTGATATTAATAGGATACACTAGTGTAATAAACTAATAGTTTGCCTATTTCTTGTGTGCAAAAATCTGATCTGATGAATAGAGAGATATCCAAAATCAATGCTGCTCTTTGGCACTGAAGCAGATGCATTTCTTCACAGATACCAAAACATTCATCAATATTGTTTAATCAGAAAAAAAGAAGTCTTAACTTGTTAACAGGGCAGAAGAAAAATTGAGATACTTTGCTATTTCCATCATCCATGGAAGTATAATCTCACTTTCAATAGACAAAATGCTGATGAGAATACCAGTAAGATATACTTGATTATCAGCCTTGCTTAGATTTACATTCAAGTAATTTTTAAACAATCAACCTTCCAGGAAAAACTAGATGAGATCTGCTTTATTTATCATGATGTTCTGTATTTTCTAAAAATAAAACCAAACAAACCAAA
Organism: Harpia harpyja; assembly: GCF_026419915.1. Classification (NCBI taxonomy): domain Eukaryota; kingdom Metazoa; phylum Chordata; class Aves; order Accipitriformes; family Accipitridae; genus Harpia; species Harpia harpyja. Next base: position 31,433,664 of record NC_068942.1, on the reverse strand, counting down.
CCACAGCCCCAGCCCCCCACCCCCCAAAAACCCACCCCAAAACACAGGATTGTCAGCTAGTCTCATTTCAAGCAAGCTGAATAGTTATTTCTTTAACAAAATGTTCTGTGTTTGTTTTTTTTTTTTTCCTTTTAGTTCAATCCCTAGTGAAGGGCACGTAACTCAGCTTGAGCCTCCCTGGGTTGTTGCTAACTGTTTGAGAGACCTTCTCTCCTACTTCTTGGCTGGGAAGATCAGGCACATAGAGACTTCTTTCCTCAGTGGCTCTTTTGTCTGTGATCTCTTCAAGGTCCTCTTCTCCCCATTGTTGTTCAAAATCAGGCATTAATTTTCTAGTTTTTCCTGTTTATCTTTGAAGAAGTGTTAACAGATTTTTCTTCATATTTTAACATCTTTAGCTCATAGATTACAATGGAATCGGTAAGCTATTATTGCTATAATAGTTTGCATGTGTTATTTTATGCATTCTTATTTGCTAAATACCAGTGTCATGCTTCTTGTTGCATAATGCACAACTAATGACAGCAGTTGCTTCAAAGGTCGCACAAAACTGTGGCTGTCATTTGCAAATTTAAACCCCTCTGGGTAGGGAAGATTCCCAAAAAGCAAGTGACAAAAATGTGTAACATGCAGCTCCATCCTAATGCAAATTACATAGAACTTTTGCCTAAAGATTTATTTACATATAACCATTTATGTTGCTTAGGTACGGCATTTCTTTTGAAGCTTTCAGGAGTACTTTCAAGTCCTAACTACTTCACCAAGTGCAAGTGACCCCCACAACACATGGCTGTCAATTTGCATGAGATATCACCTCCAGTCTAACTTCTCACTAAGAAGACAGGCAGCTGTGCTCTGACAAATAAGATTACATGTCTGCCATTGAAAACCAGGTTTTCGTGTCTCCTGTAAGCAGTAAGCTTGAAAAATGTCTGTAGCAGTCCATCTGACCAGACAAAACTTGCCACTTTGTTCTTCTAGTTAGTTTGCCCTTCAAATTAAAACAGGACTCATGCCTTCATATTTTAACAGTTGATCTGCAAACCCATTATGAACCTATTTTTATGACACCCAGGTATATCTGATGCAGAATGTTAGAAAACTGAAAAGTCACTGTGACTTTGATATCTTCTTTCTTCTTCCCATAATATGTCCTCTAAGAAAATCTGCATATCTTTAAAAGTGCAAGCTCCTTTAACCTGAAAACTGGGCACACAGAATTGCTAAAGTTTCATCAGAATAAGAAACAAGGTTGTATGAGGAAAGTGAAATATTAGTAGAAGTAAAATAATCAAACTTCTTAATACATTTTAGTATATTTAATTCACAATGGATGTGGATGCATACGTGCATGGATAATCAGGGTGTTTTCATCTATTTCAATAACTGACACCACATGCAAACCTAGTTAGACAGAAAGGAGTATAGGTGCTATAAAAGTAGAAGGAATGAAGAGTTAAGCCAAATAAGCTTCCAAGTAACCACATATTCTTTACTTTGTTAAACAGCCTAAAAGAGATTTGTTTGAACGCAGGGTGCATAGCAACGCTATGGTAATCAAAGATACTAAAAGAATACAGTTTATTTTTCTCTTCTATTGTTTTGACTTCCTGTTTTATCTCCTGTATCTCAGGGCTAAAATGATACCTTATCACATCAAAACTGGAGCGCTGGCAAAAGTCCATTTAGTTTTGGACGACATCCGTAATACTGAGGTATTAATTCATGTAGTTATATTGTATCTGGATCTCAATAAAATCACATTACAGCTGCATATTTCAGATATAGACACCTTAAGTCTTTCACTTACCATTCTTCAGATTTTCTTAACTCAGGAATACCTTCTCCCCATTTTTTCAGACACTTTTGACACTTTGGTTATACTTTCCATAGTTACCCCATCCATAAGCTAACCAATTTTTGCAAAAATTGCAAAAATCACTCTTCATTAAAGAGTTTATAATGACAACTAGAGATAGATGGAGACAACAACCACTGACTTTTAATGTTATACCTGACACCGCTCGGTGAATTTTGGAATGAAACCATTCATTGTTTCCTTTGCTCAAGGGTAGAGCGACAGCAGACCCTAGCCCTGAGGACACGAGGGCATGCAGTTACCATCTGGCCTCCAGTGTACAGTGAGTTACCGGACAGCTACGACAGTGCAGCACAGGTCCCCAGACAGCTCAGACTGGCTGCCAGCGCTGCGGGCACGTGGGAAAAACTTCCAGCCACTCTTCTTCTTTGCCAACTTGACTGTACAAGTGGAGTTGGTTTTAATTCACACATGTTTTTGAAGTCTGAATCAGCAGATGAGGTGGGTTCTTACAAGGCTGTCTAACATCAGTTATTTTCTCTCTGATATTGATTTATATTCCACAGCTGTCACTGAGGCCAAAAAGTCAATGAGACATCATAGAGAAAAATGTGCTTTTCCTTGTGTAATCATAAGTTAGAGGGGTGGAGAGCAACATTTGACAGGTTTGTAACCTTAGGATTATTTCCTTTAGTTGGAGATGTATTCAGCCTGCCAGTTTAGATCCTGTGTTAGAGGGGTCCTGGGTTCCTCACTGATATTTTATTTCCATATAGTGGCCAGAAGTAATGTCCAAAAATAATGCTATGTATAGATTCCAGCTGGCTAGGAAAATTTGATTCATCCTGGCAGATTGTGACTTGGTCACAGCTACCCATGCCTTTTTCTGACTTGGCCATTGCAATCGATTGATCCATCTAGGTATGAAGCTTGGGAATTCTGACTAGTACTGAACCCAAAGGGTGGTACTGAAGGCATTTGATGGCCTGGTTCCAGCTTAAATACTAAAGATTTATGAAATGAAGACTTCCAGTAATGTTAAATTTACTTTATACAGCAAAGACAGTTTTCTCAGGAGTCTCCAACTGTAGAAAGCACTCATCTAGAGACTAAGTCCCATCACAGAAAAAAGATTATTTTGTTCTACTTCGCTGTTCTTTGACACAGTCTTCTTTAACTCATAGTAGTGGTTATGTATGTCCATGTATAAGTGTATATATAGATGCATAGATGGATGTAGATACACGTCATGTAAAAGATCCCAAAATATAACACACCAATCTCCCACCATTCATGGTCTTGAAAAGAGAAAGAGAATACCTGAGAGGTGTTAATCGTATTATTTAACCTACCAGAAACAGATTCTTAGGTATTATGATGGTACTGATGATGAATGAAGTAAGGAAGAGGAGAATGGAATAGGAAGGATGTTGGAACCTGGTCCTTAATTGTGATCCAATAGTTTGTCCCAGTAATTTGTCCCAGCATGATTCCTCTTGTGCTTCTCTCTCTCTTCTCAGAGTGTAAAGGAAGGCTAGGGAAAATATTTCAGCCCTCATCACTGGCCATGCAGACAGAGTAACCACCTTGGATAAGGTTAAAGCCAAGGCTCTGTGGTCTATATTCTTTCTACTAACCATCTACTGCAGGAAGAAAAAACAGGAGAAAAACAGTTCTTATTTATACCTGTACAGATGGTACCAAGGACCAGGAAAAGAACACAAAGTGCCCCCTAAGGATCTCACCCTCCCTAGCATAGTCCTGCAACCAGTGGTGAAAACTAATTTTAAAACCTGTGTACTCTTTATGTCACTGATAAGAATGGTTATTATGTTGGATTTTTAAAAAAATATTAATAAATATGTACATGTCAGTTGTTGCCAGATATAATGTAGCATTTTAATGTATACTCTATTTATCAAACGTCTTTCTATTAAAATTTTTGAGGAGTGTCTGTGGTATCTCTAGCTAATTTTTTTCTCTCCAAATAGAAAACCAACATGTAAACAAACACAGATCTTCACTAGCCAGTATTCTGACATGACAGAGCATTTCACTGTCAAAGAACTATCATTTATGGTACTAACCATCAGTAATTTTACTAAAATGCTGACATAATGTGGGTTAAGAACATTTGACAGATTTCAGGGCAAAAAGAGCAGTTAGTGTCTGTTTATGAAAGTGAATTGCCTTGAAAAATAAATTGATTCTTCAGTGTTCATGGCGTTTAATCAGCAGACAGAATAATTGATAGTTTTATTGCTCAAGTAAATTATCATATATGTACCTATTTATATACTGCAAAGATATTCTTAACACTTCGGTCCCTGCACTTAATAATCCAGAGCTACAATTAGATAATGATAAAACCAGCTCTCTCATAAATTGCTTTCCTGGGTGCAGTCACACATCAGACATTTACTCAAATGTATCTGCAGTAATATATAACTGCAAGGCTATGCTTAGATCAGTGTTGCTGTAGACGACTGAATTCATTCAAAGGAGAAGAGAAAACCGGCTATGTCTGCAGAATAATGTTCTTACTCTTGACTCCCTGCTAGCATCTTCCTCTGATCCTGTCCTTACAAACCTGTAATCATCAAGTTCCAGGCAGCATGCTCTTTAATGTGAAAATTGAAATAGGCTGAGAAGATTACTTCGAAGCTCAGGTACTACAGGATTGTGCCCTGCAGTGCGATATGATACAATTCAGAGACAGGCAGCTGTAGCGCTGCTTAAATTGCGGACATATGGAATGGGATCAAAACAGTCCAGCAGGCATTGTGGGAATGCTGCCAGGAGGACCTTGCAGGAGAGTGTTTCATTGTCACCTTCATTTCATGGAGATAAAAGCTTAGCAGGGAGCAAGTGAATAGTTCTGGTGCTGATTACAGAAGGCAAGAAGAGCTCCTGGAGGGAGGTTGTAAAAATAGTAGGTTTAGAGTCCTAAGTGACACTCTGCTAATTTGGAGGCTTTCATCCCCTGTCTAGATTTCATTATTGATGACACCTTGGTAAGTAATGTGTTTGTGCAAGGACCTGTCTCTCGATGTTGGAAACTCAGGTACACCCTGTGTTAATGTGGGTTGATTAGCTAGTGGCCTTCCACCAAAAGGCAGCGACCCTGGATATTTTTTACATCACTTGATGCGGATGTTCACATGCTAAAAAAAATATGCTCAGCATGTTTTTAAAACTGTTTCAATGCCAAATTTATTAGCTATTCATATGTGAAAAGTTCTAGTGGGGCACAGTCCAAAGACACTGTTTCTTTTAAATGAAAGACTTCACATGCATATATATTGAATATCTAAGAAAAATAATGCTATGGTAATCAGTTATTTGTTTTGTTGCACTAGGATTTCAAGCGTAACCAATTCTCTGTTATTGTATCTGATTGAAGGGAGTAAACAGACTAGCTGTGTGATGATTTTAAGAGCTCATATTCTCCTGTCCTTGACTATGACTAAATGGCTAATGGCACTTGAATTGGCATTCACATGATCAAAGCACATAGATATTTGAAGACACAATAGAGAAATGAAGAATTATATTTATATTCCTTGCTGTGTTTCAAAGAAGATAATTCTGCATTTCAAGACACCGAGCACTCAAGTAATGCCAAATGTAAATATTGTTAAGGTGAATCATCTCCTACTAAGTGAACAATGCATATGACGCTGAGAACAGAGATGGAAATGGGCTGTAAAGTTTCTTCTTGCTGTATGTTTAATGTATATTATTATTCAGGATGTTTATACATTAAAGAAATGTTGACCAACTTCACTGTTTCTCATGAGATGAAAAAAAAGCCTGGAAAGCTGTTTGACAGGAAAGATTCAGAGCAGCCACAATACTGAGACTTCCATCTTCTCATACCTGTATCTGCAGACACAGTAAAGCATGGTCAACTGAAAAGATAATATAGAATTCTGTTCATTTCCATTGTATGCACAGAAAAGGAGTGAATAAGATGGATGGAGAAAAACTTCTAAGAAGCGGTTTCTTTAAAAATAAAAATTAATTATATTTCTGTAGGCTAAAAGTTTACAGGGAATATTTTCCTCCTTCAGCTGTAGCATGGGTTTGATACTAATTTAGGTAAAATGCAGATTAACTAAAACCATGACAAACCCATTTAACTGTGCAGAAATTTTTACAAGTTTTAATACAACGCACTGACTTTGAGAGAAAGTGGAATCTTAAACTAAGTCATCTGTTGGGCAGTTGTTATTCATGCATGTAGCATCTCTCAAAACCATGAAGAAGAGAGTCAGTTTATTAGCAATGCTGTACTTGTTCCTTGGTGGGGAAAGAAAACAAGCAGTATTGCTTCCCCATTAAAGAAGTCCATCCTGAAACACCTCCTTACTGATTTTTTTTTCCCTAAAACTGGAAGTCTTAATTAAGATGCTCAAGCAAATTCACATTTCCTTAAATTTTGTGGGCATCTTTCATAGTTGTGTTTATTATTTTTCAATCTTAACAAATTATGCTTTTTCTCGAATGGAAAAGGACGAATGGAGTTTGACATTTCTCCACCTAGATGGCCAAGCACAAGGCAATCTAAATGTTCCTAGGTTAGCCAGGGAACTGACATCTAAATCCTACCATCCGCTATGAATCCAAATCCTTCTATATCCTAAGCAGGGGCTATGTCCTAATTCCAGGTTTTGGATGGAAGTTCCTAAGCTCAGTTTCACAGCATGTTGCAGATAGGTAGAAGATACTGGGAATACTTGTCATTCCAGTCACTTTCAATACTAATATGGGTTCTCTGGTGCCCTAACACCGGATCAGACTTCTAATATCTTTTCCAAATATGTCAAATTACATACTAAGCATTCACTTCATTTTTTCTTGAAGTTATACCAGCTTTTTCCATCAGCCAAATGTTCAACAAATGTTAAAAATTATTAAAATAAGAACAGAGAACAAATCCAAGGATATACTATTTTGTATTGCAGTTTGAATATACATCTGGCCCCCATTTCAAAAAAGGTATAGTCAAATTGGAAAAGCTGCAAACATGGCCTGTGAGAATGATTAAAGTCTCTGAACGCTTCTGTTATAATTTTTCTTAGTTTATAAAAGTCTGCTGGTTTGTAATTCAGCAGTTTTTGTCTGTCCTTCAGTGTACTTTGAATAAAATTATCTTGTATATAAATAACTTCCTCCGAGGTTATTTTACATAACTAACTCTTCCTTAGTGTCCTCACAAGGTATCAAAATAGCACCACTGCTTTTAGGTCACCTGTCACATGGTGGAACAATCTAAGCAGGTGCTTAAATTTAAGCATATGACTGCTCTTTGATGCGTTGGAACTTTGATGAACTTCTTTACAGTTAAATAATTAAGTCACATGGACTTCCTGTCCTTCAAGTGAAAGATAAGCCACAGAAACTGGGACAGTTGAGGTCTTTTAGACATCCCAGTACTTTGTATGGAATGAAATAATGAACAAATATGAAGCAATTGATACAGCATCAGTCTTACTGATACTAAATCTTTATGTTTTATTTCACTCTGTCAAACCAAAATAAGGTTTTATTGGAGTTAGAATATTTTACGTGACTTCTTTGCTCTCCTAATCTCTGTCCACATCATCCTTTTAATGAGATAGTCTTCCATATAAATATCTCATTGCATATTCTAAATAGTGGCTACTGGTAAAAGTTACTTTAAATATTAAGAAAGTGTGGTTACTGTGTATGCAATGCATATGCCACATCTAAATGGAAGAATACAAGGTAAAGAGTTTGTAAAATATTGTTTCTAGGGCACCCCACCACGTACCTGTATAATACAAAATTCTAAAACAGGAAAGATGATTCTCATTCAAAAAAATTTTTTTTCCATTGACTTCAAAGGTAGCCTGAGTTAGCCAGCAAAGGTGTAGATGTCTACAAAGTAGAAGATAAAGTTTCTTGAAATTAATTCCATCCAGGGCTTTCCTATTTGAAGTTGTTATGAAAATTTCACTACCTTAGCTGGTGTAGGAAAAGAATGTCTATGCAGTTCAGTTCACTTAGTAAATAAACAAATGAATAAAATACAGTATATTAATGATTAAACTTATTCTTAAAAAACACTTACGTAATCTGGAGCGTACTCGTCTGCCAGCGGTATTTGCTTGTGAAAGCCTTCTACTGTTCTTTTTTTCTCCCCGCTTTTGAGCATACTTTAGCGCTCTTCAACCTTCAGTATTTCGTCTTCTCCTCTGGGAAGACTCTCCCAGTGCCCCAGTGTATCGCCCTCCCTCTCCCCCGAGATCCTCCTGCCCTCACCACAGCAGCCCTCCCACATGCCCCTTCGTCTTTGGTATGCTCTTTTCACTCAATGCTTTTTCTGTTTCTCTCCAACCCGTGTTTGTCCAGACTTACTGTGATTTTGCAGAGTTTGATACCCCCTGATACCAGTGTGATTTCTTCAGCACAGCACTGGTGCAGCAAGAATGAACTAAGCCATTAGCGTTCATCTCTTCTTGCCTCTTTCATTTTAGTTTGTGTATTCCAGCCAGTGTTTTCCCTACTCTTTTTTCCTCACTCTCTGTTCTTTTGTCAAATTCTTTGTTTATCTCTCTGATTCTCGATTTATCCATCTTTTTCCACTTTCCTGTTTGTGTACTTAATGATGCTCTTTTTTTTGTGCAGAGAGAGCTCTTTCATGGGTGGTTTGTATTCATAAGAGTCTGAAAGACACTCAGCTTTAGTTCTGTTTCAAATGAAAGCTTGTATACCTTCCCGTTTATCTTTGTGGGGTTTTTTCCAAACTGCATGTTCTCATTATTGAGTATATTTATAAACTATGCAGTGTAGCATTTGACAACATTGATATATTTTGCTTACAGGTAAAGCAGGATCTTCAAGACATGACTATTCAAATGTCAAGAAGATCAATAACAGAATTTATAAAATTAAAGACAATTTCAAATGACTAAATCTCCCAAAGTGATAAAATAGATTAAATAAACATCCAGTAGGAAAAGCAAGTAGAAAGTAAAATACATTTGTGGTTTCTTTTTCCTTGGCTAAATTCCACGGCTCAAAGTCCAAAAAGAAAACATTAACGAGTGGGGCCCCTCAAGGGTCTGTACCGGGACTAGTACTACTTAATATCTTCATCAGTGACATAGTGAGATTGAGTGCACCCTCCGCAAGTTTGCAGATGACACCAAGCTGAGTGGTGCGGTTGACACACCTGAGGGACGGAATGCCACCCAGAGGGACCTGGGCAAGCTCGAGAAATGGGCCCGAGTGAACCTCATGAGGTTCAACAAGGCCAAGTGCAGGGTCCTGCATCTGGGTCAGGAGAACCCCTGATACCAATACAGGCTGGGGATGAAGAGATTGAGAGCAGCCCTGAGGAGAAGGACTCAGGGGTAGTGGTGGGTGAGAAGCTGGACATGACCCGTCAACGTGCACTCGCAGCCCAGAAAGCCAACCGTATCCTGGCCTACGTAACAAGCAGCGTGACCAGCAGGTCGAGGGAGGGGATTCTGCCCCTCTGCTCCGCTCGGGTGAGACCCCACCTGCAGTACTGCGTCCAGATCTGGGGTCCTCAGCATAAGGAGGACATGGACCTGTTGGAGCGGGTCCAGAGGAGGGATACGAAGATGGTCAGAGGGCTGGAGTACCTCTCCTGTGAAGACAGGCTGAGAGGGTTGGGGTTGTTCAGCCTGGAGAAGACAAGGCTCTGGGGAGACCTTATAGCAGCCTGCCAGTACCTAAAGGGAACCTACAAGAAAGCTGGAGAGGGACTTTTTACAAGGGCACGTAGTGATAGGACAAGGGGTAGTGGCTTTAAACTGAAAGAGGGTAGATTTAGATGAGATGTAAGGAAGAAGTTCTTCACCGTGAGGGTGGTGAGGCACTGGAACAGGTTGCCCAGAGAGGTTGTCCTCATCCCTGGCAGTGTTCAAGGCCAGGTTGGATGGGGCTTTGAGCAACCTGGTCTGGTGGAAGGTGTCCCTGCCCATGGCAGGGGGGTTGGAACTAGATGGTCTTTAAGGTCCCTTCCAACCCAAACCATTCTGTGATTCTGTGATTCCTTTAAGAGATTTGTCAAAAATCATTCCAAAACATACTGTAAATCCATTCAGACAGTTGCAATTCAAATGTACTACTTAGAGCTTCCACTGCTTTCTGTATTTATTCAGAGGGTAAAACTGAGTGGTATATGGCATAGTTATGAAATCTGTAGGTGCAGATTTCCTACAAGTACAGCCAACTGTAGCATTTCGTGCCACTTTAACAGGCAAGCCTTCCACTAAGATGCACATTATTGAAGCTAGGATGAAGACTTCGTTTTCAGTGAATAATATGTCTGATCATGAAGGATTTGGGTCTTACAATTTTTCATGTACCTATACTGGTTTCTGCAGATTGGCTTATTATTTTAATCTTTTTACTGAAGTCTGCCTACTAGCATGGAAATACACTTCAGCTGGTGAGATATTTACAAAAGATTCATTTTGATAATTCACTGTCAATTATTTGTTGAAGCTGGTGATAGACATCTACTCTCCAGGGAAACTGAGGGTTGTAACTAGTTTTGGCCAAATGTGCTATCCTCTGTATAAACAGGGTGTCTTAAGAAAGATTATGGGATATGATCTTATGTTCTTCATTATGCAGGCAGAATTCCTCATCATTGCTGAAAGGTTAAATGCTTTGGTCTGTTCTTATGAAGCAGTGTAAGCTGGTGACTGCAGCATTGTCCCGGGAGATCCAAGTTCAAGTCCTAGCAAAAATGCTATCTCGCTTCTTAACCTTTAACAACCCGTATCACCAGTGTTTCTTTCTCTTTCTTCTATATTTCAAGTTCCTTTGGGCTGAACATTGACCTTAATTCTCTATACAGTCTGACAAAAATTCTCACTTTATGTTATCACGTCACACAGATGAATAATTATGATCATTATTCGCATCGGTAGTTTGTTTTAATGTTCAGTCCTGTTCTATATGACCTCTGAAATCCAAATCTTGGTTTTACAGTTTTGCTTTTGTTAAGTAGTCGACAAAAGAACTTTTCTATTTTAGCACAATTCATAGTGAAGAGATACATTTAAATTTTTCACTTTCATTTCACATTTGTTTAACTGAATTTTCTTTTTCAACTCTGCAATTTACTGTTTTATTTTAATCCATTATTTTAGACTAGAGAGGGGTATGGCAAACTGTACATATTGCTCTTTGTTTAACTTGCATCACTTTGCACCAGCTTTTACCAACAGATCTCCCTCTAAACCCATACAACTCTCGACTCCTTACACTTTTTTTCACATTAGACCTCAAAATCATTTCTAATGCAATGGTTATGTTTTATTCCTTTTCATCCTCAGCCCAAACATCATTATATATGCTGTGCCCATTTCATTAAAAATAAATGAATAAATAAAAAAGCAGCTAACAGTAAAGCCCAAAGGAATTAATGTACTCTGCAAGTATAGTAAGACTTACCATAAGTTCTTATTCTTAAATGTGATGAAAATTTTTGGAAATGAATACACAATTCAGGATCTTGACTATGTGGAATGAGTAGGGAAAATGACTGAAAAGTTGGAAAAAAAGCTTATTGCATGGGTAAAGATGTATGCATAAATATATTCACACACACATCCATAAATATATATAAAAATGTTCTCTGTTGTTGTGGATAGAAATTATCCAACAGGTTTCACAGTTCAGCGAGAGTATTCTCTTTACGCCATGTTGGCATGGTATTTAAAACTACAGTTTTGCATGTACATGCATGTATCTTTTCTCCACTTAAGATGGAATGACTTCCTAAAAAGTGAGTGAATTGTAAAATGTTTTTTCATGATAACGTTTCGACCTCTACAAAATCGTAAAATCATAGAATATTTCAGGTTGCCAGGGATCTCAGGAGGTCTTTCATCCAAACTCTTCCTCACAGCAGGGCCAACAAAGAATTGCGACCAAGTTGTTCAGGGGTTTATCCAGTCAGGTCTTGGAAATCTCCAAGAGCGGAGACTGCACAATGACTCTGGGAAACTTGCTCCAGTGTTTAATCACGGTCATAGCGTAAAATTTTGTCCTTATGTCGGAATCGCCCTTTTCAATTTATGGTCGTTGCCTCTCAACCTCGTGGCGTGCACAGCTGGGAAAAGCCTGCCTCCATCTCCCTGCCGTCGCCCCCGCAGGCACGGGGGGCTGCTCCGATGCCCTGGAAGCTGCCTCTTCTCCAGCCTGGACGTGCCCAACTCTCTGAGCCTCTCCGCACAAGGCGAGCGCTCGGGCCCCTGGCCACGTTGGATGGAGCATCTGCTGGACTTGTGCACATTCCTCAGCATCTCCTCTGGGGTCCCAAACTGGACTGCCTCCCCCAGATGTGTTGTAACGAGGACTCCGTATAGAGGAATAGCTGGTTTCCTCAATCAGCTGGCCATGCACCTGCAGACACAGCCCAGGTGCTGTTAGCTTTCAGTGCTGCCTGGGCACACTGCTGGCTCATGCAGAGCCTGCTATCCACCAAGACCCCCAGCTCGCTCTTAGTGGAGTTACTGGCAATTTATTTATAGATCATGTTTTCCATATCTTCACTTTTGGGGGGTTGTTTTTTGAAGCCGAATTAAAATGAGAGCTCCTTTGGGGAAGTGATTTTATCCGGGGAGTGGAAGGCATCTTGAATGACTTTGCAGAGTTATGTTTTTCTGCTCACGTTAAATTTCGTGTCAATGAGTTCCTCCTTCTGTAGAAACATCAGGTTTGAATTTTTCTGTTCTTTATGTAAAATCTTTCACACCTTCACATGCTTCATAAATTCATTTAATCCACCTATTGCCTAGCGATACCGGAAACATCTACTCTTCAATAACTTGCAGCTGGCTCAGCACCAGAAATTTCAGGCTACATCTTTAATGTGGGTTCTAGTACTTCATTTTACTTTCTTATATGAATGTGTGAACTTCTGGTCTGTGAGTCTGAGCATCTCCAAACAGGCCTTTGGCAAGCTGTGGGGAGCTTGAATTTGTGTGAAACAATTTGGTTATTTGATGTGTTCAGTGTTTGTATTATTGTTAACAACACTGTGTACCAATATAACATTTACCCTAGACATTGATTTTCAGTGGAAGAAATTAATTATAAGACACTACTCAGAACTACCTTAATTCATAAAGATTGCTTGCTTAAAATAAAACCTACAGTTGAATGCAATCTCATAGTCACTGAGGAGAGACTAAGCTTTCTTCCTGTGTCAGGTTTTCCCCTTAGCCAGGGATGTGTTCCCAGTACGGGTCACATAATTGCAGTACAGTCTTGCTGTGCAGGGTTGCTAGGGAAGGGAATAAGCACTACGAAATCATCCTGGCTGCTGAGCAATTTTACAGTTTCTATCAGGTAGAGAGAAGCGGTAGCACTGAGCAGCAGCTCTTTGTGTGTGTGTATGCAAGAGGTGCCAGAATGAGAACTCGATGGGGAGCTAAGCTGCTGCCACTTTTCCTCCTCCCTTTTTCTCAGCAAGTTTATGCCTAGGAAAAAAATAACACCTGATACTGCCTAACTATGGTCCCTTTGCAACAGGACTTGCTCTTAAAGACTTTGGATTTAAAAACTTGGAACCCAGATTTTTTTGCTTAAAATTCACAAAGTACAGTAATACATCAAGTATGAAGATGGTTAAGGGCAAAGTGTCTCAAAAAGTGGGTGATTTGGGGAGTGAAGTGTGTTCAGCACTGCAATCAAACAAACCCTCTTAATGAGGAATCGTCTGCTGGGGGAAAATCAGAATATCTGCTCTGAAATATGCAGCAGTGCTGGGTTTTATATTAGCTGATGATATGGCTCTGTATAACTTTAAACATTTTGCTTGGTGTAGGTCATCATGAGAATGCCCAATGAATAATAATCACAGTAATTTGTTAATCTTGAATGAACATATTGTATAGTTTTGCTGTTTTTTACCTGAAAGACAACACTCATCCTATATATACCTCTCTCTATATATCTATCTATATATATCAGTTTTTCATTTGTAAGAAATTTCAGGCACTTTATCAAAATATTTTATATTCAATTTATGCATGTGTATATGTATTACTCAAGATGAATGAAGAGTGTTTTATTACATGCCATAAGGAATTTTTTTATACCCTATTTCTAAAAGGAAAAAATAAATAAATGTAGAAATGTTTAAAAGCTGTTTAAAATTCTAGACTTTTTTCTTTGAAATCTGAGTTTCCTATTCTGACTTTATTGCATACCAAATTCTGCAGTCTATGAAGACCTGAGAAATGCAGTGAAGTTTCTTTTCCAGTCACTGCCTAAGCTGCTAGTACAACCTTGGGCCTTGGGTAAGAAACTTGACCTCAGCCCAGCTGGAAAATTAGATTAAAGCAGAACTTTAGGATAATCAGATGCCTCAGCTGAAGTGAGTATTACACATGCAAACTATGTATATATGCACAATGTTGTGATCTTGGAAACTTTTGTGTACGATGACAGAACATAGACAAAGGCTGGGTTTTTGAAAGATACTTAGGCACTTTGGTACTCACTTCTGCAAAGCCTTAGGGACAGATGCAAAATGTGACATAGGTGACAAAGGTGAAAGTCATAATTGCGAGTGATATGTCTCAAAGTTAGCTGTTCAAGTCCAGATTAATCACCCTCAATGAGTTTTACGGTCATGACAAAGAAAGGGAACCCCCAGAGAGCTTAATACGGCCACATCCTAGGTATGACTTTAAGAATGGGCACTTAATTTCCAAATAATGTTTTTTACAGTCCCCCCTCTTCATCAGTTGAGAACATAATTTATAAATACAAGGCTGACCGAAACTGCTAACAGAACTGTGAAAGAGAAAGGCAGATGAAAGTGTTGAAAAACAGGTCTAAGCTGATCAGCATGTGGATGGTGACTATACCAAAAAAAAAAAAAAACCCAAACCAAACAAAAAAAAACAGGTAAAGCAGCAGAGACTGAAAAATGTGCAAACTATGTATATATGCACAATGTTGTGATCTTGGAAACTTTTGTGTACGATGACAGAACATAGACAAAGGCTGGGTTTTTGAAAGATACTTAGGCACTTTGGTACTCACTTCTGCAAAGCCTTAGGGACAGATGCAAAATGTGACATAGGTGACAAAGGTGAAAGTCATAATTGCGAGTGATATGTCTCAAAGTTAGCTGTTCAAGTCCAGATTAATCACCCTCAATGAGTTTTACGGTCATGACAAAGAAAGGGAACCCCCAGAGAGCTTAATACGGCCACATCCTAGGTATGACTTTAAGAATGGGCACTTAATTTCCAAATAATGTTTTTTACAGTCCCCCCTCTTCATCAGTTGAGAACATAATTTATAAATACAAGGCTGACCGAAACTGCTAACAGAACTGTGAAAGAGAAAGGCAGATGAAAGTGTTGAAAAACAGGTCTAAGCTGATCAGCATGTGGATGGTGACTATACCAAAAAAAAAAAAAAACCCAAACCAAACAAAAAAAAACAGGTAAAGCAGCAGAGACTGAAAAATGTGTTGCCAGCTTTTCAATAAGCCTCATAAGAGTTGTCCTTGTTCAAAAAGCCCAGATCTTGAAGTATTTACTTGACCATATAGACTGTGATTTGAGAGAAAACTGATGCAATTTGAGTGGAAACTGATGCAAGCCCCATCCGGTGCAAAAAGTGCAAATAAAGAGAATGATTGGTGTTCATTCTTCAGTCCTTCCAGCCAATCATGCAATTTGGGAGATTTTGTCTTTTTCAGTACTTGAAGTTGACTGTTGAACAGATGATAGCTAACAGTATGAAAAGAAAAAAATGCAGCAAGAACTGGTAGTCACAGGGAATGCCTTGAGTTCCTATGACAGCTGAGTCTGGAGGCTGCAGAAGAATCCCACCCTAAATATGTGCTACTTAAAATGATCAAAGAGGATATTTTCCTTTTATTCTTGAATTTCATTCAGAATGAGTTGCTAGCTTAATATTAAGTTGAATACTAATAACATACAGTACCATGACAAAGGCTGTGGTTGTAGCTTGAGAAGGCTTTGTGAATAATGTAAAACTTATATTCCACAAAAGTAATTAATAAAACTACCATAGGGAGAAAAGTTCTGCATGTTTATTCATTTATTTTAGCTTCCTTTACTTTTAACAACCATAGATTATAAATAGTTCACTGTACAGAGCATAGGCTAGGTTGATAAATTTCATGGGTTTGTCATGGGGAAAAATATTAAATTTCATGCCTTGTCACAAAGTAATAGGAAAACCATATTAATACTATGCAGACAATTTATATAATTTAAACTGAATTTCAGAGACATGCTTAGAAGAAAAACAGAATAAAGAATTTATATAGGAAGAGAATGGCAATACAATGTTGAGACATCTTGGAAATTCTCTATGGTAAAAGAGAAACTCGCATTATACTGAGTTTGTTCCTGTTGTACATATATACTGAAAAGAAAGGGCATTAAATGGTCACATGCTTTCTGCGTGATTTATCTCCCCTAAATACCTAAAGGTTTGACATCTAAGCTAATCATCCTAGGTTCCTTGTATAGTTAGCAAAGAGAAATAGGCATTTCCTGAAGGTGATTCATCTCTCCTGACTCAGACACAAATTTTAAAATGAGATGAAGTGTCTTTGGGATTTTTCTGGAAAAATCTACTCCAATAAGGTCAATCTCACATTTTGTGTGGGCCTGTGGGATGAGTGATGATCTATTCTGCAGATATATTTTTTATACAAGATCTTTAGAAAGTGTCGAATAAGGCAGTGGCAGAGTACAAGAACAAACCACAGGGAATCGGTCTTTTCTAGTCATGGGAACAGAGAATTAGTGTTTGTCTGGATCTAGATACCTTCAAAGTTGTAAATGACTCAGAAGATAAACTATGCTATAAACACTATAGAAGACCATTGCATTTTCTGTTACAAAGACTTATGGAAAAGACCTCAATGTGGCCAAAACTGAATTCCATATGACTGAAAAATATAGCTCAGTATTTCCTAAATTATTAACATGCATATGTTTCACATGTAATTTCTTTGTAAAGACCTCTCATTTTCCTTATTGGGATTCATCAGCATAGCACAATAGCTTTTGCTTTTTTAGTCACTTGAAGTCATACAAGGTCCAGCATGTATTTTATCTCTATTTCTTTCTACTATATCTTTGCAATATTTAATATTTTCATCTCTTGCTTTCAGCATTACTGTTCTCAGGGTACTATCATGCTCAGCCTCATCAGTTGAAGCAATAATCATATCATCAGCAATTATATCTTCCCTGGAAGTATCACCAAGTGCCCCATAACTCTCTTTCTACAATATTTCACTGACACATTTAATCTCAAATGTTAATCTAGAAAACTGATAATGTCCTCCTGGAGAGTTAGAGGTACCTAAAAAGAGACATACCTACCTAATTTCACCTGCCAGGCCTCATCTTTCTTACCTGAAATTGTAACAAGTTGCTCGATTGCTAATTGACGTTGTAAATCTTCTGATGTCTGTACTGAGCAGTGGTAATAGGCATGGTGCTATTTAACCTCCTGGTGTTAAACATACTTTTTTTGTTCTTTGCTTTTTTCTGCTCCAGTCAAAGTGCTGCTGCATTCTCTTGTGGTATCAACTTTCTCTGTTCTTTACTGGCTAAGGACAAAATTTTGATACTTTCAGTCACTTGAATCATACTTTATTCCATAACTGGTTGCCCTAACTTTATTGTTGATTATAGTGAAACTACTCATGCAGCTTAACAACTGGATTTTAGGTATTCCAAGTGTAGCAGAAATTGTCTTACTTCAACCACATATACCTAATACAACATTTATTTCTATGTAAATATGCTCAGATTCTCCAATTCCTTTAAATATATCATGGTAAACTGTGACAATATCTTCTCTGGATGTTAATTTATCATTAAATGTCTCTCACCTATATACTCAACGTGTTATAGATGGTCATAAAGTTATGAAAAATTGTACTTTGCCTTTGCTTGTTTGGTTGTCGCTTCCAGCTTCACCACTTCTTTTGATTAACTGGGCTACATTCTCTGCTGCTGTAAGTGGATGAAATATCACTATGTGCTTTACCTTACAAACAATTAGCTTTTGTGGTTTCAGAATCTGCTTTTTTTGAGTACAGTAGACTGCTGTGTTATTCTGAATGCTGGTTTCCAGCCCAAGTTTGCCAGAACAGGGACAACAAGGATCTGAGTTTAGACTTATGTTTCTTTTATTTTCTCCTTCAGCCCTCCTGGTTGCCCCAGCATGAGTGATATGCCTACTCAGGATACAGAATAAACTGTAATTCTGTAATAGTATAGAGACTCCATGGAGCTCAATATTGTAACTATGTGCATTCTTCTCTTTACTAAGAATTTAACCTTTGCTCCTCTCCACCTCCTTATGTTACCATGAGGCTTTTCCAACATTATTGCACATGCTCTGAGTCTTCTAAAATCAGTAAATTCTGCACTCCTGTTCACAGAGAGTTAAGATTGCTTAGGTATATACATTACTCATATATCACGGACTTCCAAGTACATCAGGCAAATTAGTACCTTTTCATAAATGTGACTAGGCATGATTTCATTGAGAGCAGAAGTAACGGAGGGGAAGGAACATTTTTTAAAAGAATTTAAACTTTTAATCCCATTATGAAAATGTTAGTTGATAACAGCAAGGGGTTCTCCCGTTGGGCCTTAATTAGAAGGAAACAATACTTAAATCTGAAACTTAAAAAATAATGGCTATTGATAGTAACAGACAGCAGGTGACTTTAACATATTTGGTAAAACAGAATTTCTATTCTTCCTAAGATGTTTTATAACTCATTATAGTACTAGCCCGACAAGTGCTACGTCCACTTGTTTCTAAACAAGCCTTTGTCTCTGGTGGTACTCTGTGGACAGTAAGCAGAAAACATGGTCAAGCTAGAACCTTTGTAACCCTGGAAGAGATATACACTGTCTTTCCAGAAAAAATGAGTAACATTAGTAGATGACCTTCCACAAAAATTTTATGGGAAGCCATATTACAGTACCAGTCTCACATTTACTAAGGAAAATAATGCTTATGACTTTAAGATGATGACATATACATAAAATAAGAGGCTAAACGCAAAGAAGGAGGTTCATGCAACAAAGAGGTTTTACATAGCTATTGAGGAAATACATCTGAAAAAGAAGACTGTGACAAAACATTACACAAAGAAAGATGGAAATAGATTAACCGGGCAAGAGCAGAAGTCTTATGGAACAGATTTTCTTTGTTCAAGGACCAACTAACAACTCATATCCTGTAGTACGCTGGTTTTGTTGTAGCAGGTTTTTGCCCAGCTCGGGATGATGGAGAACAAGCTAAAAGTCCATTACTGTGATGAAGGAGAGATGTAGGCTGAAACAAAGGTAACATCTTTTGAAAGTGCTCTCAAATTATCCATAGTTTCCTTCACCCCAGCTCTGCTAAGGAGAGAAACTTTAGATAATCCTTTTATCTCTGGCATGGAGCTCTCCTTGTGTTTATCCTCAAAGAACACAGAAGCTTTGGAAGCTATCGATGTCGGCAATCAACTCTGGTTAGTAACACTGCCCTGACTGGCATGTGTAGGGATTGCTTTGAAGATGCATGGGAAACCCTGATATGCTGAGGCACTGGTAACTTTAGAACCCTTTCACCTTTAGCTTTGCTGCTGCTTCTCTTCTGTGGAAAGCTCTGTGGTTTGTCAGTCCTTCAAAAGGTCTCTGAAAACTTTCTGCAAAAGATAGAAGCCAGAGAGCAACTTTCTCTGCTAAAACAACCAGGGCCAGAAGCTAGACCTTGCATGACAAGATGTTAAGGATAGTTATAATTTTGTTGTGGAGTGGCTGACACTATAGGAATTGGCCATTATGAGTCTCTGGGCTGTAGAGCAAAATACTAGGAAGGTTCGCAATCAAAATGTGAGCGTAGATCATTCTAGTGAGTTTCTACAAAAGTGAGGCAGCTTATGGTTTTGTTAGTAAATCATAATTCTGCAATAATTTTCTTAGAGGTTTGGGGGTTTTTTTTTAGAGAATGAACTTGCTCTCACATAGTCTGTTATGCATAGATAGTTATGAGGAAAGGGGGGGTAACCACTATCATCTGAGGTGGCAAAAACTGTGTCAGTGTGTTTTACGTGTCTAGCTGAGCAGAAGCTTCATATTTGCTCTCACTGTAACAAAACCCGAGCAATCCAATATCACTTTTGCTTGTATGCCTGCTACTACTTGTTCTTATTCATATGATGCTGATGATGTGTAGTTTACTACACAGGCAACATTACAGAATCATTCCAGAGGCGTGACATTTACATTCCCACATATGGGACCAATGGACACCTTTCCCCACAGGTTTCACAGAATTTCCAAATGTAGTATTCATATTTTCGGAAAATCCAAGCACCTGCGTAGGGTTCAAGCACACGCTGCTGGACTGCTCTGCTGGCAGACACCTGTGACCAGCCCCAAATGTTGCCAAAGTTTAGATAAGAACCCAGTACTGTATATTCAACATCCCTGGAAATTCTAGAGCATACGCACAACAGAAATAGCCAAACTCTTGGAAGTAACAGTGCCAAAAAAAATCTGACAAAGAAAAAATCTAAAACACCAAGGAAAGCTTTAAATATGACAACAATGTGTGACATAGGCTGTATCTTCACCTAAAAGGAAGTCACGTAATTGAAAGAGGACTCACAGAGTGCCTGTTAAATGTGACTGTGATATGCAGATGTTTGTGTGAAATGGTACAGCAAAGAAGATGGACACTAGGATCCCATCTTTAACAGAGAGACTGCAGCTGTAAAAGCTCAGTCCTCCCAAAATAGCACACTGAAATGAAGAGGACAAACATAACAGTGACCTGTATTCTGAATATCGACATCTGCTGCACCCTCAAAGCAGACATTCATTCATTATTTCAGAGGCCGCAACAATGACTGCATAGCAGAGCTGGTTGCACCTTTGAAGTACCATGGCAGCCAGCAAATAAAAGAAGTGGATTTGTCTCAAGCTGGAGGGCATGTTTAGAGATAGACTGCACGTGATGAATGAGGCAAAGTTACCTTGTTGATAGATGACTTGTTGATAAATAACGTAGAACCGAAGACAAAAGTGGAAGCAGTCAGATCAAAAGCAACAAGATGTCTAAATTGTTTTGAAGCAAGCAGCCTTACAGATGAAAGGAGGCAGCAAAGACTACTGTGTGAAAGAACTGTGGCTTCCTTAACCCACGAAGGTGAATGTTAAACAGGTAGACTTACTAAAGCAAGTCTCATGCTTTCTTCGCAGTCCCAGTATCTCTCAGAGACATTATCCCAACAAGACCATTATCAGTCTAATTTGATACTCAGTGCTACTCAAATGCTGGTAATAAGCTTACAGTATTCATAGGACTGGGTATGAACTTAATTTCATCCTAAACACGTTTAAAATAGACCCTGCTTCTTTTTTTCTGAATATAAAGGGAGCTGTGGTTTGATCAGAGGCAGATTTACACAGTGTACATGTCTGAAGTTAAGTGACTCTGTCTGGAGAGGTAAAAACATTTGGGTGATACTTACATTGGTCTGAAGGTCTAACATTTTCAAAGCATGCAGTAGCAAACAGTTTGAAAGAAGATCTAGGCACATTCTTGGTTTTTTAAATGAATGCTAAGTGTCTAGCAGAGATGAAAGATTTGAAATATATATGAACTATTCATTAAAAGAAAGCATATCCAAAATCAGACTTCCTTCCGTGAACAGGAGTTCAAGCATATGATTCATGTGAGTGCCCAGGAATGTTGATAAACACCATTTTATTACCTGGATGATATCAGGTGAAATGAACCTTGACAGATGAGCTTAACACTACCTAAATAAAGCTTTCTTTTCATATATATGTATCTGTCAATAAAATTACAAACTCTGCTGACTATTTAAGATTTGATAAATAAACAGATTAACTCTTACCTCAACTTGATTGTAGTTAAGGGTGGTTTAAAAGTAGTGAGCTAGCATGAAAGAATTTAAAAGCTACGTTCAGTTGAAAGAAAAAGTATCCAGTTTCTTAGTGAGTTTTTCCAGGTTATTATAAAAGAGTTTCTGAGTAGGAATTTTTTTAAGCTGCATGTTTAAGTTCAGTTGACAGTTAGCAGTGCAGATGTCTTAGGGACAGAAGTCTCTTCCAACATCCATGAATAAC
Organism: Harpia harpyja; assembly: GCF_026419915.1. NCBI lineage: Eukaryota > Metazoa > Chordata > Aves > Accipitriformes > Accipitridae > Harpia > Harpia harpyja. The sequence continues at coordinate 31,411,656 of NC_068942.1, read as the reverse complement.
CAGAGAAGCTCTCTGGAATACCACACGGTAATGGAGATCACACTGGAGCCCCAAGGGTCTTCAGTGAGGCTATGGCACATAAAGTGTGGATGGGGCAGGAGCTCAGTTAAAAGAGAGGTGGCATAATTCAGTGGCCCAAAACAGTGTGTGGTGCTGCCAAAAACCATTCACCTGTATGAGTACACTTCTGTAAAAAATATTGATGGATTGGAAGAAAAATAAGTGTGAAAAAATGAGAAGCTTTACATACATGGACAGGATCTTCAGACCCTTCCCTGGACTGCTGGACATGAATGTTGTAGTTCATGTGGCAAAGACTAAGCAGACAATACCCACATCTGCCAGATCATAAAGTCACAGAATCACAGAATGGTTTGGGTTGGAAGGGACCTTTAAAGGTCATCTAGTCCAACCCCCCTGCCATGGGCAGGGATAAGTGAAATAGGTTCAGATGACAGGGTTCGAAAGGGCTGACTTGTCTGCATTAAGGGTAAAGGAAAGCACCACCAGCATTTGAATCAAAAAAAAGAAAAACCTAGTGAGGACTTTGTCTTACTTATGTAGGAGAGTGATCCAAGCTGGGGCGCATGCAGCCCTGATACGGGTATGAGATTAAAATTCTATTTGTATAAATTATTAAAAAGCCCAAGTATTTATCCTTGCAGAAAGAATACTAGATACAATATATGGCATTTGTAAAAGAACAGGGGTGGGGTTCATCTCATTTAACTTCAAATATGTACAGTGTTTGTACTTCTTAATCAATGGAGAGGAGCAAGCACTTTAGAGATCCTAAGATGGATAGGTCAGAAGACCTATTTTAGGTCAGAAGAATTACGCCTTAGGAGTGCCATTTACACCACAAATATATAAAATAAAGTAGGTGAATACCTATCTTATAATTTATACTGTAATATCTTATATAAAATAATGCATATTAATATTATATGCAGTTTTCTAAAGTTATATATGATTATATAGTATATAGACCTCTATATAAGAGTATTAGCATTTTTTTTCTCCAAATTTTCATTGGGGTAATTTTTTAATCCATTCAGCCTTCAGTAATTGATATAGGTTTGCAGCTTGTACATGCCTGTGCACCTAAGTGGCTTTCTAATGCATGTGCGTTCACTGATTTGGCAGGAAAGAATTAAATTGTATTTGTAAGTTGTGGATAGCTTCGGATGCTGATGATCCAGCCGTTCTCTGAATATCCAGATTCCCTTTGGCATTACTTGTCCAGCCGTAACTTTTTGGATTCAACAGGATGAATTCATGCTGCAGAGATTGCCTCCAAATTCCTGCCTAACAGTTTGCATGCACGGCAAGATGGAACAGATGGTCTTTGCATGGCAGGAGCTTGCTAGAATCAATTTCACCTCTTTTTGCTAGAACAGCTGACAACAGCATTAATTGATATCAGTAGTTGCACTTTTAGGAGGGGATAGAGAACACATAAATTGTTACAATTTCTAAAAGAGATCCATGAATTCTCTCATGCTTGCACAAATTCATAAAAGGTCCGTTGGGAAAGGTGCTGGTTTTGTGTAAGATTTTTTTTTTAATATAGTTCCAAGCTTTCCCTTGCCAGGAAAAATATTAACTCTGTTGCCTTCCAAAGAGACATGCAGATCTGTCAATGCTCTGAATACATCATCAGTCCCATGGAACTGACATAATTTAGATACAGTGTCTTGTACCTCTGCCCGGATACTTTTACTGATAGCAATATAATGTCCATTGTTTCAGTGTAAGAAAATCAATATACTATTTGATTTTTGTTATTAAAATTGCTTAGGTGACTGAGGTTCTTTTTCAAATGAATGCCTTTTCCAAAAAAAAAAAGTAATTAGAAAGCATCAAAATGTATATGGCAGATATCATCGTAAGCATTATATGCATCAATTCCTTTTACAAGTGGATAATATCACAGGTTAAGAAAGGAGATCTTTCCCAAGTACCTCATATATGATTTTATGGAGCCCATATGGAGGGTTATGAAGTTGTTCTTTCATTACCTCTTGTTTATTTATGATGCTAAATTCTACCTCCAATTCTGGAAAACCTGCACCTTGAAATATTTACCTGTAACAGATAGAACGGTATTTGGTGTAGGTATGGATGAGAATAAGGTTTGAAACATTGCCATTTTCCACTCAACTTTGTAATTGCCAGTGCTGAGGTCCTTTGATTACTTGATGTCATGGGAAAGGAGCAAGAAAAAGAAGTTTGAGGGGCAATATGGGGCAAGCACACAGATTTTTTAATGAGTTCACATTAAATAATTTTGGTAAAAGCTAGTCAGTTTATTACACAAATATTTGACCTAGATTTTGAACCAGCTCAGTGTCTGAGATTTGCAGTCCAATGTTAAAATATGGTCATAGTTTCTCTGGGAGGTTTCATGGACTGTGTGCAATACAGATGATGCAGAATCAATTTACAAAGTACACTGTCAAAAATTGCAGTCTGTTGTTTGGTGCTATATTAATAAAGTGTATTATTAAGGAGTGAGTTGCAAAGGGTTCTTGTATAGTGTCAGCATCAGTATAACATAGATAAATGAGATAGCTTTTGAATTCTCTCTAACAACTTTTATGAAGCTTCACCAATGAAACCATCAGATCCCAGCTCTGATCTCTTGACACACGTGCAGTGATAATATGGTAGTCTTCTATATCTGTAGGTGTAGAATTCAAGGGCTGGTTGACTGTTAGCAATCCTTCATCAAACTTAGATTGCACTTATATAGTTTGCATGGTTTTTTCTTAGTTATTTTGATGAAAGTAAAACTTCATTTAGTGCATTAAAACTGTCTCTAAATTAGTTGAAGAAATTATCTTCTAGATGGGATACTGGTGGTCCAATTGTATAGTGGACTCTAATGACTGTGCCACTGAGGATGAGTTGTGATGCCTAAAAGGCCTTCAGAGTTCAAAGGAGGATGTACAAGTTTTAATGGGACTGTCAAGAAGTTGATAGGATGAGATTCACCAGAAGTCAGAAAATACTTTCTTCATTTTCTCAAATTAGAAAATGTTTTGGTCTACTATTCATAAATAACACGAAAGTAGCTGCATATTTTCCTACATTATTCTAATAAATATTTGGAGTAGACAATAGGGAATTAACTTTCTCTGAAAAAGTAATTCTTACGTTAATAATAGCTGATATTATGCCTGTGTCTGTTACTTATTTATGAGCCATGAGACAATTGATGTTCTCAGCCTGTCAGTCATTTAGATGTCTCTTTCATAGGTAATATCTGCTGGCTTTCATAGTTTATGTTCAGGTTGTTAACTTTATTGTTTTCTCAGAATACTGCACAGTACTACAAACTATGATTTTCTTTAAATTAAGCTTAAACTTAAGAATATTTTCGATTTATTCTTTCCTAATAGCTTGTGTACAGCCACCAAGTTCTCTCTCTCTGTGATGTTAAGAATTGAACTCTACCAGATGTAAAAGCTTAAGAAGTGATGGGAATAGAATATGGGAACCTGATAAAGAAATGGAGAAGCAGCAAAGGCTGACTTCCATGGGAAAAGCAGTATAAACAGCTTTTCTTTGTAGGGCAGTGCCAGAGTAGGAGTTTAGGAAGAAAACTGAAGAAAAGAGAAAAAAAAAGAAAAAAGTAGGCAAAGCCAGAGAGACAATATGGTGGTTAAAGCCTTGTATTGGGTTTGCATGGCCAGGTTTTGGTAGCGGGGGGGGGGGGGCTACAGGGGTGGCTTCTGTGAGAAGCTGCTGGAAGCTTCTTCCCCCATGTCTGACAGAGCCAATGCCAGCCGGCTCCAGGACGGACCCGCCGCTGGCCAAGGCTGAGCCCATCAGCAACGGTGGTAGTGCCTCTGGGAGAACAGAGTTAAGAAGGGGGGAAAAGTTGCTGCACAAAAGCAACTGCAGCCGGAGAGAGGAGTGAGAAGATGTGAGAGCCCCAGCCCTGCAGACCCCCAGGTCAGTGCAGAAGGAGGGGAGGAGGTGCTCCAGGCGCCGGAGCAGAGATTCCCCTGCAGCCCGTGGTGATGAAGACCATGGTGAGGCAGGCTGTCCCCCTGCAGCCCAGGGAGGTCCACGGTGGAGCAGATCTCCACCTGCAGCCTGGGGAGAGGGGACCCCACGCGGGAGCAGGTGGGTGCCCAAAGGAGGCTGGGACCCCGCGGGAAGCCCACGCTGGAGCAGGCTGTGCCTGAAGGACTGCAGCCCGGGGAAGGGACCAATGTCGCAGAAGGACTGTCTCCCGTGGGAAGGACCCCACGCCACAGCAGGGGACGAGTGAGGAGTCCTCCCCCTGAGGAGGAAGGAGCGGCAGAGACAAGGTGTGAGGAACTGACCCCAACCCCCATTCCCCATCCCCCTGCGCCGCTGCGGCGGGTGGGAGGTGGAGAAAATCAGGAGTGGAGTTGAGCTGGGAAGGAGGGAGGGGTAGGGGGAAGGTGTATTTTTTAAGACTTGGTTTTATTTTCTCGTTACCTTACTCTGATTTGATTGGTAATAAATTAAATTAATTTCCCCAAGTCAAGTCTGTTTTGCCCATGACAGTAACTGGTGAGCGATCTCTCCCTGTCCTTATCTTGACCCATGAGCCTTTCGTTGTATTTTCTCTCCCTTGTCCTTGTCCCCCTGAGGAGGGGAGTGACAGATTAGCTTTGGTAGGCACCTGGTGTCCAGCCAGGGTCAACCCACCACAAGCCTGAAGAAGACCCACCACTGGACTGGTGCTCATGATCCCAAGGAGAAGCAGAGCAAAGAAAGGACCAAAAGTTCCAGTTACTGGGAAAAAATCATGACCTCTGCACAAACTGTTTTGAACAAAATGGTATTTTCATACTAGCCTGACCCAAATGAAAGGATAACAGCCTAGATCACCCCTGTAGGATATAGGGTGAAACCAGCAGGCATTTCTTTATGGGCTAAATATCCACCAGTTTATCTTATCTACAGAGAAGATGGTAAAAACATAATAAATAAATATGTATAAAAAGAAACCAACCTGTCAGTATAACAACTTTCAAAAAAAAAATGCCTTTCTTTGTCATGATTTAACCTAACAAGGGCAAGAAATAGATTTCTATATTACTTTTCGCAGTTGCTGCTTTTTCTATAGCTTAGGTCAATGGGTACTTAGGAGAACTGAGATATAGGTTCTTGTTATCCACATAACATTTAATTCACTGCACTATTACGCTTCCTTCTCCTAGGTTTGCTTGCTGTATTCTAATTTGAATCATATTTTCACTTAAATAGCCAGTTTTAGTGTTTAAATGGCCAGCTGTGGTTTCCTCTGGTCACACTGGGAATGGCAAAAAATTGGATTAATATGAAATTTGCCATTCCTACTCATTTCTGTGCTTCAAGAAACAGAGATGTGTTTTTCAGGAAAATATTTTATAATCTTATATAAACTTTTAATAAATTTTTGTCCAATACCTGCTAAAATAATAAATATAGGAAAAAACAACATGAGGTCAAAAACATAAGAGTGGGAAAAATAAGTATCTTTTTAAAAAGCATCTTATTTTGTCTGTTTAATATATTTATTATTTTGCTTCATGTACAACATATGGAGTACATCTACAGTAGTTAATTTCTTTACCTTCTACTCATAAACCCCTTCGGCTCATTGTTGTAAGTCCACCAGAGAGACACATTTTTCATATTATCCCAGAGAATTCTCTCTTTTTAAAACTCTAAACATAGTTTCTTTCAAATGGTCTTTGGTATTTTCTGTTCTTCATAGGATGTTTTTTTTCTAAAGCTATTCATTACTTTTTAAGCAATAGCTGAGGAAAGTAAAACACATTAAAGTCTGTGTGTACAAAAATTAAAGGGAAATGTTAGCATGGTAAGTCTGTGCTCAGCATGAAAAGTCTGGACACTGCATAAATCCTGTTAGCTGCTCTCAGCTCAGTCCAGTAAGCAGTATTTAACCACAGTAGCAGAACTTGAAAGTGAAAAACAATATCCAATTAACAGAGATAACTGTACTGTGGAACAGAAACATGAGAAGTACAAATAAAGGAAAATGAAACTGCAGGGTGCTTGGAGGTTTATGAAAGTAAAATAAGGAAACCTCACATCAAAACTTAATATTTGGAAAAATAAAACATAACCAAATGAAAAAACTGTTTACCTTGGAGAAGGAAGAAAAGAAGAGGAAACAAAAATAATCTACCACACAGAAATCTTAGGGGTGGTTGGTGGTTTGCATAAACAGAATAAGGAAAAAGGCTAATTAAATCCACCCGCTGTTGGCGTGAAAGGGAAGCAGCTCCACTTAATTTTTCTCAACTATGGTGTCGTGTTTTAACCCCAGCCAGCAACTAAGCACCACGCAGCCGCTCACTCACTCCCCCCACCCAGTGGGATGGGGGAGAGAATCGGGAAAAGAAGCAAAACCCGTGGGTTGAGATAAGAACGGTTTAATAGAACAGAAAAGAAGAAACTAATAATGATAATGATAACACTAATAAAATGACAACAGCAATAATAAAAGGATTGGAATGTACAAATGATGCGCAGTGCAATTGCTCACCACCCGCCGATCGACACCCAGCTAGTCCCCAAGCGGTGATCCCCATGTCCCCACTCCCCCCAGTTTCTATACTGGTCATGACGTCCCATGGTATGGAATACCCCGTTGGCCAGTTTGGGTCGGCTGCCCTGGCTGTGTCCTGTGCCAACTTCTTGTGCCCCTCCAGCCTTCTCGCTGGCTGGGCATGGGGAGGTGAAAAACCCTTGACTTTAGTCGAAACACTACTGAGCAACAACTGAAAACATCAGTGTGTTATCCACATTCTTCGCATACTGAACTCAAAACACAGCACTGTACCAGCTACTAGGAAGACAGTTAACTCTATCCCAGCTGAAACCAGGACATATGGAAATTACAAAAAAGATGATCCTTAAAGCTGAAGCAAACATTTTACAAAAAATCAAGACAAATAGGGGCATTTACATATAAAAGGTCTTCCAGGTTTTTAATCTGCTCAGTCAAAAAACATGTAGGAACAATTAAGCTATTTTTATTATAACGACTTAGGAAAAAAATGCTATAAGTATCTGCTGTATTTGGGGAAATACTGTCCTCTTCACTGTTCGTACATAAGGCTACCTTTTACACACAAGCACAGCTTCAACAAACTACCTCTGCCTCAAATCTTCTTATGGGCAGTTCTATTTAAGACATGCATCCTTTACTCAGTTTGAAAGAGGTAGAAGACATAAGCTAGCATTAAAACAACAAAGCTAACATAAGTTAGCTTTTGCTAACGTAAGTTAGCAGAAGCATTAGAGTGTAGTAGGTCAAATCACAGCTGCAGAACACCATGGGGCCCTTGAGGTTAAAGTAACTGACTGTATTAGCTCATCGCAGGAGAAAAGTTGCTGTGCCACCTGGATGTTGCCAAATATGAGTAGAGCGCATGGAATGGCCCAGACAGCAATGGGAAGGAGGGCCAAACAGTGTAAGGCTAAGCTGTTATTATCACTATAAAAGTGAAAGTGTTGAAGATGGACCACTTTGGAATTAGTGATGATGTGTTTACTGAGACCCCTGATCTATCACCTCATCTTGTGTCATCTCCATAAGAATTTGAACAAAGAGGAGAACAAGAGCGAAATACAAATTCACGTTTCCTAGCAGAGTTAGATCTGATTTCTGTTTGTTTATGCAAAGATTCTATAGACAAGTGGAATTTTTTTTAAGGTTTCCCAGAATCACTGAACCAAATAATGGTTGAGGTTGGAATGGACATCTGGAGATCATCTTGTCCAATCCCCCACTCCGGCAGGGCCACCTAGAGCCACTTGCCCCATACCATGTCTAGGCAGATTTTGAATATCTCCAAGGACGGAGACTCCACAACCTCTCTGAGCAACCCGTGCCAGCGCTCGGTCACCCTCACAATGAACGAGTGTTTCCTGATGTTCAGACGGCACCTCCTGTGTTTCAGCATGTGCCCATTGCCTCTGGTGCTGTCACTGGGCACCACTGAAAAGAGCCTGGCTCTGTCTTCTGTACGCCCTCCCTTCAGGTATTTACATACGTCAATGAGATTCCCCCCAAGCCTTCTCTTTTCTACACTGAACTGCTCCAGATCTCTCAGCCTTTCCTCGTATGTGAGGTGCTCCGGTCCCTTAATTGTCCTTGCAGCCCTTTGGTGAGCTCTCTCCAGTCTGCCCATGTCTCTGTTGTACTGGGGAGACCAGAACTGGATACAACACTCCAGATGTGGCCTCACCAGTGCTGAGTAGAGGGGAAGCATCCCCTCTCTTGACCTGCTGGCAATACTTTGTATAATGCAGCTGAGGATACCATTCGCCTCCTTTGCAGCAAGGGTGCATTGCTGGCTTATGCCCAACCTGATGTCCACCAGCACCCCCAGGTTCTTTTCTGCCAAGCTGCTTTGCAGCTGGGTGGCCCTCAGCATATATCGGTGCATGGGATTGTTCCTCCTGAGGTGCAGGACTTCACACTTGCCTTTGTTGAATGCCATGACGTCCCTGTTGGCCCATTTCTCCAGCTTGTCAAGGTCCCTCTGGGTGGTAGCTTGACCCCCTGGCATATCAGTCACTCCTCCCACTTTGGTGTCATCTCCAGACGTGCTGAGGGTACACTGCTGAGGTTTGCTGGAGAAGATGATGAAGAAAACATGCAATACTCAGCTATAGTCAAGTGAGTGGAGGAAGCATGTTTTCTAGGACAGAGCTGAACAGGATAGGATTACTCACCACCTGTTAGTCTTCCCTGGAGACAAGGTGCCTGCAATGTCCCACATGGTACATTGTTAGAAACGGAAAAAATGGTAATCCTTCCTGACACCGTCTGTCAGGGCTCTAATCCAACTAGCAAGAACAGTATTACTATGGTAGATTTTTAGAAATTTGTAGATTACAGCATGTTTAGAAATATGGCTGCCTATCACATCTATATCTTGAGTTCCTAAGAGCACATCACGTCCATAATCTAGATCCTTCATTAACTTTAGAACAGCTAGTGAACCATGCCACTGGTATGTTAAGGATTAAAAGTTTCTTGATGTGTTGGTAACAACAGCTATGTTGTTCTACGTCAAGGTTGATCTCCAAGTCCTGAGGACGAAGCATTCTTGGTAAGAGAGACTGGCTTTTGGGAGGGTCTTCCAGGACTAAGAGGATTCCAGACTGCAGCCATCTGTAGTGAAAGTTGTGAAATCTTCCAGTTTCAAAAAAGCTTTCCAATGTTACAAGTTCCAATATCCCTGTTAAATGAAAGTGAGAAAAGCAAGTAGATATTTCTATCAGCTACAGAAATATAACAGACTTTCCACTTTATATATGTATCATATATATAGCACATCTAACAAAAGAAACTTTCATTCTCCCTCAAAATCAACTTTCCTTTCCTGGAACTGAAGAATAACCAGAAATGTCATGAAGTATCTTTGCTATTTATTTTGTTCACAAAGTGTCAAATCAGCTGTGATAGATAAACTGCTAAGATTTAATAAATAAATAAATAAGCATCCTGAGGCATAGCTCCTATTGTATCAGCTGATGCTGGAGAAGAAGTGGTGTACCTGGTATCAGCAATCTCTGTAAAAGAGTATTTGTCTTTTATCAGTGTTCTTTCTTTTTGTGTTTTATTTCTTGTATTGAAAAATCTTCCACTAAAAGTAATAGGAAATGGACTACACTACCATAGCATTTATATGCCTTTAAAACTCCACTTGCTGTAGTCTCTAAAAATACAAGAGCCTTTTAGCCTCATTTCCCAAACAAACATGGCTTCTGTAATTACACTGTCTGTCTGTCTCTCTGCACCTCTTTTCACATCCACCCACCCATTTATCTTCCTTTTGATAAATTGAATCTCCTAGCCAGGTTCCACCAAATTTGACTGAAGTCTCATAAATTCACATGAGTTTTGCGATGATCTGTAGTAGGATAGAGGTGTGTGAGAGGGAGGACGGGGGAGGGAGAGGGAGAAGGAGAGGGACAGGGACAGGGAGAGGGACAGGCACAGGGATATGGAGACTGAACTGGGACTCCTACGGAGTGCAAAGCTGAGCTGAGAGGTGATGGAGGTGGGAAGCTGTCGTGGTTTAACCCCAGCCAGCAACTAAGCACCACGCAGCTGCTCACTCACTCCCCCCCCCCCCCGCAGTGGGATGTGGGACAAAATTGGGAAAAGAAGTAAAACTCGTGGGTTGAGATAAGAACGGTTTAATAGAACAGAAAAGAAGAAACTAATAATGATAATGATAACACTAATAAAATGACGACAGCAATAATGAAAGGATTGGAATGTACAAATGATGCACAGTGCAATTGCTCACCACTCACCGACCGACACCCAGCCAGTCCCCCAGCGGTGATCCCCCACCCCCACTTCCCCGTTCCTATACTAGATGGGACGTCCCATGGTATGGAATACCCCGTTGGCCAGTTTGGGCCAGGTGCCCTGGCTGTGTCTTGTGCCAACTTCTTGTGCCCCTCCAGCCTTCTTGCTGGCTGGGCATGAGAAGCTGAAAAATCCTTGATTTTAGTCGAAACACTACTGAGCAACAACTGAAAACATCAGTGTTATCAACATTCTTTGCATACCGAACTCAAAACATAGCACTGTACCAGCTACTAGGAAGACAGTTAACTCTATCCCAGCTGAAACCAGGACAGAAGAGGATAAGGCTGGATAAAGGGAATGGCTAGGAGATGCTGTGGGATTATATAGGGACGTAAGGAAGTATGTAAACACAAAGTTAAAAGAAACAAGAATTTGTCTGCATGACATACCAGCCAAATCAGTCTAGTCTACATAGGTTTCTTAAATAGCATAGTAACATGATTTGAGACTTCCAGTTAATTATAGCTCTTTAACAGGAGGTAGAATACAGGGCATTTTATGTATGAATAGAGTATAATTATTATACTGTGTGCCTAGGTGATGAAGGCTGAAAATAAAAAAAAGTAATAAAGTGCAGTCCTTTAGAAGATGAAAGGTGCAAAATTCCTATGTATCACAATGGGAAATGCCAATTTAAAGTGTTAAAACCACTTCTCTCAATTTGTACTTTTGTAATAACTAATACCTAAAGCATTGATTTATTTTCTTTCTTTTCCTTTTGATTAAGTTCCAAACAGAATATTTTTTTACATTTGGACTTGAACACATTTCGTGCTCTTTATGGGGCTGATATCCACTGGCAGCTACAGCTGAAAAGTCAAATTGAAACACAGCTACTGTTTCTTCAAGGAGTTATTTCACATGTCATTTAAACATTTAAAATACGAAAGTGATGGCTTAATTCCTTGGAGTGTGTATAACTCAAATGACATAGTAAAAGTGTCGACATCAAAGTGAATACCAAACAAACACCAAGTGAAAATCAGATAATTTAAAAAGCAAACACGTCTTATAACTATGAAAGCTGAAGATAAAAACAGTGGAAGTTCACAAACCTACACATCCTTAGAATAAAGTTTCATGAATCCATAGGTTACAAGGATAATGTAGCACCACATGTCCATTCCTCGGTGATTTATATCAGAAGTAGCTGAAATACCTATCAATGTCTCTATAACTAATTTAATCTTAATCTCTGGCGCGAGTCCTTAACTGTCTTTTCAATAATACTGCTTTTACATGCTCCTTTTAATGTTCAAGGACTTGTTTATTCAAACCAGATTCCTGAACGTGCTCACTCTTACGATGTTTTGACCAAAACCAGGGCAAGGCTCTGCATAGATATTCTCCTTATATTTCCAGATGTGCTTTTTTTCTAATGGGGACAGAGATGCAGTTCACGACAAGAAGACTGCACCAACAACAGTGAAGCATTGCCTTGCATAAGGAAGCAAAAATGCTGTCATAACACCACATGTAACTCTCTCTTTGTTTCCTCACCTCAGGCTAGCTCTTTGATATAGCAAAGGCCAGAGTTCTCTCTTTGGGGGACTCACAGATGCATTATATTGAATTAAGCCTCAAGGCTATTCCACCTAAAAAGCAAAATTAAGACTTCAATAGTGCTCAGTCAATTTTGCAAAGAGCCAGTTTCTTGTAAGCATATGTGTAAGGCACGTAGGAAACAGAGTTGATACTGTTTAAAATTGTATTAAGTTTGACACAAAAGCTGTTGGGCATTTATTGGCATTCTCCACAATTTGTGCTTTTTATACAGGGGTCCAAACTAACACTTTCACTGATTTTTAGCAGATACAAGAACATGCATTTCTTTCCTCCCTCACTGATATCTGTCTTTAAGGTGTGACCTCTCTGCTGTGTTTTCTCTGATTTTTCAAGCTGAGAAGAAAAGCTTCAATGCTGACCTTTTCCAAACATTTAATAATTTCTTCAATATACCAGGCATGGATTTAACAACTGATCAATCTACGTAGCTTCTGGCGAAGCAAAAATGAAGAGTCTGTAACCAAAGTGGTCCAGGTGTTGGGATCCACACCTGAGATAAGTGTCTGTAGCACTCCACAAGCAGGCCAGTCTTCCCCAAATATGCCCATCTAAAGTTGGTAAGAATGTGCTGGAACAGAGTCTCAGTCAAAAGCAGTCAGATGGCAGCTGTTGTGCCATTGCCGGCAACAATCTGCATCATTTTCAGCTTTCTATTTCATTCCATAAGGCAGTCAAAATGTGACATAACTATTATCACAACGGAAATCTATTCTACTAGAGTAAGTTGCAGTGATGCTTACCTGTATGCAAAGCAATGTATTTGTTGAAATGTAAGCCTCCTGGGGAAAAAGCAGCTCTTGTTTCCACATGGGTTAATCGTTCAATTAAAAGACCTGTCTTTAGCTTCTGCATACACAGCCTTCCTAATTTACACCCCAGTTTTGGCTCATCCGTTTCTCACATGGTGAGTACACAGTGGATGTCTTGGGGACCCTCTGACTTGCTTTGCCTTGCAGTCTGTACGTCCAAGGTTTGACAGACCCTATCTATGCTGCAGAAATGAGTTGGGTTCAAGGCCAGTCCCACCAAGAGCAGTACACAGATTATTTAGAGAGCAAACCAGTGAGGCTGGGCTCAGGCAGCACAGCTGGCCATGGAGGATGACTACACCATCGAGTACAGCCAGCCAGCCTGTTGCAGGCGTCCTGCGGCGACAGGCAGATGGAAGGATGCTACGGAGAGAAAGCTGAACATACTTTCCTCGTTCAGAGCAGTCTACACATAGTTCCTACGTCCTCCCCTGCACACCCTTTCTGGGGAATATATATGTGATGTCACTTTGTAGTAGAAGAGAACTGTGCAGGTAAGAAACGCACAGCGCCAGTCCTTATCTTCTTGGGCAAAAGCCAAGCAGGGAAACTGCTGACTGACAGTCAGCATAATTACCCTCTTTATCCACACCTTAAATCAGCCCTATGTCAACGTTCCCAATATCCGTAACGATTGTGTGCACTGGCTCCGGATTCATCAGGAACTGTTTACTCACGGTGGATGTAAGGACAGTCCCTCAGAAAGGCCACTGATTAAAAAGACACATGAGCAAATGCTTATAGAGCTTCCAAAACTTTCCCCCTTTTTTTATTTATTTATGTTCTCCACTGATTTTAATTAAACTCATTCAAAGTGACTCAGGTCATGGAGAAATTTTAGCGGTTGTTAACTGAGACTGGGATTTAAACTTAAGTATCTGTTGGAGACGTTGAAATACAGATTATGTAGGCTAACTGTAGGCACCCAGAAAATGTTATGTGCCGTGATATATCTTTATGCTGGCTCAAGAGGGAAGCAGCCACGCTGAAGTCTCACCAGCAGCTCCATTTCCAGAGAACTTCAAGTCAGGAATTTGCGGGGTCACAGCTTTGCTCTCGAGTTTACATCTAAGGGGTGACAGTCATGCCCACTGTAAGTCATCTTCCCAGTGTCACATCAAGTATGAGTGTAATCTGTTCAAATAGGGATTTGAGACTACCATATCCCTATATGCAAAACCAAGGGAGAAATATTTAAAGTAGTGATAATTTAATGTATTCATTTCTTTAGATTGCTTAAATATTCATACATCCAAAGCTCTGGGTGCACATACAAAATATTAATAGAAAATCCAGGAACATAATGAAGTCATATGATATATGTCTCAGAGCTACTTTGTCAGAGGAAACTGCTGCATTCTAAAAGCTTTATTGCTCTCCAGAGTTGTTTGATTTTTCCCTTCTTTTTCTTTGACCTAAATGTTAGTAGAGACCTTTATGAAAAGAACTTTGATTTTTTCAAATACTCTGTGTAGCTTTTAATGGAGAAAAAAAGAGAGAAAAGAGAGGTGAGATGGAGAAGGGAAGGGGGAAGAGAAAAGGGGAAGGGTAAGGGAAAGGGGAAAGCAAAGGAAGAGAAACAGAAAATAGAAACAGAAAAAAGAAATAAAAAGGAAAAGAAAAAGAAAATAGAAAAAAAAATTGCATGTGCTGGTTCAATATACTTTTATCAAGACAAAATGTATATTCTAAAATACCTTGTAATTAGGATAGAGCTTTATTATCCATTAGACTAGTTGAATGAAAAACACGTATTTATTTGAAAAGCCTTCAGTCAGGAAATTTGAAGAACTGTTTACCATCTCAAGCCTCCTCAAAAAAAATTTCATCTGACCTGATGAGACAAATCAGGACCACAGTGGTGATTTAATGGAGCAATCAGCAATGTGTCAAATCTGATTGATGTGTCCCTTCAGAAACCTGACAGGTGATTTGATCCCCACCAGCACAGACAAATCTTCCCCAGAAGACCCTATTGCTAACACAAGCTGTGGAAAGATTTTTCCAATCAACCGTTTTTTATTTTGCCCTTGAATTGAGGTGATTTTTTTTTTGTGCAACCCCTTTGCTTTGACTTGATTTGAATAGTATTGTCCTGACCTAAAGATGTTATTTATGACAGAACATAGCTCCTACCTTTCAAAACGTCAAATGTTTTATGAGGTGGTGAAAATTATTTCTCTGCTAAAGCTAAATTAAGAAACTAATAAACACAATTTGCACAAAACACCAGTTCTAATAGCTATAAATTTAATTTTAAAACAATGAAATTCAAACTAAGAGTCAAGAAGCACAGTTACCTTCTTTCTGGATTTTAAGTGACTTACTGTAGAATGACTGCAGAGAAAGGCAGAGGGCAAACAACAGCCATAAACCAATTAGGGGCTCGTTTTATTTCAAAACAGCTACAACTCATTTCATGTTAAGTGATTATTTGCTTTTATAAAGTATGCGTATTTGAAAGCTTTATTGAAAGAGGTCATAAAAATTACGGTTTTAACTTGTGTCAACGGAAAGCTACATGAGTTGCTTTGCTGCTTCCAAATCTGTTGACTTCAAAGGTCTCTGTCCTCTCTGCTTTGCAGCCCCTTCACAGCCCTACACACAGAAATCAATTTTTTGAATACCGTAATTTGACATACCAAGCGGCAGATATAGGTGTATATATACACCTCGCTAAGGCCGGGCACACTGAAGGCATTATAAATAATGTACCGTATCAATTAATATTCGACGTTATATAATTAGGAAGCTAGCACACACCGTTTACGCAACGCTGGGCGCACCACGGAAGAACCAGAAAGAAGCAGAGCGTGAACCACGCTGCCAGCAGAACAAACGAGCCGGCCAGGCTTCTCCTCCGCGGCAGGGCAGCCCGGCGACGCTCCGCAGCTGTGACGGAGGTTTTGGGAATGCCGAGGCAAAGTGTCGGCAGCATCCCAGGGCTGCCCCCGGGTCCCAGTGCTGGGGGTTGCCGGCACTGCTGTGCAGCCCTCCTCTGCGCCGGCGGCACCGCTTAGTCCTCTGCCAGGTCATCTCGGGAACATCTGAGAGCAAGCAGCTCAGGATCCGGAGGGTTCGAAGGCAGCTTTTGCTCCTTTGGGTGCCCTGTGTGCATCCAGCTCTTGGTGGTGCAGCTTTTCCCGCTGCAACCAACAGTCGGGAGCATCAGCTACGAGTGTCCGGGAACTAGAGTGGGATCAGTGACGGACGTGGGTGGGTAGGTAGTTTTGCAACAGAAAGGAAAAAGAGAATCAGTTTAATATATAAATTTCATTTCTATAAATTGCTTCTCCACATAAGATCAGCAAGTAATTTCCATTAAAAAGAGGTGAGCTTGCAGGGAGAATTGGGAAGAGAGAGCAGAACGTAAAAACTTAGGTCTACATGATGGTGTTTATTTTTCTTTATGAAGTATAAAAAAGTCTGTTTAACCTCTGAGCGGTTGAATAAGGTAATTATTTGCAATGCATTAGCAGTAATATGAAATTTCGTATAAGGTATGCGTGATCTGAATCAAGAGCATGTAAGGTCATTTCTTTTTAATGATGTCAGTTCATAATTAAAATCAACACAAGGGGTTTATTTTTGGAGGATGGGAGCTACTCTTTAAATGTGCCTGTTACAGATCTTGTGTCCAATCCCAGACTGACTGCTTTATTAAAATGTATTTGGTGTGCTTCTCTAACAAAAATCAATTTTAACACCTTTCTGCAAACAATTTCCTTCCTGTTAGAATCATTTTCCTTTGTAATTATAAAATCATCAGTGTAACAAGATACAGTTGGAGTTTGAAGAGTATAGTTTATTTTTTTAATTACATTTAATGAATAATTGAAAAATATATTAATCTAATGAAAATAAATTTGGATTTATGATTGTTTCATTTTCATTTTTATTAAACCCATTTATATGTTCATCGCAAGAATACCTGTACGTGTTCTACAGCTTGAACTTGTCATTAAATATCCCAAATAGGATCAAAACAATCTGATCACTTATTTCTGTTATCTCCTAGATTATATGCACATGAATGTGGCCAGCTAGAAGCCTACAGTGGAATCTGGTTTCTGTTAAAATTGAAGAGACAATTTCTAGTGATGTAGAGAGGTCAATACTTTGTCCAGGGAAATGCACAGCATAATCAGCTAGGGAGGTCTTTGAGAAGAAACGCTGCTTTCATCTCCTTCAGTCTCTGCAGCTCCGACCTGAAAGATGATAATAACCCTTGGCCCTCATTAGCATCCATAGAGTCTGAGGGTGTTCAGCATTTTCTCAGCAGCTTACAGGTGCCACGGCAGAGCCCCAGACCAGGAGCCTATTAAAGATACATATATGGCTCTTGGTGGCTCTGTGGACACGGGATAAGATTTGTTCTGTTAGCCACGAAGGTCAAAGGCAGGCTTAGCCTTTGAAGCTACTGGAAGTCATTCTTTGACAAGGAGCAGATAATTCTTTAAGAGGTTCTTCCGACACAGCTTTATCCATCCAGAAGTTGAGTGTCTAGTCCGAATTTTCAATTTTTTTAAGATTGGCTGCTGCACGTACCTTACAAAAAAATCTTAGGTTGAGATGATTTGGGTTCTGGAGGTTTCCCCTTTTATATAATGACTGAAAGAAAAGTTTAAATGAGTGGTTAAATTCTACGACTGTCGTGGTTTAACCCCACATGGCAGCTAAGCACCACCCAGCCACTCGCTCACTCCCTGCCACAGCAGGATGGGGGAAGAGAACTGGAAGGGTAAAAGTGAGAAAACCCATGGGCTGAGATAAGAACAGTTTAATAATTGAAATGAAATAAAAATAAGAATAAAAATGAAAAAATAATAAATAATAATAGTAAATTGCAATGAAAAGGAAAACAAAAAAGACAGAGAAATAAAACCCAAGACAGACAAGTGATGCAACTGAAAACAGTTGCTCACCACCAACTGACCGATGCCCAGCCAGTCCCTGAGCAGTGCTCCCCATCCCCAACCTTCCCCCTAATTTATTGCCGAGCATGACGTCCTCTGGTGTGGGATGTCCTGGGGGTCAGTCGGGGTCAGCTGTCCCGGCTGTGTCCCCTCCCGACTCCTTGTGCCCCCCCAGCCTCCTCGCTGGTGGGGTGGGGGGAGAAGCAGAACAGCCCTTGGCTCTGGGCAAGCCCTGCTCAGCAGGAACCAAAACGTCCCTGGGCTATCAGCACTGTTTCCAGCACAAATCCAAACCACAGCCCCATACCAGCTACTGTGGAGAAAATTAACTCTACCCCAGCCAAAACCAGCACAATGACAAATTTTAGATAGCCTTGATTATGAGACAAATTCACCATGCAGGCAACTGAAATTTCCAAAGTAATTACCAGCTCAAGTGCTGTCAGTTTTCCTGTGTCCAGCTCCAGACATCACAAAGTCCCGTGGGCTGCAGAAAACTCTACCCTGCTGGCACTGGGGTGTGCCAGTTGGCTGGAGCTACTGGTGGGCACAGTCTTACAGTATTTGGAAGTGCTGCATCACAAAAGGAACTGCTCTTCAGGGTGCTGAACTGAGTCCAACCTCTTCCGAGAAAAAAAAAATTCCTCTCAGCTGTAACTCCACAAAGAGTTAAATCAGGAATGGTTTTGATTACAAAATTGAGATAGAAATTGTACATGCTTACCTCCAAATTGGCTATTCTGGCCATGCAAATAGTCATTCTGGAATATAAAAACACTTCCAGTGCCATTCTGAGACAGATTATGACATTATTCTGATTCAGATTAAGGGAATAAACAACCCAATTTCTGGATATTTTTAGGTTTATAAATTGCAGGATACTGAATATTCATCCCTGATCCATCAAAACCCATCTTTAAACTTGAGGAAGCCAAGACTATATCCCTAATTTATTTTGATTTTAAGGAAAACAGGGTTCAATTTTTATTCAAGCTCTGTTGGTAATGAAAAATGCATATTCCATCATAAAATTAACAACCTTACTATGCGTGGCTTGAAACTGTCATTAAACACACTTTTTATTTTATGACTACACATCAAATTAATGTCCTTGCCTATTTGAGAGAAAAAAATGATAGAAGATTAGGAAAAAAAGATTTATTTACAACTTTGGTAACTAATTTACTATGGAATTTGCAGCAGGACTGTGTGGCATAAAATCTTCGTGGTAAAACAGTCTGCATACTCCTAGTTCACTACTGCTAAAATTGTAATCCTGATTAATATTGTGGTATCATATGGAATGATTTCAGTTCAGAAATCTGTGCATACGAATGACCTATATTTTATATACCATTAGCACAGAAAATAGAAAAAAAAACCAGAAAACACTGTTAGCATAATATTTAAACACAAGACTAGGAGACAGATAGCATTTCCTTTCTTAAATGAATTTATTCACTGGTTTGGTACTGATGACATTTCTGCATCTACCTAAAACTGGAAAGATTCTTGTTGATACCGTTCATAAGACATCCTCCTTGGACACATATAATTTAAGTGTGCCTTGTTACATGTAACAACTCTGTAGAGGTTTACTTAAGGTGTGTGAGATGCTCTAATACCTTCACCTGATAGGAAAATATAACACAAGGTAATAGCTGGAATGACAAGGTGGTTGCTCATATTCATGTCCATATATTAGACTCACTCAAAAAAAAAAGAAAAAAAAAAGAATCTCAGTTTGCCAGTTAGACATAATTAGCAATCACAGTTGGGTAGAAAAATAATCACGAAAAACCTTAAATTTATACTGGGTAAGCAATGTAATTTTTCAAGTTTCTGACAAGCAATAGGTTCAGAGATCAGTTTGTCATATCATTTTACAGGATACAAGGAGACATTTCTTCCTTCAAGGTTATCATATGCCATATGTCTTGCTCTATAGGTTTGCCAAAAGTCACTTAATGCCATATGTCCTAAGCCATTTGTTTTTCAAATAGTACCTCAGCTGTTGTAGACACTATCTGACGAAAATAGTCAGAAAAAGCTAATGTTTCTGCTTTGCTACTACCAGAGACTCCGTTTTTCTGTGTAAAGTAGGTATCATGAGAGACATGTACATTTTAAGCCTTAATACTGACAATTTTAAGTGACACGCATCGTTCCCCCTCCTGTAGCACCCTCAGCAGAGGGGACGGGTTTGTCTGCACAGGCTGGGGAATACCAGCCCAACGAGGCCACTCCACCTTTCCCTGACCAAAGCACTAGAACCCCAGAAGGTTGAGAACCCTGTGAAAGCAGAGTTTAAGAAGCAGTGTTTAATCACAAAATGCTCACCAGCGTCGTGGGTAGCTGGGAGGAGCGGAAGCGGGGGGAAAGCATCCCTCATCTGTAATCCTTTCTTTCTCTCCCACAGCTGTTAGACAGCTGCCTTGTCAAGCAGTTTCCTGAAAATTCATAAATGCCAATCTTTCTGAAAAAGGGGTTGTCATGTGCCACTGCATAAGATTCATGATCCTTTAAGCAAGACCCTAAGTTAGGGCAGAAGTAGTGCAGCAGGCCACACACCGCGTGAAGCTGTTCCTATCGAGTTAACCACTGTCTTTCTCAAGAATCTAAATTAGGGATTTGTGGGAGCAGGAAGCTTGTTTGGGGAAACATATTATTAGATATTGTTAAAAATCCTAGAACTTTGCCTTAAAAGTTATAATATTTGAGTACATTTTATTACAAGTTTTGCCTTAAAAGTTATAATATTTGAGTACATTTTACTACAAGTTTTTTTCTTAATTTTTATGTTACTAATTTTATATTTTATTACATTTCATAATTTTACCTTCTATCTAACTTTCAGCCTAAATATTTGTTGAAATAACATTCAAAGAAAAGCTTGTTTTAAAACCTTGGAAAAGACATATAACAAAAGATAGATACAGCCGTTGCAGTTGCCAGCGATCTAATAAACAGAGCACAACAGAGATCTCCACTTATGCCTACTTTATACTAATTCCTTCTTTGGTTTAGGCAGATCAGTTATAGTCTTTGAATTTGAAAAGACTGAGACAACGTTACTCACCTCCTTTGCAGGGTGCAGTATGGATTAATTAGTTAACATTTGTTTAACTCTTTGAAGATGGAGGGCTCTATTTAGGTACTAAGTACCGGTTTCATAAAGAAAAATATGTTAAACGCTTACTAAACGGCAGTGCTGCGGCAAGGCAGCTGTTCGGCAGGGAGTTGCGGAATCACGCTTTCCCTCCCGTTCACAGCTCCGTTGTCCCTCCAGCGCGTGAAGGCGGCGGGCAGGGGTGGCCATCACGGGCATCGCGCTTCTGGCAAGGCGGAGATTACCCGGCAAAAACACGGCAAGACAAATACCGATCGTATGCACCGGTAGGAAAGCAATTAGAGTATCAGAAGAGAGCAAAGCTGGGACTAAAGCCGTGATATCATTTTAACGCATGCTCGTGTACTTCTGTCCTACGCTTGCAGTGGAACCAGCTGCCCGGGCAGGGCTGAAAGCGCAGGATCAGACATGGTGCTCTTCTTTTGGTCTTTTACGGCATATGGGCAGCTGCAGCAAAAACGTTACTACTTTCAGGCTGTGTAATCCCTTTTCAGCTTGACCTGAACACCAAATATTTACTGATTTACACCCCAGAGAAAATACCACGATGAGAGTTGGAGACCCTAAATATTAACCTCTGTGATGAATGCGCGGGCAGCGCTTGCTGTTCCAGCCCCAGAACTGCAGCTTTCAGTGTCACACAGTGGCTTTTTTTTATAAACTAAGGACAGAGTTCAGTTCTATAGCAAAACATCTGGATTTAGATGCTGTTATGTATGGAAGGTCCCACTACTATAGGCAGTGGAAGTTTGGTCAATATGGCCAGTGGAGCTTGTGGAAGAATTTGGTTAACCAGGTCTTTGATGTCTATTTAATTGGACTTCTGAATTCCCTGATTGTACTGATTAGATTTTCACTGATTATAACAGGAGTTAAAACATCTAGTGTACTTGTAGACATTTGCAAATAAATGTGTAAATCCCAGACAACCTCTTTTCATAAGGGCACAAATCAGTTCTGTAAATTGAGGTGTTTTGAGGTGCCCAAAAGACAGTCTTGGAGATCCCACTAGACTTCAGATGCTGCTTCAGAAGGGTTAGATGCTGGCATGAAGACAACTGCAAAAAAAGCTTAAAAGTTCCAAAAATTCAAATAATGAAACTGTAAGTGGCAATGAGTTTTTGAGATAGCATTGTGTGAAACAGCCACAGTTGATTTCATTACAAGTAGAACCAGCAAAAGACGAAGAGGGAAAACTACAAAGAGATTTCATCCAGAATAAATTTGAATCCTCTCTGAACAAGTCCTAATATGGGAATACATAATGGTTTGTGGGTATTTAAATAGGGACAATAGTTCTTGTAATGTTGTTTCTCTTTTTTTTTCTAATGGGAAAGGCCTTCAAGTGACAACAATAAGAAGTTAAAACATGCAGTTGCTCACCTCCTAGGAAGTCTGTTGCTGACAATGTGGAATGAAATACGCTACCCTGACCCAGTTTTCTGTAACAATCATAGAAGGCACCAAGTCTGAGTGGTTTTGGTCCTGAAACTGCTAAGGGGGCGGGGGGGGGGGGGGGAGATGAAAATTTAAAAATCTGTATTTTTAGTGCTACGTGTCTAGTTGTACGAAATCATCATAAGTCTTGTAGGAAATTAGAGCTGTCAAACTTCGGGAAATGCAGCTCTGCCTTATAACACATCTTGTTCTATACAAAGAAATTAACAGGCCTTTACAAGGACAAGTCAACAGAAAATTTACCATCTTTTAGAAGAGAGAGGTCTGCAGTCTGCATGAGAACCCCTTCATAAATCTTGCTGGAAACCTCTGTTAAGTTACTACAGCTTTTCAAGGATCAACATTATTTATTTAATTAAAAATGACAGAATATGTTCTTCCCTGTTCTGCATGGTACAGGATGCTTCAGATACCCGTAAGCTAGCAGACTGCTGATTAACAAACTATTTCTGTAGCAGCAAATTCATCAGTGTCACAGTAGCATCCCAAATACAAGCAGGTGATTGTCAGTGTTTTTAAATTGCTGGCATGTTTTTGACCAGCATGACTCTCTCAGGCAACTGATTGACATACTCAAAGTTGGTGGTCAGTACAATGATTTCTAGACTGTTAGCTTTCTAAGTATTTGGGGGTTTGGTTTTGTTTGTTGGTTTTTTTTCTGGAATCTGTCTAAAATGAAAAAAATATATAAGAAATAGAAATCAGTGGTCTGATATTTAATTTACAAGGAAATTTGAATTCCCTTTGTTTTTGAACTTTTTTGCCACTCACAACAAGGAAGTCGTAAAAGATCATTGAGTTAAACATATAATTAAAAATACAAGACTGCAAGACAAGCACAGTTACAGTTCTAAAGGACATATAAAGAGTAACGGATAAAAAAAAATTCTGAGGCTACAGTCAGAACTGGCAAGCTACAGCATTTTGGAGAAAAAAACATATAAAATAAACTTTCTGGCTGAAAAATCTTAATTTAAATATACATATATGCTCCAAAGAAACAACCCTATGAGAATTTGCAAATAGATCAGACAAGAAATTGTTTATATTTTTAAAGCTAAAGATGAAACCCTAAACAGTTACAGAAATTAAATACGGAATCCTGCTGCTTTATAGCATTAGTAAAGCTACAATGAAGGAATGAAGCTCACCTAGAACTGCTTCCCACTGAACAGAAGCTCTTATCATTGAAATCACCTTAGATAAGCACAACTTTACACAAAAATGTTCATAACAAGTCTCTAGACCTAACTCTGAAGGCAGAAAGAAATGTTTCTTTCTTCCTGCTGGTGAAGGAAGGAGTGTACGGGTTGTGGAATGGTGCCGTTTGGCTGTTGCGTGCAGCCAAGTGGTGTATTTAGGAACAAGGCATGCAAGCTATCTATCGTATCAGGGTAGGAAATTCTTGAAAAGTAGTGACTCAGAGATACATTAAGATTTTTTGTAGACAACTGATTAGTTTAGTCCTTGGATGCCTACAGTGGAAATACCTGGTGCAATCAGAGAGGTCATCTTGAACACGTACCCAGATTCCTCAACTCACCAGTAACTGTAATGAGATTCTATTTAGTGCCACTTCTTTGGAGCTAATAACAGAGTTTAAAGGAGAGGCAAACACTGATAATTCATATGCTGGAAAATAAGGCTTATCGTTTGTGGTTAAGAGCTTCATCTATTCAGTTTAGAAGGGAAAGGTTGTGAGGACAGAGATATTTGATGGAAAGAAAAGACATCCAATGTGGAGAGAATGAACAGAAGAGAGAAGTAAACAGAGATGTTTTAGTTAAAGAATAGCATCATGACATCCCTTCAATAGGTCAAGTTTCATTCCGTTTGACCTAGCAGATCTGGCTGTTCTCGAGTTGCACCCAGAAGCTTATGACCAGAAGGAAAAAAGAGAGCTTCAGGATCGCTTCATCCAAAGCCCTAGTTTATAGAAATTTAAGAAACAAAAGCAACTTGTTTTGCAGCACTGAAATTCTCAATGCATTTTTTGCTGCTTCAGGCAGGTCTTGCTTATCCTCAAGCTTCCACAGTCTGAGAACATGCAATTCCCAATTTCTCGCATTCCCTCAGATCTCAGTGGTTTGGGGATGTTTTTGTGAGAATCAGCATTTTTTATTTTAGTTTATCATCAAGATCTTTCCTGTGCCATTGCACTGACAGCAGGAATTGAGCAGATGTCAAACTATAACTGAATTTTTTTGCTGACTGCTTCCAAAATTACTTATCTGAATGAATTACTGCTTTCTGGACCAAACTTGATTCTTGCAGGTTACAAGTCTTCAGTAGCTACCAACAAAGTAATGTCATAACAATCAAATAAACATGGGCAGAGCCTAGTGACAAAGATAAAAAAGCTTCCCTACCCCCCCATTTGCTGCAGATACCACTGGTGACAATAATGTGTATGAGAAATGGAACTGAACTGCTTTGTATTTTTTTTTTTTGCCAGACCTTTTAAAACCGAAGCAACTTTGGTATTTCTAATGGAAATTTCAGACCAGTTGCTCCAGAAACTGTTAATGGTAGTTCTGCTTTTGGCAGTCCTATTTGAGCCAGGTCAGAGAAGCATGGAAGTATGAATCTGGGGCACTATTCCATTTTGAGTATGATATGAAAGCAACGGCCTGACTTCTTTTTGTCAAAACTGAATAGTGGTTTCACAAGAATAAAGAGTTACTGTTTTGTGTGCTGTTCAAACTCAAGCCTTGTACTTTCTGAGTTCTCCAGTAGTTTACATAAATACAGTACTATCCTTTCTTTAACAATCACTTCATAACTCTTAGAATCACAGGCAATCGGTCATTTGTGTGGCAAGACTGATTTTCTGAGATAAAATTTGGGGGGTTTCTATCTGTTTTCCTAAATACTTTCTGTAGAGGAAAAAAGGACACTGGAGCAAATCTCTGTGCATTTGTCCAGCATGCTCTGTTTAACTCTCACCACAAGCCTGTGCGAGGATGATTTTCAAAGCAAAAGACAATGGCTAAACTTTCATATACCCATCTGTAAATATGACCCTCTGCTCTGTCTCACACAATAGTAGGTAGCTGTAGAAGCGAGACACAGAAAGCAAATTGTTTTCCTGGTAAAGACTCACAAGTACTCATTCCTTCTTTTCCTTTCTCTGCACCACCAGTTTTGTTTTTAGGCATGCTGGGCAGACTTGGCTCTTGTGTGCTGAAGCCAAGCTTGTTGCTACTACATCGGTCAAGCAGTAAAATTCCCATGGAGCTACTGCAAATTGGGCAATGTGAGTTGGGTTTCCTTCTTCTGTTGCAATATGGTTCATCATTAATAGCCCATGAACGTGTATGAGGAAGTTCACAGGTTGGAGGATTACTCTATGCTTTCAACAGGGTTGGACAGGGTTGACTGTGCTTGGTTACATCTTTATGGTTTTCTTTGCAAAGAGATGGAATTGCTTTTACACTTTTTAAAATGAAAGTAGGACTTAAAACAACAGCAAGCTTTTCTCTGCAATGAGTCCTAAGCACCTTAATTAGCTAAATTTTGCTTTGACTGTGGTAATGCTGTGGTGATTATTCTTTGATTCAATGATACACTGAGTTTGAAGTGTAAAACAGATAGTGCATATGAGAAGAAATTTTGCGAGTCTGAGCAATTAAAATATAATTAATTTCACAGAACCTTGCCTCAGAACAGCCTTAAATATGACAACCAACACTTCGTTATAAAGTCTAACCCTGCATCATGGAAGTTTTTTTATACATCTTTATTTCTCTATGCCTTTGCAGTATTTTCAGATTTATTCCCTTTCTATTTATAGACTGTCTAATACATACTGTTTTCAGTAAGTTGTCAACATTTTAGAATTAGTGGAAATAATTCATGCAGATTTGGGGGAGATTGAACTAGCAAAAGTCTAGACCAGGGCTATTACCAAAAGTAATAATAACATGCAAAACACTGAATGTAATTGTTCTTAATATTTTCATAATCTGAAGTCACTATAAAGGCGTTCACCATTTTTGTATTAAACCACAATAGCAGATGGACTGTCTGCAACTGTTTGCATAGCTGCGGTAGTGTAATCCTTCTTAATATTACCAAGATTTGCTGACTTTCTTTGGTGAGTGTAAATATATGTGGCTCAGATGTACAAAGCTATTTAGAAGCCCATCAATGACGGTGGTAGTGTCTCTGGGAGAACAGTTTTAAGAAGGGGGGAAAAGTTGCTGCACAACAGCAACTGCAGGCAGAGAGAGGAGTGAGAAGATGTGAGAGCCCCAGCCCTGCAGACCCCCAGGTCAGTGCAGAAGGAGGGGAGGAGGTGCTCCAGGCGCCGGAGCAGAGATTCCCCTGCAGCCCGTGGTGATGAAGACCATGGTGAGGCAGGCTGTCCCCCTGCAGCCCAGGGAGGTCCATGGTGGAGCAGATCTCCACCTGCAGCCTGGAGAGAGGACCCCACGCGGGAGCAGGTGGGTGCCCGAAGGAGGCTGTGACCCCATGGGAAGCCCGTGCTGGAGCAGGGTCCTGGCAGGACCTGCGGCCCCGTGGAGAGAGGAGCCCACGCTGGAGCAGGTTTTCTGGCAGGACTTGTGACCCCGCGGGGGACCCACGCTGGAGCAGGCTGTGCCTGAAGGACTGCAGCCCATGGAAGGGACCCACGCTGGAGCAGTTTGTGGAGGACTGTCTCCCGTGGGAGGGACCCCACACTAGAGCAGGGGAAGAGTGAGGAGTCCTGAGGTGGAAGGAGCGGCAGAGACGATGTGTGATGAACTGACCCCAACCCCCATTCCCCGTCCCCCTGTGCCATGGGGGGGAGGAGGGAGAGAATTCTGGAGTGAAGCTGTGTCCGGGAAGAAGGGAGGGGTGGGGGAAGGTGCATTTTTTAAGATTTGGTTTTATTTCTCATTACCCTGCTCTGATT
The DNA here is from genome assembly GCF_026419915.1 of Harpia harpyja. Taxonomy (NCBI): domain Eukaryota; kingdom Metazoa; phylum Chordata; class Aves; order Accipitriformes; family Accipitridae; genus Harpia; species Harpia harpyja. The sequence continues at coordinate 31,384,490 of NC_068942.1, read as the reverse complement.
GTATTGGTAGTAAATTAAATTAATTTTTCCCAAGGTGAGCCTGTTTTGCCCGTGGCAGTAACTGGTGAGTGATCTCCCCCTGTCCTTATCTTTACCCACAAGCCTTTCGTTATATTTTCTCTCCCCTGTCCAGCTGAGGAGGGCAGTGACAGAGGGGCTTTGGTGGGCACCTGGCATCCAGCCAGGGTCAATCCAACACAGTCTCATAGTCCAGAGTTTCACTAAAGTACTTTTAGAACTCTTCTGATAAAGCAAGTGGATAAAGCAAGATGTATTTCTTTGATATAATGTTCCTGTTTGCAATCTGCAGCTGGCTTAGGTCAACATAGTTGGGTTTATTCTTCCTGAATTCTTGCCCAAGACTCCAGCAATGTGATCGCACTACATAATAAAAGGTTTCAGCTTGCCTTCCTTAACGAGAGACTGCAGGTAGGGATACACAGCCTTTTGTATATCATGTCTTTGAGATTTCTGGTATCACCATCAAAAGTTTGTGTCCCTTGGTCCTTGCTCTCATAAGAACTGAGAATATATTTGCTTTGAATGTACTCTGAAAGTCTGTGGACAAAGTGTACCTGAGACAGTGCAGAATATAATTATTCTGTTCTTCAGTACAGTTAATACCTTTGCCACAAAAATGACAAGTATCTGCAGCCTTTCACTAATCCTGAAAACGGCAGGCTTCCCACTTAGATTGTGAACTGTATTTCCTCAGCACCTAACTGTCCTAATTACAAGGACTCCATGAAGTTTCTGCAATATAAAAGAAGCAACAGCTATAATTAATATCATGCCTAAACAAGACTGTTTAGTTCCTTTTAGCTGAGAATCAGTTGTACTGAAATGACAGCAACTTCTTTTTCAACGTAACTGTTGCATTACCACAGCAAAAAAAATTCAGGTGTCATAGATCATATTCAGTACCAGTAAGATATAATTTTATTTCTTTTTGTCTTAATTAGGGTTGATTCTGCAAGTGGAGTCTCTCGTTATGGAACGAGAAGTTTTTGTCAACAAATAGTATTTGAATGAAGACAGACTTCATACTGGCAAAGCTTACCAGTGGTAGCAGAGAAAGATAAATATCAGTAATAACAGCTTATTTTACTCAGAAAAAAAAAATCCATCACCATTATATTTAGGCAGTACCGTCTCTTACAGCAGAGCACACATACTGTGATTCACTTTCCATCAAATAATTGGGTTTTACTTTGTCCTATAGCTACAAATTTTGTTGTTGCTGTTGATGTTTATCTGACATTTATAAAATTTGTTGCTGTTTTCGGTATTTGTTGGTCAGCATGTGACTACTTCATATTGCTTTTTCTCTGCAGCAAGTTGTCTATCTCAAGGTACCATGGGGATCTGTTCCTTATCTGTCCATTCCTTTTAAACCAGACAGAAAACATGTCTGCTTATCCTGAAACTCCAAGGTAATAAAGGTTCTCCAAGCTTCTCAGAGCTTGCAGACCTCTTACCCGCTGCAGATAATTGGATCTGACCCAGATTCTAGTCTTCAGCATGATGATTGATGCTCCATTGTCTGGGTCTCATCATACTCTCATGACCTGTGCATCCAAAATTTATTTGACCTTAAGCACGCTTTCCGTGCCAAGTCCTACAGCCTGGGAGCGTCTTGGTTTCTGCTGACAAAGATGTTTACCGAGGAACTGCAGATTTCTGTTACCGTGTAAAAGTGGTGCCACCTGCAGTATATGGTCGAGAAAGCCATCCTTCCTCCCGGCCACTGCACTGCCATCCCAGAAATCCTGTGACAACCTTGCAAAGTTTGTGCGACATGAATTCCCCCTCACACAGGCCATCTAAAAACCTGGGCGTCCTAGCTAAGCTGGGTGGTTTTGCTTTCTCTGTTGCCAGTATGGAGAACTGGTGGGACGAAAAACCTCCTGAAAGGGATTAGTGAGGAACGTTAATCATCCTCAGGAAGCGTCCATGTCACCCCATTGACTGTAGAGCGAGGGCAAATAATTGCTTGGCCTAGGCACAGCTTTTAGATTAGTGAATTACGTGAGAGAAATTTCATCCGTACTTAGCTATCCCGTATTGCTCACTATTTTCTGTTGCCTTTGTTGTGACTAATTTGTACAAATGAAGCTAAAAATCTGTGGGAGCAGAATCTCCCACAGTTGTGAACTGAATGAATTAAATAACGAATTAATGATGAGCACACCCATCTGCCAATAAACTGGATCAGGTACCAGGTAATTGCTCGTAAAAAAAAACAGTTACAGTCATCAAAGATAGCTGAAACATAAAGTACTTTTTTTGGCCGTTTGAATGAGAAGAACTTTTTGCCACGTGGAGCATATTCTGATATGGTCAACATGGTGACAAAGGACTTCTACCTTCCTTTCTCAGCACTAAAGGATTTGGTTCAAGAAAAGAAAAAAAGGGAGAAAACTCCTTGGTTTTATATAAATATACCTTCCAATTTAGACAGTAGTCTCAGAATAATTCTACTTTTATTTCCAGTGAATAAATATTGTAATTACTAACACTGTTTCTGCACACCTTTAAGCATACCAAAGATTTTAAGGAACACTAATATATCTGTGAAAACAGTCTGTTTCCCAATGACTTGGCTTCCATTCATACAGCTATTTATTTTGTGGACCTGGTAACAGTATATTGTGTTTCCTAAGCAAGGCTCTCAAGTTTTTTAGATGATATATTAAAAAGCACCTTTCCAATTTTCACACTGTGGAGAAAAACAATCTTTTTCCAGACAACTTTTTTTTAAAGGTAAGAGACATAAACTATCTATAGACAGTTTTACTGGGGCTCCATGAGAATGCTGACAAATTAAAAAAAAAAAAAAATCAGGAAAAATATCGCAACTTATATTGTCCATAACTATACTAAAAAGGAAGTGATATTTGTAACTGATGTCCATAATGTGAATATTCATTGAACTTGCTCATATGCACATGTCTGATTCATCACTGCAGAAAAGTGAATTTTGCATGTAGGGAAGGGAAAACTGGTAGTTCTATTTCAGGTTGGCTTACTTATAGGCATAAACTAGGTTATCTGTAATCTCCAGAAAATTAGAACAAGACAGTCTTACAATACCTGAGAAATATCTCTTTTTAACATATCCCAAAATAAAACAAAGTAAAACTACTGAAGTGTTCACTATGATAGGTTTATCATAAGAAAAATGAATTGCTGTTCTCTTCAAGCTCTTCGCACCAGCACGTTTGAGTTCAATCCTTACTGGAGAGTGGAGTTGGGAAGAGTGTTCACTGGAGGAGACAAATGTCTAATAAATACAGTCAAACAGTACACACACAGATGGAGGTGAATCATCTGCTGTTTGTAAACAGGTTCAAGAGGACGTGTTGACAAAGAACTTCATGGTGTCTCTACAGCTCTGCAACAAAGGCAACTGTTTGGGCAACTGCAAAGTACTACCCCTGGGAAAACCATGGAGTGTCCTCCTGGCACACATTTCTGTGCAGATGAAGGATAATCAGATGGTTGCGAACAGTCAGCATGGATTTACCAAGGGTAAATCATGCCTGATCAACCTGATTCCCCACTTTGTTAAAATGGCTGGATTTGAGAGTGAGCAGAGAGCAGTGGATGTCATTTACTTCAACTCCAGCAAGGCTTTTGACACTCTCTTCCACAAATTTCTTGTACCCAAGTTGTGACATTGCAGTCTAGACAGGTGGACAAGATTGGTTACAGCTGTGGTTAATGCATCGTGCTCTACCTGGAGGACAGTAGCAAGTGCAGGGGGTCTGCCCTGGGACTCGTCTTGTTTAACATCTTCGTCAGTGACCTGGAGGAGGCAAGGGAGGGCACTTTCATCAATTTAAATCATTCAGAGGGATTTAGACAGGTTGGAGCAATGGGTCTAGGTGAACCTCACGACATTCGATGAGGACAAATGCAAAATCCTGCACCCGGGAAGGAAGAGCCCCTTGTAAGAACCCATGCTGGGGCTGACCAGCTGGGGAGCAGCTTGGTGGAAAAGGCCCTGGGGCGGTGGCAGGCAGCGAGCCGAGCGCGAGCCAGCCAACAGCGGTGGGGGCTGTTCCAACAAGAGCATGGCCGGTCAGCTGAGGGAAGGGATTATTCCTAGTTTTGGGTGCCCCAGCATGGGAAAGATACTGCTAAACTGGAGCAGGTTCAGCGGAGGCCACCAAGAGCTCAGCGTCTGGAGGACTTGCCCTGCGAGGAAAGGCTGAGGGAGCTGGGCTGCTTCAGCCTGGAGAAGGCATGGCTTCAGGGGGCTTAAGCCCAGCCTGCCTCTACTGCAAGATTACAGAGAAGACAGATCTAGACTGTTCTTGGTGGTGCATGGTGGGAAGATGAGAGGCAGCAGATGTAACTTTAAAGCAGAGAGATTTGGGCTGGTGCCAAAGAGAAAACTTTTCCCCGTGAGGAAAGCACAACAGTGGAACGAGCTGCCCGGAGAGGTTGTGGAGCTGCCACTCTTGGAGGTCCTGAGCAACTGAGCCTGACCCCATAGCTGGCCCTGCTTTGAGGAGGAAGCTGGACTGGAGACCTTCTGAGGGCCCTTCACACAAGAATTATCAGTGATCTCATGAACTGGCCATACTGAGTCTTTAAGGAAAGCATGTATAGCAGGGCATGCTATCTTCTTCCATATGGAAAAAGGTGAAAAAAACACGACATTGATGCATGCATCTGCACTGCTGAAACAACATTTATACAATGCCTTTCTCGGTTGTTACGATAGCAATCCATTTTAACCGTGAAAAAAAGGAGATGTTTGTTTGTTGAACAATACCTTTCGCAGGACACACACAATTCTGACCGTTCAGAGCTCCCTATTTACTCTTCAAACAGGTGTCTAAAGCCTGACAAATGAGAACATTTGGTACAGAAAGATGAGAAGAATGCAAAAAGCAGTGTCTAAAGAAAGAGAATCACACTGTGCTTACCTCAGGAAGCTGCCAGTATATGAACGATGAATTTGGAAAAATAGTTCGGGTCATACTGAATGCTGTGATGAAGCTGAGGCAATAGCACAGAAAATGGAGGAACTTTAAATTGAAGATTCCTGGAGATTTGTTTCAGCTGGGGCTACAGTGTTATATATGATTTCTAAAGCTAATGTGCAACGCTAGTCACCTTAAATATGTGTTTAGGTGCAATTTGAAATAAGAGACCCCGTGAGATTGAGAGAGAGGATTATGGTTCATATTCATTTGAACGGGAGCTGAAATTTTATTATGGTTATAGTAATTGGCATATTTTTATGGATTTATTTTTTAATTTGGCACCCACTCAGACTTCATTGCTCATGCTACAGTAGTAGTATGATGGATTACTGTGTTTTTTCCATTATTATTAAATTTAATTATTTTTGCTCATGTACCCAGATGTGAACAACGTCAAGAGTTCTAATCTAATAATACAGACTGTTTGGAAAATATGTGCTGTCAATTAGAGGCATTTTATAATAGAAACGATAAAAAGAGTCATTAATGAAAAGTAGTTTGCCTCCCTATGTACTGGCTTCAGTTAATCAAAGGTGCTTTGAAATTGAAATCATTAATTAACTTTGCCTGGTTTTGTACTGATCAAGCACTTTCAGAGTTGCTGGAAATCTGTGAAATTAAGTTCTTCTGTAAAAGAAAACAAAATTAATGTGGATTTTTTTTCCAAACACATTTTATTCTTTCCTCTCAATAACATATTATACATACATTGGTGCCAATGTTTAAGTAGAAGCAACAGGCAAAATTAAGCTGGGAAATTGCATTGTTGCACTCCATTTTTTAATGGCACCTCATTTATATTTTAAATGGTCATGCAATAGATAATGAAATACATCAGTCCAATATATAACTTATTTTTTTCTTATTTCCCTGTAATATTTTAAGAGATGCACTGATGCTCAAAACAAATTTAAAATTAAGACTCTAAAAAATTTATTGAGAAACAGAAAAGCTATACGACCAAATCCTTGACAAGATGATTCTGCAAATGAATCTTTCTGACAAAGGTGTGCCCCCCTCTCTAGTGCAAATTTTACACAGGGAGAGAGTGGTGCAGGTCAGCACAAAGTGTTTTATATTAGCTTCTCTCCTTGTGCAGTAGTTTCCAGGCCATAAGTTCTAGTGGCTGAAAACACCATTGTACCTGCTGCATGGATTTTATTTCATTTTGTTGAAATTATCTTCCTTTATTTTTATGGAAGGGGTTTCTCCTGAAAATGTTTTTATTTTCACCAGAGGAATATGAGCTTACATTTTAAATTTCATGGGTTTATATGTTTAATGGCTTATATAAAACCTGTTTTCTTCTTTATAATTTCAGTCTGAGAGGGAAAATTTCTTTCTTTTTGCTGCAAACTGTTTAGTAAACAAAATTTATCAATATTCCCTAGTTACTAAAGGATAAGCAGCTGAATTACACTGCCTAGTCCAGCTTTTAGTTTAAAAAAACAAGTAAACATGCACAGAACAGTTATAAATATTACTAGTTGGAGTAAAGCAAAGTTTAGCTCTGTGTAACATTATTCCTGGCAAATTGAATATGGCAAAGAGAAACAGTCAGAAAATTGATCCCGGGGATACAATCATACATCCCTTACCTGGTAAGGGGTTTTTCCTGGGTCTGCACTGCACAGCTTAGACTGCAAAGATCTTCACGTAGGACCTACTGCATAGAAGATGCCAAAAGTCCATGCCTGCCCCTGACAGTAATGGGAGCTGAAAGGGCTCAGCAGTATGACAGGGAAAATGTGCACCTTTTATTTCTCAGAGAGTCAATCATGTTCTGCAAGGTCACAGGCCAACAATAAAGGATTTTTAGAAGCTTTTGGCAAAAGGGATGAATAAAATGCTTTTCAAAATTTGTGTTCGTTTCAACTGTCATAGCTGTAACATAATAGTAATTGCAATAATTTGCTGTATTTCTACCATGTTGGTAACAGTATAACACAAAGGAACAATGACAGATACGTTCTAAAAATGGCCATGCATTTACTGTAAGTATGTCTATGCTCTCCACGGGGAATGCTAATACTGCTCTGCGTGGGTGAATAAACCTAAGACTGTACATAACCTTGGAGTCTTTGGGAATGAATGGTTAATCTTGATAGATGTAAAATGAAATGACATGTCAGTCATTTTAATCAATGTTTTGGAATTTAATGTAGTATTGGATTCTCACTATGGAACGCCATAAGATAGCTTAAAAAAGCTACAGCAAATCTATTATTGACCATTAAGTACTTATAACAATTTCTGTATGCCTTTCTACATTTCTTCCTACTTGGCTGCCTTACGACTAAACTCTGTAAAATTTCTTCATAAGATTGCATAATGTAGTTGTAATTATAAAAGCAGGTGATTATATGACTGACCATATTCACATGCATGTACGTTTAGCACAGCTTGACTACGATCTTAATTGGAAAGAGCATGTTACTGAAAGCCACCGTAATCTCAGCTCTGATATTATGAGACACGTCATCTCTCATTTTTCAGAGTAGGCCTACCATTAGGGTGACATATCAGCTCTCATTATGTCAGTATGTCAGATTATACAACGTAAGTGATTGTGATATGTCAAACCTGGTAGGACTGAATAAGGCAGGACTCGCTAATACAGTATAAAGTTCCCAGATTTTTTCTTCCGCCACAGATGTGTCCTGTTGTATCAAACCCCAATATAAACAGATGCAATTACTACTTGCCAGCACAGGTATGCACTTACCAGTCTCCACCTTTTTCTGTGCACGGTGAGATCCTTCCTTGGTGGATGTTTTCTATGCTGTGCACAAGGAGAACTAGAAACTCTGAATCATACATCCCCAAATCTCCCATTTTGTGTTTAAGTGGGCACCCCTGTTCTGTGCCAAGGGAGAGCCCTGAACAAACATCCTCCAGCAGTTTTTTCTGAAACTGTATTAAAATGAACATCTTCTAGTAGGTTTTTTTCTGAAAATGTCTTAAAGCTCCTGGGTTTTGGGGTTTTGGTTTTGGTTTTTTTTTTTTCATTGGGTGCGGTCCATCCCTCCCCAGAAGGTTAACATGCTACAGCAGCAGGTAGAGCTTGGAATCCAAAGGAACAAAGGAGCAAGACCTCTAAGATACTTTCTCTTCTGAGGCATGCTTCCCAGCAGATCTTCTCCCTGACACTACTACATCACCAGATGCCTAACAGTAGCCCTTCATACCCCGTTAGGCCAAATTGCTGAAAGCATTTTAACAGTTCAGATTACTGGAATCAATAGCTAAATGCAAGTCAGAGGCTACGGACAAGACACACTAAAAATCAAAGCAAGAAAAGCAAAAGAACCAAGAAGTTGGATGATGTCACACTTTACAGATCAATTTTCATTTACATTTTAGTTATTTCATCCATGACTGCAAAAATGTGCCAAAGAGCAAGTGCTAAAGATAAAACATGTTTTGAGTGTGTAGGACCAAATAACAACTACCAGAGCTTAAAGGGATTTCTTCAAGCTCCCAGGACACCAGGAACTTCTTAAGCACTGGAGGGAAACAACGAATGCATTGGTATTATGAGAGAACAAAAAAACTTGATTCAGTCAAATGTAATCTGACAGAAAGATGACAAAAAGAAACCAGGATAGATGTAGTAGGAAAGATTTTATGGTACCATAACCTGAATTATCTGCAGTTAATAACCAACATGCAAGTGAGGAGTTTCTAAGAGATTCCTGGACTTTATATCCATTCCTAGCCATGTTTTATTCCTCAACTTTATTAATGGTATAGGTGAAAGTATAAAATGGCTGGCAGTAAAATCTGAACTCAGATGTTTGAAATTTATCATTTATGCCCTACATATAGTCAGGAAAGAGAGAGATCGCGCCAAACACTAAATCAGACCTTATATAGACTGAACAGTCTTCTGGAGCTGCCTTTCCTCTCTACTTTGTCCTTAGTTATCTGCCTAAAATTCAGAGTGATAAACCTGAAGACTTATATTCAAGCCTGCATTTTAGGGAAAGACTGAAGTGTCAAGTCATTCTATTAGGCACTGTACAGTCACCAGAGTTTCTTCTTGGAAATACAAAAAAATTTAAAAGTATTTTGACAAAATAAAAATACAATACGAAATTAAATATTTTGACAAAAAAAGAAATTACTTCAACAGTATGTGAGGTCTGGAAAAATCTTCCTTGTGGAGAGTTACAACCTTTCTGTCTATTGAATGTATCCAAGAGAATTTCAAGAGTTAATTTTAGCATGGCTAATGAGTACCTAAAGGGCAAGAAGGTTTTCTGCTAAAAAAGGCTTCTTGGCCTAAAAAGAAAGAGGCATTTTAAGAAGCAGAAGCTGGAGTCCAAATTTGGATATCTTTAGACAAGCCAGAAGGCCCTTATTTTTTAAAAGAAAAGCTAACTAGCTATAAAAAAGCTTTGTAGTGTTCTATCATATTCCTAGCCATCACTTGAAAACTTTAACCCAATATTGGTTGTCATTCTTTAAAATGTGCCATAATCCAAGTTTCACCAGTACGACAGGAATCACTGAGTTCTGCAGCCTGGATTATGCGGTGTCTTGCATTAGATGATTGACATTGTCCTTAGAAATCTACAGCCTTAAAAATCTGCAGCCCATATACCGTATGAAAAGATCCAGACCTGTAGTGAAAGCAGTTAGTGAGAACCACCTGTTAAAAACCATAGAAATTTCCCAAACTGCCTGCTAAACAAAATAATACTCTCTACCTCCTGCAAGCTCATTTCCTCCTGTTGCTGCTCTCTCTGCCAGAAACTCCTCTGCCCGTGCATGTGTTTTGACAGGTGGCATTTCTTTTTCCACCTTCTTACTTACGCAACGGGTTGGCAAGTTCTTTTGCTGGCCTGGTTTTTGTCCCAGTTCAGATTCTCTCTCCCTGCCTCCAGACCTGCTTGTTGTCATCTTGTGCCAGACCACTGGAAAGGTGTCTGGACCCAGAACTGCCGTCCTGCTTCTCGGGAGGTTACACGATGGGTCTTTCCACAACATTTGCAAGTAATGCCAATATTCTACTAAGCTCTGCCCGAAGGACTGTGACTCACTTTTCTGGCATTATAAATACACCTGACATTATAAATACATCTGGGTAAATTGCTGAAGATTAAACACTTCAGTGGGAATTTTAAGTTTAAACAGACCTTTGAAGCTAAGTACAGGTCTACCCCAGGGAAAAAAAATTAGCATTCGTTTCAAAAGACATGGAAGGTCTTGGCTAGCCTTTAGTAAATGGCTCTAAATTAATCAAAGCAGGGTTTTGGACAACAACAATGCCGTAAGCATCCTGTGTGTGCATGTTGCCATCTGCTCTGGTGGTGAGAAGACTTTTCAGGTGGTGAGTTTAGGAAAATTGTCACTGTTACAGCTCCAAAATTTTGCAAAAGGTGTTTTCAAAACATTTTTAAACTTTGTTTTTAAAAATAACAAAAGGAACTTTCTTCCAAAAAAATTCAGAAAAATGTTGAATTGTCCCGTAAGCACTACAGATTAATTAAAGAATGACATCTCTATTAACCTCTGCAGGACATTTGTCCAAAGAGGATGAAAAATCTCACCTTTTTTCTGTTGTTGCATCCAAGAAGAGAATCTTTCCATTGAATGAAAAAAATTATGGAATTCACTTAGTAGTTTTTGGGTTAAATCCTAAAAGGAAGAAAAATATATATACACAGTCCTCTGTAGGCATTTTTCAAATTAATAACTAGCCTGCAATTTCTAGTATATAGATTCAATTCAGCAGATTTTAAGGGATTTAATAATATCTTCAGATTCGTGCTCTCTTGAAATTTTAAGGCTACTTGTTTCTGAAATTGCCATAAATATGACATTTATCAAGACTGCCCTGACAATCAAATGAAAAACTTTTTGTCTACTGACAAATGAGGTAATTAAAAGTTTTTGGAAAAGATTTTTTATTAGTACAGAATAGTTCAGACACAGTATGAAAACAAAGCAGATGAGGAACAGTCTGCTCTGATCAGATATAAAAATAGATATTAAAAGAGTTCTATGACCTGCAGCGAAGAAAATGTGATTCCTGCTTATTGTCCGTTTTCCTGTTCTTAATACTTTGACTTTTTTCACCCTTATGTAGCCTGTCAAGTTCCCTAGCAAAGAGAAAATATAAATTAGTGCTATAGTAGTTTAACAAAGATATTTGTTTTGTAAACAGAGAAACTATGTGAGTATGAAAAAAGGATCAGGAAAAGAGTCATCAGCACATATGTTTAAAATTCGTTCATTGATGTCATTTCACTTGGACATCAGTTGGTAGAATTTTTTCACGCTCACATATACTGTCATTGTTGGCACACTTAGTGGGTGTGCTTACCATACTTGCTTACCCTGATGCTCAGCAGAGTAAATTATGTCATTGAACAGAAGTGGATTGAGTGGATATTTTTTAAGGGAGATCTTCCTTTTGGCCATATAGCTACTGCCAAGCTCCTCAGCACCTCTGCCCAGCTGCAACTGTATTTTCCTGGGTACAGTGCTGGAACGCTCCCCCATTTCAGAAGAGCTTTTTGCTGCAGGATGAGTCTTACATTCGTGATTGAAACTAATCTATGTTTTTAAGGAAAAAGGAATTTTAAACAGTAAGGGTAAGATCAAAGATGACGTTTTCCAAAAAGTGAGCTAGTTATTTAGGAAGGCGGTTCCTAGTTCTAACGTGACTGCCACATTGTGAGTCAGGTTTTCAGAAACTGTACTCAAATCCACAAGTTACGCTGCCTGTGTACTGCCGGTTTCTTACTTGTGGCGTCAGAGTTGAGACTGTCCTTGCTTTACTTCGGGGGATACCTCGCCTCGTGGAGGTCGGCGTGCCTGCCGGGGGTGTGGAGATCAAGACTAGACGCACGCTGAAGCAAACCGGGGTTCGCACCTCGCTTACGCCATTGGGCGTCTTCCGTGTCGGCAGCAGGTTTTGAGGCAGACTGGTACGTCCTTGAGCCTTTCAATGGAGCAGGCTCAAGGTGCTGCCGTGGGATCAACTGTCAGGTGAACTAACGGCCACTTCTGCTCCCTTTTATTCACAATTGGAATACTGTAAGGTCAGGAGCATACTCCAGAGTTTAATAGGGGTTCTTTTACAATACATCAGCACAACAATTAAGAGCCGAGTTAATATTTTTTCCAGTGTATAGTATATTGCCTTAAAAAGGAGTTTTAGAAAGAATGAAGTGAAATGTATAGTCTGCAAACATCCTGTTGTAGTTTAACCCCAGCCAGCAACTAAGCACCACGCAGCCGCTCACTCCCCCCCCCCCCCAGTGGGATGGAGCAGAAAAATCACGAAAAGAAGTAAAACTCATGGGTTGAGATAAGAACAGTTTAATAGAACAGAAAAGAAGAAACCAATAATGATAATGATAACACTAATAAAATGACGACAGCAATAATAAAAGGATTGGAATGTACAAATGATGCGCAGTGCAATTGCTCACCACCCACCGATCGACGCCCAGTTAGTCCCCGAGCGGCGATCCCCCCGCCCCCACTCCCCCCAGTTTATCTACTGGGCATGATGTCACATGGTATGGAATACCCCGTTGGCCAGTTTGGGTCAGGTGCCCTGGCTGTGTCCTGTGCCAACTTCTTGTGCCCCTCCAGCCTTCTCGCTGGCTGGGCATGAGAAGCTGAAAAATCCTTGACTTTTTAGTCTAAACACTACTTAGCAACAACTGAAAACATCAGTGTGTTATCCACATTCTTCACATACTGAACTCAAAACACAGCACTATACCAGCTACTAGGAAGACAATTAACTCTCTCCCAGCTGAAACCAGGACATCCTTAACCAAAAATCCAAAAAATAAACCAAGATTAAGAATATTGAAGAACCAGATGACTTATTTTGAATTTTAATTAAATATCTAATAATTTATATTTAAATATTTATCTCCAACCAACTTCTTTAACTCTGAGAGAGTCTATATTTAAAAATACAGATCTTAAAACTCAAATTTGCAAAAGAAAAATAGCCATAGGTAAACTAAAAATGGAAACTGGACTACAACACTCCAAGCACTTTATTCCAGGTTATAACAGTTTTGATTTTGATATTAATTGTAGTTCAAACCAAAAGCCAACATTTTTCTCTTTTCAATTTTGGGCTTAATATTGAATCAAAGGAAGTTTATTGCCTTTCCAGGTATATAATAGGTGTCATCAGAGGTAGATAGTGTGTGTGTAAGAAGGAGGCTAACTTTGTAAATTGGATAATCTTGCAATACTTCTTGCTAGAAGTGTCGTAGACTAACAAAAAAAGTATCAATGCATATATCAGTGTAACATACTGTATTACAAAGAGAAGCTTATGAATGCTAGACATAATTAAACACAGCATTGATAAGCAAATATATCATCATAAATGAAACATCAAACACAACAAGGGAACTATGAAGAGGTATTTTAAATATATAGGAAGCAAAAAATCTGTAAAGTCTGATACTTCAGGCAATTAACGGGAACAAGGGGGAAGTCTGACAGGTGTTTATATTAATATTGCTAAGTGCTCAAATGAAGTCTGCCTTCAGAACGGAAGCTTATTATCAACACTTGAAGTTTGAATATAATTTGCTAGAGGGAAGAATTATTGTAATAGCACAAAGGCAAGTAGCTCAACTCAGCTTGTTGAGTTCAACGCAGAAGTGGTTTAAAATTCTGTGAAGTCCAATTACAGTTACATATTTTTACAAATAATACAGTTGAATCTAGAGCCTATGAAGTGGACGGGGAGGAAGGAAGTGGTATTTCTAGGTACTTTTCTTGTCTGATATTCTGAGGCAACACCTTGATGTATATACTACATGGCATGAAAATGTATGAAGCAACAAGTTAGCCTTCCCCCACATTGCGCTGCTTCTGAGACTATTCTCTAAAAAGAACAACTAATCAAATTAGTTCACATTACATTAGTTTAAATGTAATGTTGAGAACTGTTCCTGCAAATTGGAGACATCACCTGTAATTCTGCCTGTAATGTAATCTGTAATATATACCTGTAATGTAATCAAAAATTAATACAAAGAATTGGGAGGGTTCCTTTTCACTGCAATGAACTTTTGGAGATGTTTTGGTGTCACCTTTTAGCAGTAAAAGTTATACTGCAGAGCTAATCCAAAATGAGTTTTAAAAACAAGTACAGTACAAGCCTTTCTGGAGTTCTTCAGAAACAGCTAAGGTCAGAAATTTCAAGAGAGTTAAGCTCTCACTTGGCCCACAAAAGTCTAGTATTTTTTCATGCTTTATATCTTGTTATCATTTGCTCTTACTGGGAACTGTTCAAAGCAAAATTCCTTTGACAATCCAACCTACAACCCTGTTTTACTAACATGCAAGAATAAAAAGAAAGATTTTTCTCAGGATTTTCAATATGCGCTGTAAGCAACCGTTAACAGTAGAAGAAAGAAATTAAAATTTGTGCAAAACCTTTTAGGTCTACAATTTAGATGAGTTTTCTGAGCACTCACACTCTTTCACACCTTCCACAAAAATGAAACCAACAAAAAGAGGCACTGTACACCCATTGGTCAGAAGTGATATATTTGAACTCTGTAAGTCCTGAGCCTGAAAGTTTACCCCATATGGAGATTAATGATGTACCAATATTCAAGTACTACAAATGGGATTTGCAAAAAAATATAGACAAAGTCTTTCACAGGTATGAGTGACTGAATACATTTTTTACTTGTCTATATCTCTTTATTTTTGCTTTTGTAAACCTGGAACTCAACTTGCTGGCAAGTTTACCATCCACAATCTGACTTAGATGCCATCATTTTGTAAATTCTCCTTTTTATCGTTACATGTGAAAAAGAGAAAATATAATTTGAAGCAATCATTAGAAACAAAGAATGATAAGCTAACACTGTTGTCTCCTCAGTGATAGGATTTTGTTATTAGAAGGAAACATTTGCTTTTCTCCCTTTGAAAAATGTGGTTTGGATTAATGGAGTTGCCTTTTCTTCAAGAACTGCCTGGTTAATACAGTGGAACTGATCCATCCCATTAGAGACCCAGCAGAATCTTCACAGCAGATGGATGCTGCCAAAAGAAGATGACAGAATTTCCCAGAATATATATGGGGTGTGATGAGAGTCAATCAAGCTGGGAAGGAGACTCAGAGGAGACCCTTCAAAACTATTCTTAGTTTAACCAGACCTTGGTGGATCTGCTTACAGTAGGACAGCAACCACATGTTTTGCTGTAACGGCCATTGTGGACTCTAGAATATAAGTGTTTATTTAACAATATGGCAGTTGTTGTACCAAACAGGCAGCAAGAACCTGTGGACGAAACACAGCGTGTAACTCTGTCTTGGCAGTGACTGAAAGATTCCCTCAGAAGTTTTCTTTCATTCCTACCCAGAGCAGCTTATTATCTCATACTGAGAAAACAACATTTGCATTTTCAACAAAAAGCTGATTTGATCTTCCATCGTCCCTTAGATGTCTGCAGCTTGACAACTTTATTCGTGTCTAGGAAGTTTTTCTGGACTTTTCAGTCAGAAAACACCTCTACTTTATCTCCTGTTGTATTGGGTTTGCATGGCCAGGTTTTGGTAGTGGGGGGGCTACAGGGGTGGCTTCTGTGAGAAGCTGCTGGAAGCTTCTTCCCCCGTGTCCGACAGAGCCAATGCCAGCTGGCTCCAGGACGGACCCGCCACTGGCCAAGGCTGAGCCCATCAGCGACGGTGGTAGTGCCTCTGGGAGAACAGTTTTAAGAAGGGGGGAAAAGTTGCTGCACAACAGCAACTGCAGGCAGAGAGAGGAGTGAGAAGATGTGAGAGCCCCAGCCCTGCAGACCCCCAGGTCAGTGCAGAAGGAGGGGAGGAGGTGCTCCAGGCGCCGGAGCAGAGATTCTCCTGCAGCCCATGGTGATGAAGACCATGGTGAGGCAGGCTGTCCCCCTGCAGCCCAGGGAGGTCCACGGTGGAGCAGATCTCCACCTGCAGCCCGGGGAGAGAGGACCCCACGCCGGAGCAGGGGGATGCCTGAAGATAGCCGTGATTCCATGGGGAAGCCCACGCTGGAGCAGGTTTTCTGGCAGGACTTGTGACCCCGCGGGGGACCCACGCTGGAGCAGGCTGTGCCTGAAGGACTGCAGCCCGTGGGAAGGACTCACGTTGGAGAAGTTCGTGGAGGACTGTCTCCCGTGGGAGGGACCCCGTGCTGGAGCAGGGGACGAGTGAGGAGTCCTCCCCCTGAGGAGGAAGGAGTGGCAGAGACAAGGTGTGAGGAACTGACCCCAACCCCCATTCCCCATCCCCCTGCGCCGCTGCGGCGGGTGGGAGGTGGAGAAAATCAGGAGTGGAGTTGAGCTGGGAAGGAGGGAGGGGTAGGGGGAAGGTGTATTTTTTAAGACTTGGTTTTATTTTCTCGTTACCTTACTCTGATTTGATTGGTAATAAATTAAATTAATTTCCCCAAGTCAAGTCTGTTTTGCCCTTGATGGTAATTGGTGAGTGATCTCTCCCGGTCCTTATCTTGACCCACGAGTCTTTTGTTATATTTTCTCTCCCCTGTCCAGCTGAGGAGGGGAATGACAGAGGGGCTTTGGTGGGCACCTGGCATCCAGCCAGGGTCAACCCACTATATCAT
Organism: Harpia harpyja; assembly: GCF_026419915.1. Classification (NCBI taxonomy): domain Eukaryota; kingdom Metazoa; phylum Chordata; class Aves; order Accipitriformes; family Accipitridae; genus Harpia; species Harpia harpyja. The sequence continues at coordinate 31,367,890 of NC_068942.1, read as the reverse complement.
GCCTTTGATCCAGGGAAATCATTACATCCTTCTGTCCTCCCTGACCTAACAAAACCATCAAGTAAATCCTTTGACTGCTTTCCGATTTTCTTTCTTACCTAGATCTTTTCGGCTGCCTAACAGTTCTCGGATATCTCTAGGAAACTGCAGCAACTCTCTGCAACAGAGGTTCTATCAAGTCCCTGCTAGTTAGCTACCTTCTCCACAGCTCTCCAAAGCCCAACCATCTTGTTTCGCCCATTTTTTCTGTGCTTAACGGTTCCAGCTGCCAGCAGGTTACTTCAGTCCAACGTAGGCACACTGCTCCACCACAGGCACACTGAATCCAATTCTATAACAAATGGCATCTGTCTATTGCATATGGATATGGTAATGACAAAACTGATGCGAGGAACAGAGCCATGGGGAACTACCAGGTCTCTCCAGGCATTACTAAGTGCTCAGTGGAATATCATTTATGCTGGTAAAAGAGCGCTAAGCCCACAATCTGTCTGTATTGCTTTAACACAGTTTAAAAGCCACTAAGATAAGATATCTTCAACAAAAGCCCTCCAAGTAACAAGCCCTTGTGTGATGTTTTCCTGTGGTCTGCCTCTCCCATTCACTCCCTTCAACTGTGTTAGGAATATAGACAGTTTTTTTTAAAAAAATCTCATTGTACTTTTCAGACAAAACAATTAATCTTTGGGACAGATTTGCATGCTTTGTCAACACTATATATTTTACATTATATTGTAATGATATAAAGCAGTCTAATCTTCATCTTCCAGTTTCACACTGAGACATAACTCACGGTGCAGGTGCTTTCTACTCTGTTCCAACCTGGCAACGAATTCCAAGAACCCAGATTTCTGCTCTCACTCAAACGTGTTGCGGGATAAAGACCTGTGTATTCGTCTTCCAAATCCTTCAATCTTGTATCAGTACGGACTTGTATTTCTTTCATTATTCCCCTCTCAAAGGATGAAGTATATTGTCATTCAATGCTGGTAACAGCACTTTGCCAAAGCGCTGTCCTGAGCTATCAGAGAAAATTATAAGTGAGAAAGATAATAGTCTATATCTTAGCTACTACTGTGAGAAGATGCGAGGAGCATCATTTGTTACACAGCCTTATGATCCTGAACTCAGAAGAAGTTATTTTCTTATTTTCTTAGTGTCCTTTCGAAAACAAGAAAACAAGTAGAAAACAAGAGCGAATACCACTTGTGCAGCAAAGTGCTCCAGCTGAATTGCTTCTAAAATTATTCCAATTCCAAAACTAGTTCTGCTTGATAATCCCTGAGAAATATCTACAAAAATATATGTCAGTAGTGTTTTCCTTTCAATTGCTTTGTTAAGAGACAAGTTTAGGAATGTGAGTTCTGCAATTTCCAGACAATTACAATCTTGGGGGTTTTTTTATATATCCCTGCTGAAGATTGTTTTTTTAAAAAGGACTGCTGTGAATTTAAAAAAATAAAATTAATCCAATCTGACAATAACAGAATCTTTTCAGCCTTGTAAAACTGATAGTTTTCCTTGAAGGTGTATCTTAAAGGACTAAAAAGTGATGATATTAATTCACTGTGCCTGAAGCAACCTCTTTAAATTAAAGCTCTCATTTGAGTAAATCTCAAACTATTTTGAAAAACAGCTTAAACAGTTTGTTACGGAGAAATAGAAGGCCTTTAAAACCAAAGATCATAACATTTGCTTAGTTCCATTAGAATTTATGTGAAAAAAAACCCAACATGATTTGTCCGAAGAACCTGGAAAAGGCCACCTGAACAAACCATCACCGCCAGGATGAATATCGGCGAGGCAGAGACCGAGGGGCTGCCGAAGCCCACTAGGCCAGCCGTCTGGGGGCCCAAACCCATGGGGAAAAAGGCGGCATCAGAACTTAGGAATTATGTCAAAAGCTCCAGGCTGAGTCCGGTGAAGAGGAGACGGTGTCAGCTGAGGAGAATCGGACAGAGGGAACGCTCTTCTGTCGGTGAAAGTAAGAAGGCAGGAAATTTCTCAAAACTAATTTAATTCTTTCCCCTCTGTCAGAACGCTGATTTGTACAAGAGACGCGGAAAGATTAAGATCCCTGCAGAGGAAAAGGATAATTTTAAGTCAAAAGATAGATTGTGAAACAAATTAAAAGCATAAATCAAACAGGACCCTGCTTTCTATTAGCATATGCATGTGCTGTGTTTTGCATTCTTTTCTTTATGATTTCTAACTCCAGAAGGCATATTTCAGGAGAAACCACATGCAAGATACAGTCTGAAACTGGAAGTATACTGGCAGCTCTGGAGAAGAATCTGCCTCCTGCTACACTGCCTGTAAACTTGTACATACCCATAGGCTTTTTATTGATTGACTTCGGACGAACAGAAATGGTGAGCTCAGAAAACTTTTACTTTTCCTATTTTGTCCTTTTTGCATCAATTAAAGGAAGGATTCCCCTACTATGCATACAAAAGCACTTTTGATGGGTTGGAATTGTTCAGAACTAATGGCTGAAGCTAGGCTTTACATCCTATTTAGTGGCTCAGAACAAATAAGAAAACTCTCAAGATTCAAGCTTAATAAGGACATAGAAATTAATGATGTTAGCCATTTTCTTTAACTAATATCTTTATTCCTTCATTGTATTTCGTACACAGCAGACCCGTGTTCGTATGTACATGAATATCTGGATTTTGCTAATAGCATAACTTCGTCAGCTGATCAGAAAAATAGGGTATCACTAGTATCACTGGCCCCTTAGCAAGGGCAAATCCCTCCTTATGTAAGAAAATGACATTTTGTGTACCTTCAAAGACTATTGTTCACACACAGCTTTTCAGATTCAAAGATGAAAGTTCACCTTTTCATTTCAAATTTTCCTTCGTATACATCTCCTGTAGGGTGGATTAATGGGAATATTTGACTGCTGCCTTGAAATATAGTACCAAGAACACAAAGCCATAAATAGTATACTGTAGTAGTTTTGCATCATCTAAAATACAAGTTGACTCTGTAACCCAGATTATTTTTGCTTAATAGATTTGTGAATTCCAGACTGCATCTGTTCTGCACATGGTACAAATCTGCTAGCTGCTTTACTAACATTGGTATGTACAGGATGCCGCCTACTAAGAGAGGAGGGTGTCAAGGGACTTGTGATCTTTTCTTATGTTCTGCAGAATGGCATAAATCATTCATTCACAGGATTGAGAAAGAACAACGAAATATCTCACATTACCAATTCAAAAGACTTGTGAGTGCACCTATAGAATAGTGCAGGGATTTATGTGCATGATTCACTGATTAAATCCATACAAACCCAGCAACTATGTTTTTTGCATTAATATAGTCACATTTTATCAGGAAGCATGGACATAGCTGCACTGCAGTTTTTAAGTATAGAGGAGTGGTTATTGTAGCCTATTAATATTTTCTGCAAGCTCAATATGCTTTAAAAGTATGCCACTGTTTTAAAGAATCATAGAATGAGCCATATATATTACACTGCTGAGAAATTAAGGGTTGGCAGCAGCAATTCAGAGTAGGCAAAATTGAATTAACCCTCCCCCCTCCTCAAGAGATGAGATCAAAATAGCTCATGCTGGAGCATAGTATCTCTGGAGCAGATAACACACAATTTTGCAGTAGGAGAAGAGTTCACGAAGGAATATGGGGAAGACAGGTTAGAGGGAATCTGAGATCAAAAGACTGAGGATAAGCTGAGTTTGGGGAAGCTGTGAGGCTGTGAGAGTTACACAAGTTTCCAAGATGCTACTGATGGAGAAACTGGGAACACAGACGGTGAGAAAAAAAGGGCCATGCCCCAGTGTTGGGTTATTTCCTTCACCATGTTCAGTTTTGTTCTTCCTTGAACTAGCTTCTTCCAGCCTGCCTCAGCCTCAAAGCAGCAATCCAGGCGTCTCCCACTGCACTTTGCACTGGCTGTACAATTAAGGCCATTGCCATTTTGCCCTTAAATGCTCTCTGTGTGAATTTGGGAACCTGCTCCTTGTTTGCAGGTCCTCTTGCCCCTCTGGGCTCTCTTCAGCTGTGAATTCTCCTTTGTTTGAGTGGTGGGTTAACCTTTGCTGGCTGTCAGATGCCCACCCAGCTGCTCTCTCACTCCTCCTCCTCAACAGGACAGCGGGAGAAAATAAGGTGAAAAAGCTTGTGGGTCAAGCTAAAGACAGGGACGTCACTTACCAATTACCGTCACGAGCAAAACAGACTCGACTTTGGGAAAACTAATTTAATTTATTGCCAATTAAAAGCAGAGGAGGATAGTGAGAAACAGAGAAAGAAACACCTTCACCCCACCCCTCCCTTCTTCCCAGGCTCAACTTCACTCCTTCATTCCTGACTTTTCTACCTTCTCCCTGCCCCACAAGTGTGCATGAGATGGCCACAGCAGAGAAGACTAGGACATTGGCTGTAACTTGAAGAAGGAAAACAAAGGAAAAAAAAGTATTATTCACTGGGTAAATCTGATGGTTATTTTTATTCTTATGACTTTTATCAGAGAGATTGAAAAATGAATACTCTAAAAAATCCATTTCTGGAAAATTGATGAAATTATGCTGTTCCATTTCTTTCCTGTATTTTCATGAGGGTTCTTGAGAGTGTTGCTTTTGTCCTTGAAGGTAAAATGAAAATTAATAAAGGTCAGTTTTCCTATATTTTTATATAGTTTATATTTTAGATTCTTTATTTAATATATACTTTACAGTTCTGTTTTATGTGTATTCATAGCAAATCAGATGTTCTCCTAACAGTCAGAAACACTCCAGAGGAAACTGCATTTTTGCACTACAGAATGAGTTATAATTGCCAGAAACCAGGGAATGAACTGTATGATTAACCACCAGCAAACAGCATGAGCAGATTTCTGGTTAATTTATGATCTTGAATCCAGGAGAAATAGTTCAAGAAATTGTTTTGCTTTCCAAGTAAGAAGTTTTTGCAGAATGCTGTTTTATAATTTAAATGCTGTTATTTTCTGTTGCATGATGATTGATTAATTCGATATACAGTCATTTAGATATTGATAGATGACACTTTGAGAAGAGCCACAAAAAGTAGTCTTCTTCCTGTAACTGGAATCTGAGGAAAACCTAAAGCCTCCGAACAGCAGAAATCTACTTATGGCATTTCTAGACTGATTAACTTCTGTTTGTCTGATTTCTGCTTATTCCAGGAGATTCGTAAAACATAATTTCATTACTTGTCTTAAAGTCTTCTATTTGTTTATGTGAGAACCTGGCCAAATGCTCTATTGAACTACTTTTTTATGAGTTCTATTTCACAAGAAACTCAATATCTTCTTTCCAATAGCAAACAAAAATTGGGTTTGATATTATATTTACCACTGCAATAGCCATAGCTAATTTAGTTATAGCTAATGGAGTTCATTAATCCTGTATAATTCTTTCACTTCCTAAATGTACTGCACTAAATAGCGTGCACTTTAAAATATTTAGTTGACAAACTTCAGTAAAATTGAGCATTTGCACTTCAGACTAGTTTATACAAACTGTAGTTTATGGTTCAAGCCTAATGTTTTGAGTATTTAGTCCTAAGAACAAATAATAAAAAAAAAAAAAAAAGGAAAAACAGTGGCATTGTGCCTATGTTTTGTAAAGTAAGCCATACACTTACTGGTCTCTATTTTTGTTAGTCTGGAATATCCTCTTACGTCACTTCTGTCATTCTTTCATAAATACCTCTCAAATATGGAGACACATAATGTGCTTTCAAATAAACTTAACCAGATAAACCATTTGCTGAGAAAGATAGCAAGATAGCTGTTATCTTCAAACAATCAAGGCAGGAAGGGCTTTAAATGTTTCATGTAATGTACAAAGTTCAGCATTTAAAACCATCCCCACGCAAATAACTTGCATCAATACCTCCTTGTGACAGAACCTTCCATGGGAGAAAGAGCAAAGCACAGACTGTATTTGTTGGAAGGATTCATCTCATAAAATTTCCCTTTGGTCTATACAATCCATATATCTTCACAGTCTCCACAGCAGTGCCTTTTTCACTGAAGAATTATCTGTCATACTCCATAATGAGGTGCACTTTCACAAGTATATTGTATAGATTTTTGTAACAGCACTTCATTGGTTTTGTAATCCTTTTTCCTTAAGAGCAGTCACCCTTTTACGAAATGTTCAATACTTTGGAAAATGGAAAGGTTATATGGCATTCAGGTTTCTTTTGTGGTCCTTCAGACTGCACAGTGTGAAAAGTTTCTACAGCTTACTGTTTACGGTTCACGTCTCCAAAGATGTTTTCCTATTGTACCTCCACAGGTACAATAAAAAGCACCTCTGCTGTGGGTCTCATACCTAAAAATCAATCAGTGATCTGATGTCATATTTTATAGGGTGGGGTTTTTTGTCCCAGATTGGATATCCTTAGTTTCATCTGCCACATTAGAAGAGGTAAGCTACTCGCATGATCTTGGTCAACGGTACACAAAAGGTTAGCTTATGGTTGGAGGGGTTTGGGGGAGTTTTGCTACACCACCTCTACAGACAGGGGAAAAGATTGTTTTCTAGAAACAATTCACCTGAAGTCAGACTAATTCCCACTTTTGATGCTTATGTCCACTAAAGGAATCTTTAAAGCCATTTTTTCAGCTGCTGCCTAATTTGGCAGGTTCTTAGCCCGCATAAGCACTGATGTTTTGACATTGCCAAAGTTCTGCTTCTGTCTTGACAGCCCTGCAGAGAGCTATGGATGTCCCACCTTCAGCACTCTTTGCCCACGCTCGCCGTTGAACAGGATCCGCCAGGTCTTTTAGAGCATTGTCCTGGTCCAGGCTACCCAGGAACTGCTGTAAGAGAGCGGCTCCTGGGGCTGCTTTGTATCGAACTCCACAAAAATTCCAGCAGTTTAAGCATTAACATCCATGCAAATTTCCGCTTAAATTGACTCAAATTCACATGTAAACTGACTCCTGCAGTATTTTGGCAAGCCAAGCATATTAATGTAATCAGGAAAGTAAATCCTGGCAAAAAATACTGAATACACATTATGCAGTTATTTGTCATATAGATGAAAGTTATACATTAATTTAAATGAGTGCATTTGCATTTCTTAAGGTACTGTTTTCTGTTAATCTCAGGGCCTCCCTTCTTTGTAGAACTGCAGTAGCCACTAAAAGATAGGCAGAAAGAAGCCATAGCTTCGTCTTGTAATTTTGGAAGACAGGAAAAGTTATAAAAGGTACTAAAAATTACTACAATGCCACCAAGCCAGAGGACGTAATGGATATTTTCTTAGTTCTGACTCTCATCCTGGGCAATGTGATGCTCCGAAGAGACGTCCTGCTCGTTGGCTGACTCTGCTATTGTGGTACCGTGAACCTATCATATATTCCAAACTCAGTGATTTCACACATGCACTTACTTCCAGGGGCTTAACCACAAATTGAGGCAATCTTGCAGAACACACTGAGACCAAAAACCATTAAGAATATATGTCCCTATACCACTGTCGTATTAACATTTTGCAGAAGGTATAAAGACCATGTGGGGGAAAGTGAAAACGTAACAGGAAATGAACATCAGCTGAAGAAAATCTGACATTTTGGGCAAATTTTCTTCTTTCTAGGTTTACATTGCTATATTACATCCATACAAACTCAATGTACTTCAAAGCTGGGCCTGGCTTAGCAACTGTTTAAGCTGGCATAAAAGTCGTGTGGTGATGACTCTGTCTCCTTAAGGCCAGATGAGGAACCTCAGCATTTTTTTTTCTTAAAAGACTTCAAGATCTTTCCAAAACTGCTGTGGAGACAACTATGGGAAGGGAACCTAAAATCTTCAGCTGAAATGAGAAGCTGAAATGAGAAACTTTTTATTAGCCTTGTGCTCACTGTTCCTCCTCAGCCCTAGCAATGGGTACTACCCAAGCCTAGAATTCAGATATCCTCTTACTAGAAAAAAGAAAAATAGTGGTGACTACATTCCTACAGAATACAAGACAGCATTGCACTTTTTTTTAATTTAAAAGCTCAGTTGTTGAGCCTTTTCTGGGATCTGTCAGATATTGTTTGCATTCCATTATATGTGGTCCAAGTTTATGTGTTTCAAGCTCTGAGACATTCTGATTGCCATAAAGGAAGAAGTGGAATCTTCTTCATTCCCTCCTACGGAAGTTGTTTCACTTTGCCTAATGAATTAAAGAATCTCTGTGTCAGAAAAGTAACACAGATATCATGTTATAAACTAACAAATTCATACAGGAAGAAACATCAAATAAATGTAGGCTAAATTTTACAATAATCTTTACAGCAGGAGCTGGAACCTGTGTCTCCTCCGCACTACCTACAGCTTAATGTCAAATTACAGCAGTAGTACACTCGTTTGGTCTGGTTTAGTGACTTCTGCAAAATGCAAAACAGTTCTAGTTGTTCTTTCCTTACCAAACAGAGCCAAAGGGTCCCTAACTGACATTTGAGCAGTAACTTCTTTTATGTACCAAGGCACAACTTTGTCCCACAGGACCAGGGGAGTTAAGTCTGATTCATCTGGCCAGGAGAATCACTCCTGAAGGTTCAACCTTCATATGAAATAATTTACACTTCTGACCCTTATGATTGTAAAAAAATAATCTGTATGATGTGAATTAAGCATAGAATGATTCAGCTTTTTCACTACAGCCTAGCAAAGGCCTTGAAAGAAATGGTTCCTTGATTCATCTTAATGGGACGCAAATTCGAAATCCTAATTAAAATGTGAACACCATCATTGCTAGCTATTCAAATATTGATTAAAGAGCATAAAAAGAAAAGGAAAGATCACATTATGATAATGTGATTTTATCATGAGTGCATTTTGGCATCATATGTGGCTTGGCCTTGGGTTATGAGTGGTTTGAGAGAGCACAGTCACTTATTTTTCAAGCTTCCTGAGGCATAAATTTTACCACCAGAACTGTATGCTTTCTACTCCTAGTTGGCTGAATTTAAGTGCAAAGGAAAAAAAAAAAGATCTTTTAAAGTAGCACTCTTATAATATGCTTTAATTTACAGGCAAATTGTTTAATAATTATTACTGTCTATAACAATCCATGCAGTATTTAGACTATGAGCAGTTTGTATTTCACATACAGTTAATGTACTGTTACGTAGAAGGTAACTTTTTTGTTATGTCAAATGTATAAAAATAAACATTTGGGTATACAGTAAAAGCTTTTGAAAGATTTATCTATGCTATATTATTTTGACAATGATTTTATCTGTACATAATATGTATATACATATGCTTCAGCTATTGTATTTTCACTATATATCTTCTATTTCTGTTGCAGTAAAGTGTGCATCTTATAGAAATGTATAATTTCTATAAATTATAAGGGACATCATTCAGTCAGCTACCCAGCAATCTACACTGCTGTAAGATCAAGTATATTTAGTTTAATCCTGATGCATCTGCCATGTCTTCCTATTATCCAAGTACTTTAAGCAAACTGAAACTGGATTCCATTTTTCCAACAATAATACTAAGTCTGTCTTAACCACACATATGTAAGAAACAATTTCTGCAACAACCTGGAGTTCTAGAACTGAAAACATTTTTTAGTTCTTACATTGAGAAACAAAATTTAAAAAAAAAAATTAAAAGCCAATATATTAGAAAAAATATTTTCCTGTGTTGTTATTTTAAAAATTTAGCTACGGTTTTGAACTGAGACATATTACTTACACTAACTGTAACCTTCTTATTCGCTTGTTACACCACTACGAACAGTAGGCAATTGCGTTCCACAGTTAGCCCTACAGGTCTTGGCTACAGAGACATTCTTTTCTGACCTATCTATAATTGACTAAGAAAAAGCTTAACTTCCAAATACAGTCTTTGTTTCTTCCTTTAGGTTTCTTTGTGTTCTTCCACTAGGGAAAGAAGCCGAGATATAACCAAGAAAATATTTCAGCCTGTTGAAATTTAATTACTGGAATAAAGTGAGAATTAGGAAGAGTTTGCCCCATCTCATTTCACAAACTGAGAGTTACAACTACTTTTTTACTTTCAACCTGAGTAAATTTTACTTTAAGTTTTTGAATGGCAAAAAATACTGAACCCCGTCATTTCATCTTATTTCCTAAATGACTTTGTACAGTAAAATCGTACAGCAGGGAGTCCACAACTTTTACCATAAAATCTTGATTTTATGGCCAGTATGTCTTGAACAGAAAATGTTTCTGTTCAAGATTTTTCACAATGATCACCTATCTCAAAAGGATTTCTTTTTTTTTTCTTTTCTGAAAGTCTGAATTTATTTGGAAATAAAAATTTGAGGTATTTGAAATTGAAGAAGTTCTATTTAGTTATGGAAAAATCTAATATTGTGATTAAATGTTTTTAAATTAGTTTATTCTAGTCAGTCTTTCAATTTTAATTTATTCCTTAGTCTTCAATATGCTATGAATTGAGACTGTCTAGCTATATTACCTATACTTGGGCTTAAAAGGGACATAGACTTCATGAAGACAGGTCTGAAAATAAATTATGCTCACTTAGCATCAACTACGTTCACTTAAACTACAGCTCACTTTCTTTCATAATTGGTTCAACTTCTTATCAATAATATTTATTAAAGGTATTTGTCTGTCACCAGCCTTCCTTGCTACTCTAAAACATTCAGTCACAGATGACAGCCATATCCTGCCCGTTAAATTGTTTCACAGGCGAAGTTTCATTGGACTCTCAGACTACAGAGCACCCAGTGCCTGGTAGTCAGTTACTATGAATTGAAAGATATCTTCATTTTCTCAGGGAGCAATGTTCTACGGCAAAGTCTGGTGGACAGCTTAAGTCATTGTAACTGGTAGAACCGACATGCACCTACCCACCGCAGCCAAGCTTCCCTCCAATAGGTCTATTCATCAAATAATCCTCCCTAGAAAGTAATTTATGTGTTGTCAGATTTCATAGCATCTCATACCTCCATCATTATTTCTGTATCCTGTGACAATAGATATACAGGAAAGCACACATTGATGGTATGCAGGGAATTTAACTGCAAAAAAATTGAATAGGGGCAGCTGAAGCAGCAAGGAATCAATACCTCCTTGATCAGCTACACCTTTGTTATATATGGTCACTACAAATTACACTGTTTACTCTTTGGTCTATTATTGTCAATAAACTACCTTGTCTGGAAATCTTACCTTTAGTGACTTCTCACTGTCATGAGAAAACCTGCAATACACAATCTTTTGGGGCCAGGATAGGATACAAAAGTGTTCTGGATGTCTCCAGTGTTTGTGGCGACCAGGATGCCTGGCAGAATATTACATAGGAGAATGGACACAGAAGGAGAAACAGCAATAATTTATTATTTCAGGAAAGGTGCTGAACACAATTTTATTATAAAGACTATCTTTCAGCATTTAAATAAGAAAAGAATAGCTCTTCGTTACACCTCAGATCCAAATACTGATATTTAACTAGCCACTGTAAGGCAGAAACATCAACAACACCAAGGTTAAAAGAGAAATTAGGCAGATCATCCTTTTGTCTGTTCAAAATTCAGCCTCTCTGCCTATCATCTTCTCTCTGCAATAACTCAGGAAAAAGCCTTTGAAGAAGCTAAATTACAATAAATTTTCTAAATGGCAAAGCATTGTAATGCAAGCTGAATTATCACTAATACAACTTCTGGCAATGTTTAATCACTTCAAAAGTGTTTTCAACACAAATGTTTTGAACAGTCTAGATGCAATGGGCTGGAAATATAAAGACAAGTTCTATGAGACAGTTTGCAGGAAATTGCTTGATGGAAAATATTGCTCATATTAATCTTAAATAGCTTATAGGCTATCAACATCTAGGAAAAATCTTTACAATCTTCAGCATAAATTGAAGTTATGCATAGTGCCTGGATGGCAAGAAAACAGATGAGCTGTGATAACAATTCAATCAAAATGGCATAAAGTCTAATGGTGCTCTTAAAATACAGTATGGTTCTCCTAATGGCAGTTCCACCCCTGGTGTGAATTTTGGATAGATTACCTTCCTAACTGGAAAGAACTGAATTCTTGAAACTAAATGTCAGCATTTAAATTTTTATTGAGTAAACAATCCACCACCAGCTACAAGGCTACTGAACACCTGCCTTCACAGCCCATCAGCTCACCCCAGCTATCACTTACTGTCCCAGAAATCAGGTGACAAAGTACTTACTCTCATTTCAGTTGAGACTCTCAGGGGCTTTGAGGTTTCTTAATCCTCAGAAAGCTCCTGCTTATGTGAGATAAAGTAGTGATCCCCCAAGACTATAAACTTTGTCTCTTTGTCCATCCTTATAAGAATGTGGATAGCCATTTCATACACTTCCCTCATTGAAGAATTCTCCTATTAAAAATTCTTGATGCTATTACTACAAGGTCCGTATTTAACTGCCTTACTTAGTCATATAACAACGATTTTTGCCTGGCGGCAAATTTTGTTTCACGGAATGAAATTAACAACAAGCTTCATCTTTTTTAGCTAACACATAGAACAGAAATAGAGAGAGGTCTCTTACATCCGCTCCATCTTTGCTGACTTGACAGTAACATTTGGCACCACCGGCAGGATCTTTACTTGAGGATGGGCTGCTTAGACAATTTCATTCTGAGGTTTAGACAATTTCGTGACGGACTGAAGGCAGGATAGGAGCAAGTTCGAATGCTTTCGGTTCACCTCCTCCAGTAACACAAGCTCGCGTCATCTCCCCAGCGCGGCTTAGTATATATTTTGTCACGCTGCTCTCAGCTGATTCCTACATGCTTCAGGTATCCAGATTAGATCGCGGGCTTGATGGAAGGCTGCCGACTGCCATTGTTGTGAGCAACAGGACTGTCTGATCTGTCTGCTGACAGCTATACCCTGATTGCTCGTTCCCAGGAATCTATGCAAATAACAGTGAATTGAATTTCCTCTGCATGTTCACCTTTTGGAATGATTAATGACCTTAAAAACATCACTTTTCCTGGTAAGCCATCAGCCATTAGTTATAACTAACAGAAGGCGTGTGCTTCCAGCTGTAGAGAAATTATCCCCCCAGAATACCTCAGCGGTGGGAACAGATGAAATTTCCAGCAAACCACAGATGCCCAGGGCAGCCTTCAGAAAATAACAGAGATATCTTTTTGACAAGAAGGGCATAATTCTGCAGGCAAATTAAAGTCTGAAAGGCGTCTGTCAGGGAGCAGCAGGAGCGGGCTGCTCCCCAGGGAAGGCGAGCTGGAGCCGGGGTGACAGTGGGGTGGCCGGGCACTGTCCTCACCAGCAAGGGGACAGTCCCACCGTGCCCCAGCAAGGAGAGCAGGGCAGGTCCGCCGAGGGTCACCGGGGTGGGTCACAGCCCAGAGACCCCCAGGCACGTCCCTGGTGACGAGGTAGGTCTGAGGTCCAGCTGGGAGGTCAAGTTAGCGGGTCAGGGTCTAGACAGCCGAATTCTCCGTGTAGCGCATTTTACGAATCTTTTGTGCTTTCTTTTTGTTCTCCTTGCTACCCCTAACACTGATTTTTTTTTCCCCAGATCTAGGTTTGCTTTTCTTTAAATGACTGCTGGTGAGTCTCGGGTGCCAGACTGTTCCCACTTCTCACAGCCACCACTCTCATACCAAGCCTCTGTTCCTCTACACTCTGTCACCACATTAGAACCATAAATGTGTCAGTCTACATGGAATAATTACTTGTAACTACCTTCCATATAAAACTATGGCTATGCTATATGAAGATAAGCAAAAGTGAAACAAATTAAGCGTAGCCACCTGATCATTAGCAAAACTGCTGTTGCAGCTAAACCTAGTAAAAACAAAGCTCCAGGCAGGTCAAAATAAGTTCAGACCAAGGAAGCCTGACAAGCCTCAGTCTTGAGGCCTTGCAAACACAATACAAAGCCTGCGTTCTGTTCCTGTCAATGGCAAAACTCTGTGGACCACAGGTCTACAATATAGCAGTGTGCTTGGAGAAAAAAAGAAAGAAAAAAAAAAAAGGAATTTCTGCATTAGAAGCTGTCCTGGTTTTAGCTGGGGTAGAGTTAATTTTCTTTCTAGTAGCTGGTATAGTGTTATCTACTGGGTTCAGTATGAGAAGAATGTGGATAACACACTGATGTTTTCAGTTGTTGCCAAGTAGTGTTTAGACTAAGTCAAGGATCTTTCACTTTCTCATGCCCAGCCAGTGAGAAGGCTGGAGGGGCACAAGGAGTTGGCACAGGACACAGCCAGGGCAGCTGACCCAAACTGGCCAAAGGGGTATTCCATACCATGTGACGTCATGCCCAGTGTACAAACCGGGGGGAACTGGCCTGGGGGGGCCGCTGCTCAGGAACTAACAGCATCAGTCGTCGGGTGGTGAGCAATGCATTGTGCATCGCTTGGTTTGTATATTCCAATCCTTTTATTAGTATTGTCATTTTATTATTATTATAATTATTAGTTTCTTCCTTTCTGTTCTATTAAACCGTTCTTATCTCAACCCACGAGTTTTACCTTTTTCCTTCCGATTCTCTCCCCCATCCCACTGGGCAGGGGGGAAGTGAGCGAGCAGCTGTGTGGTGCTTAGTTGCTGGCTGGGGTTAAACCACGACAGAAGCTATTGCACATTCTTATTCAATAATCAATCGATATCTTGATTTTGGAATAAACTTTATTATTCTGAAGAGTTAAATAAAATATATGCTTTGGCAAGACTGATGTCATCCTAGTGCATACAAATAGGACTTGGGAGTATTACTAAGAAATATATCTGTTGTAGTAACTTTCAGATTAAGGATCATGGCAGCTATGAAGTAACTCATTCATAAAATTCATTAATACATTCAGGAGGTTACACTTACAGGGCTGCAAACTGAAGAGGAGGTATTCTTATTATGCTGTCTTTGCTATTTGTTAAGTGGCCGAAGGATAAGGATGGAGAATTTAATGCACCTGCCTGTGTATGGTTCTGACAAGAATTTAGTAACAGCTTCTGAAAGAATTGATGGATTTGGGCTGGGAATAAAACATCAATCATTTTTGTAAAGGCCAGTAAACAAAGACACAAATATTCATATGAGCACTTATTGTATAATCCTAAGGCAAGGCTACGCGTTCCCCTCTGACCTTCCATAAACTTCAAGAGAAAGCTGGGACAGCAACTGTAATATTCTTCACCAAATTTACAGCTTCATGTTTGTTGAGCCACAGCTAGCTCCAGTTCATCCAAGTGATAGAAAACAAGTTGAAAGTAGGAGGTTTTTAGAAGAGATGAACTATTGATGGACACATTTCAAAGTGCTTGAAGCTTAATTCTGTTCTATGGAGAGAAAAATTCAGGAGTCTGGATATATACCCAAAACATCTAAGCTTTCTCACTTTGAAAGAAACAGACCAGAGATCTTAGTCTTTGAATATTTTAGCATTCTCATTTCAAATCAGAAATTGAGTTAGAGACACTCAAACACCAAAGTTAACCAAAATGTTACTAAACTCACCCGTGTCTTGAGCTACACCTTCATACCTTCAGGATCTTACCCTAACTCAGAAAAGTTGTCTAATCCCTATTTTAATCTTAAGTAAAAGATTTTATCTTGCCTGCTTGGAAGTAGTTGGAGTTGGAAATCTTGATTATCTAAACCTTCCTGAAATAAAATGTTATTTTGCTTTTAGCTAAACCATGGGTTACTTTTCCTAGAAATAGCCACAGGTCATACGACTTTTGAATGTCTTGGTGACAGATAACCATTTTTCCTCAATATACCCCTGCATTAGATACACAAATAACAGATTTAATTTTCCTGAGGGGTGTCTGGGCAGGGGACTGTGAGTTAAAAATTACTTACTAAGAACATTTTCATAGGCATAACAAACCAAACCCACTGCAGATTGCTGGTTAGGAAGAATATTAATTGAAAACACAAATAATGACTTTCAAAAGAAGCCAAATAAATACTAACATATTAAGATGAAAGTGACTTAAGATAGTGTGGGACTACATTAAACACAGATGGAAGTTGCAATCAAATATCAGAGAAGTAATATGTGTATATAACTCTGTTGTGACCACATCTGGAATGACTCAACCACTTCTGAGCGTAACTACCTAAAATATTGTGTTGGAGAGACCTCTATATAAGTAACGATAATAAGGATAAGGATGGTAAATTAGTTAAGGGTACAGATAACAGCCTTAAAAATGCAAATATGTTTTAAGATGTATGCATATTGCATATATCGTGGTCATCATCGACCATCACGGTTAACAGTCCTACTCACATGGTTCAGTATTCAGCCTTATCATACATGCTTTGTTGGACTGGCCATAAATGAAACAGCCATGTATTTTCTTAAGTGAAAAGTAAAGAAAAAAAGTCTAAAAACACTCAGGGAGGTTATTCTTGTAAGGTAATAATTATTTCAATGCAGCACAAAATGATGTGACTAAAATCAATAGGATGAAATCTGTAGAAGAAAAATAGAGGTTATACCTTAGACGAAGATATTTTCACTCTGAGATCTACTGGACTGTGGACCCACCTATTAACTGTAGGCCTACTTCAAGCAAGAAGAGAGAATTCTCATCTCTTTTGCTGCTTCCTGTGACTGATAAAATCAGATTGAAAAAGCCTTTAGAGAAAACGCATTTGAGTTTTCAGCTCATCTTCCTTGTTATAATCTCTTTCTAAACTCTTTTTCTGCTGTTAGGAATGGCTTATTGAAGGAAAAAAAAATAGTCTTACTGTTGTAAAAATGCTTCCTAGGAAGGAGGTAAAGGCAGATAAATGCCTTGAAAGACACTTGGCAAATGCATTTCTGTTTCTAATATTAGCCTGACGTTAAAAGGATAATGGAATATGTCCAAAGTGTCACTGAACCTCTCTCCTCTTCTTGATAATGTAACTCTAAACAAGTTGTAGATAATGCAGACTTAGAGCCTTCCAAAATAGCTTCTTACGTGAATGCCTCTAAACACCTTTTACATATTCCTAAAAATGTGTAAGGGAAAACTAGCTTGTTCAAAGATAGCTGTCTATGCCTATCTAATATTGCAGACATTCAGCCAGACATATTTGGGAATTATATTAAAATTTTCTAACGCTAACTAAATAAATTTCTTTTACAACAGAAGAAAGTAATAAAAACTGAGATGGAGATATAATTAAAGATAATTTTCTCGCACCAAAAAAAGCAAAACATTGAAAATGGTTTTAATTTAGGAATTGTAAGTTTGACTGGGAATGTAAATATGGAATATTCATATTCTAAACTAACCAATGGTTGAGGATTTTTTTTCATTTGATCTTTCTCTAAAACTATTTGCATTTCATTATTTCTTGCAAGTATTAGGGATAATATGGGTTTCAATCTGATGTTGAAATTAAAATATTTCTTACTAAATACTACGTATGATATAGTGTATGATATTTAGCAGAGCTAAATGAAATATTAAATATAAAGCAAATTATGCTATGAAAATAAGTAACAATTTGACCATTTGAAATTAATATTTCTAGTATTAATAATCAATATTTCTAGTCTTTTTTCTATTAAATGTACATTCATATGCAATGGAAAGCTAAGAACTAACGTTACATTTGTAATCATGTCTTGATAAGTCCATACCATGACATATGTAGAATATCCTTGAGCAATTAATAGCACATTGTATGTATGGACAAAGCTTTTCATATTAAGTTAAATCAATAGTATAACTTCGAAACACATCTTGTATTTATCTGCAGAGAAAAATCAATATCTATCATTGCAAAAAGGTTAATAGTATCTATTAAAATAAAGGCAAAAATTGTATTTAGTTAGTAATTTACGAGGTAGTTAACTGGCATTGATAAAAATATTTATGTTTTCCATACATTCTTATGATGAGACTACACTGATTCTAAAATTCTTTGGCAATTCTTTGGTTTTAACAGCCCATCTCACAACCATTCTCACTGATACCAGTGGTAATGTTTTAAACTAGTAGCCTCAGAAGTTTTAGAGGCAGGCCCACTGGAGCTTTTATTCTGAAGGACTTCACAGCTTTAAAAAGTAAATGAGATATATCTCTTCAGACCATGCTTCTGTGCAGAGAATTTCTCATTCAGCTTTCCAGAGTGTTGTGTTCTCTCAGCTGCTGTTCAAAGTCATCTCTGGATTAGATAGAGAGATATATATATATATAAAAGGCACAAAACATTTAGCTGTGCAAAAAGATCAAAAGATTAGATAGGACAGGATGGCTATGAAGAAACTGAGGTGGAAAGATTCGAAGTCAATGGTCAGTCATTGAACAACAACCCAAAGTTCCGCAAAGCAATCAGGCAATATCATTAATGTTAGGCCTCTACATACCCATCTCTACATGGAGCGGTCTTCACAGTGCTGTTCCTTGGTGCTCTTGAGGGACCAGCTCCATCTGGGGGGAGGAATGACGTGCATCATTAACGTGTGATAGAAGAAGGCGTGGGGGTGGGATTCCCCTACCTCTTTGCCCTTCAGAGTCATCACAACCTGTATCAAGCATACCTAAGTTTCCTCTTGCTTGAAATTCAGGCTGAGAGGAATCCAAACCAGTCCCAACCAATTGAAGGCATTTTTCAGTGGAAGTTCAGGGTTCACCAAAGCCTCCACAGGCTGAACTCCACGCTCGAGACTTCCTCTGAAAAACTGAAGCCTCCTTTAAGCCTCCACAGGCCCAGTTTATACCAGTAGCATGCCAGCACATTGTTACCAGTCCAGGATAGAGGAACCATTGCTGGCACTCTGTGAACACAGAAGAGAAAACCAGTTTCATACCTTGAGGGTATATGCTCTAAGGCACAACGATGGGCACACTGATGGAGATATTCCAGGTAAGACAGCAGACAGCAGTGCTCCTATCACATCAGCAGGCGAACCCTGTTTCCCACTGCACAGCTCATTTCTTAATCTTTCCCAAATGCAGATGGAAAGAAAGAAAACCAAACTTACCCATTGTTTTCTGATCCAGTAGAGAGGTCAGTTTTGCCTAGATCTTCAGGTGCCTACTTTAGAATGGAATAAAAGCTGAGTACTTTATTTACTTTGAGGACTTACTTAAGCATATTCCTGTTGCGTCAAGCTTTTTTCTCTTTTGTGCCTTGAGACTCCCTCCAATTATTATTATCTTGCTTTATGTATCTCTTACGGTCTAAACTCACTGCAGCCCATATTTTCACAATACCCTTTACAACAGCCCACACTCTCTGCAAATGCAGCTATGTGCCGCGTTGCATTTACCTGGGAGCTGGAGACCCAGTAGTGTTCCCCTGCAGTTTACGTCTGGAGCATCAGCTGCACCTCTCTCTTCCAACTGACGAACAAGGGAATTACCCCCAGAAGATACTGTCTTGTTTCTTACGGGGGGTAGAAGTGGAAGGAAGAATACTTTGCTTAGGTTTACAAGCCAGTATCCTTTCACTTAAACAACAAGGTAAACAAGTTTAATATTCTTACATTGTGTAATCTTACCATCATGGGTTGATTAAGTACACTGAGCTACAAAGACTCTTAGCCTGTTCAAAACTAAACCAACAAAAATCTTTCTGTAGGAACTTATGAAACTGGATTTTTCTCTCAAACTCAGACACAATATTTGCTACGAGACTCTCTATTTATTATGGAGTACATGTGTACTATTGATATTCTTGTCTTTAAAAGGGATGATTACCTGATACTTATAATTTATTTGCAGGAATTGAAACAGCAGACTGGGTTTTCTCCTTCTTTTAGAAGACTCTCATGTGAGTTTCAGCTGGCACACAGAGAGCTGATATTTTTAATTTACAGTAGATAAATTCTCTGGAATGTCATAGAGAAAATGTAATTTAAGATCTCCCCTAGCTATACCGCTTTACTTGTTATTGACATGCTTGCAGCCTGTTCAATGTTCTTTCTTCTAGCAGTGTTAATTTTAAAACCAGATGGAATCTGCATTTTAAAATTCTATTTGAGTAGCCAATTAGATGCAGAAATGTTGCTTACAGTTTCTGCAAGAATCTCTATGAGGTGTCCCTATGTTAATACCTTCCCTTACATTGATTGCATAATGCAATATGACATTCTGTGTTAATAGGCTTTTATTAAGCTGGATTCAGAGGTTGCATCTCTTGGGGATTAAAGAAGTTGTAAAATGTAGTTTTCTCAATTCAGTGATGTTAGAAAGGACGTGGTGATCTTCTGCTTTGGAAAAGTGACAGCTTTCACCCATTTCTCAGCAGACACTTATTTTTCCTATTTTTTCACTGTTGTCAGACCTGAAGCACACAGATGTGCTTCAATAAAATCAGCAAGCATATACGTGTTTGTTATTTCAATAGTCAATGAAAATTAATTGTTTTCATTCTGTGTATGATAAATCTGTGATTTCTCCTATTCATTAAAACCAGCTTTAAAATTAACCCACTCAAACATATCAACTGCAGTATTTAACATGATGTACATTAAGATATTCATTAAACACTGCTCAGCTCAACTTTCTAATTCACACTTCCAATGTATACCTACAACATAACTGTTCTAAACTATATCCAGTGGATTACTTTGGGCTTCAGCATAATAGTCTTAGCTATGGTACACAGATTAAAGGCTTCATTCCCCAGAGCGGACACTGGAACTCTGTACAAGGCACCTAAGGTGAAAACCTACCTGCAGAGTAGGAGGAAGAGGCGCACAAATCAGACACTCAGGTATCACTGAAATACAATTCACTGCCCCAGTTCAATGCCTGGGAAGAACTGGGTACCTCCAAAAACTAAGCTCACTGATACTCTGAGCTGACATCACGTAAGGAGCTCTGGCTAGCTAGCCAATAAAGAACTAGGCTCTTAAATCTTGTTCCTCAAGGACTTGGAACAACACAGAGATGGTCTGACACAAAGAAACTTCACTTTTGAAGTCTTAATAATTAGGAACCTTAAGAGAATGGAAGGAAAGAGGAAAATATTACATGTATATTTCCCACCTGGCTTCTTCTGACTTTTCTCTGGGATGATAAGGTACAATGGATGATTTATTAGAAAACTCGGTTTCATCTCTCATCAGAATTTACATCTAAAGGAATTAATTTTTTATAGGGGACGTGTCATTAGTGGAAAGACCTGAAGATTTGGGAAAATCCTTTCTGTTGGACATTAAAGGGGAGGGTCCTTCAAAACCAGGCCACTTTACTTTCTTGCTAAGTCATGGGGATGTGTCAATAGAAAAAGTGATAGCAACAAAGGATTTAATCTTGAGACTTTGATTTCCACAAGTCTGGTGCCAATCCCTCTGCCTTCCTCCCCATCTGGTATATTTAACACTTTTTAAGCTGATAAGAATTAAACTGTACTTAATAGGCCAGTTCCCTCTGTTTTCGTAACAGCTAGCACCAGAGACTTAAGAGATCATTTATGAGTTATGAAGAAAGGTAGGAATTACAAGATAGTAATAAACTTTGTGAAAATTAACAATTCATCAAAGCTAATCACCAACATCCAGCATGCATACAATTTTCATTACTACCACCTGTGACAACATGAGGCAATTCTGCCCTTTCCTTTGAAGTAAGGCAAGATTTGTAGGGTGGAATAATCCCTGTTATTAGACCACCTGATGTTGCTGGGGAAAAAGCAGGCAAGTTTGCTGAAACACAAACCCTTCTTCAGACCTGACAAAAGAAAATATCTTTCCAAACTAAATATGGGTTGAAAACATTGAGTCCAAACTGCCTGGAAGAAAATTTGACTGGTATCTGAGAGAACATTAGCAGGGGGATAGTTGATAAGGTGGTCATTTATGAGAAAGAGAAAAAAGGATGGTAATTTATTGCTTGTGGAACAAGAAGGGATTAACCTGGAAGGCAGAGAGAATTATAGTATGTCATAAAGCCATATCTCTGTTGAGTCCGTTGTTTTTAGCATCCAATGCTGTGTAGCTAAACCTAGGTACCCATCCAGCACTGTTTCCTCTCCCTGGATCACTTCAGTCTTTGCCTAAGGAACTTCGGTCTTTTGTTTCCCTAGAAATTAAATTCCTTAAGCTTTCATGTCTCCCACTGCCTTGTTCAGGTTGGAAGCAATCACTTTTATTCTTGTTCTGCTAGTTAAAGCTATGTTACTGCACAGACCAGAATGCAGCATTCACCTGCACAGACAGATGCCATGACGGGGCTGTTCTAAGCTTGTGGGATTTTTTTCATACTCTATCAATACTGTATGTACTACCTAATTTTACTTAATGTAAAATACAAATGCAATCCTTGAATCTGTGGATAGCTTACAGTGGCAATTTCTGTCTTTCAAGTGGCGATTACCACGTGGTGTCCTGTATCAGCAAGGATGTTCTCAGGGACGTTCCAATTTACGGTGGATAAAGCTGTTTAGATATCAGCCTGGGAAGGATGAAGATATCCTACCTCTCCTTTCCTGTCAAGAAAAGCTCAGAAGAGCTTAAGAAATAAAATGTTATGCCTACATGCTGAGATAAGTAAGGGCAGATTTTGAGTGAATAAACATAGTCATACGCATACTTAGCCCATCCCCTTGAATCCACA
Source organism: Harpia harpyja (assembly GCF_026419915.1). NCBI lineage: Eukaryota > Metazoa > Chordata > Aves > Accipitriformes > Accipitridae > Harpia > Harpia harpyja. The sequence goes on along the minus strand of NC_068942.1, from coordinate 31,345,373 downwards.
AAGCACAGGTCCAAGCTTTCTCCTCCAACATACTCCTCAATATGCTCACCACCCATGCCCCAGGCCATAGTTTGGGTGTGAGGTGAGTTCGTCTACATCCACTTTAACCTGCAATGCAGTACAGCAGAAATGGAGCTGTAAAGCAAAACAGTTGGTGTTGAGGACCAGACTTCCATACTGTGTGTATTTTAGGGGAGGGTCTCTCTGAAAAAATTTTGGCCCCATGGAACGAATGCCTGTTGGCTGGAGTCCATTAGGTGTGCTCTCAGGGGGACCCCTGTGGCTCAGTTTCATTTCAAAGAAATCAAATTTACGCGCTCTGATATTGATGTAAAGCAAAGCATGATACATAGGAATGATTGGGGATTGATTTCTGAAGTGCAGCCCTGACCTTATCTGGAACACTAACAGAGGTAAAACCATCATGTAAATCTTCCACTCTAGCTAGCTGGACATAGAACAGTAAATAGGTGATAATGCAGAGAATACTGAAGTTATGGTAATACTGAAGATTACAGAGTGCCATTTACCAGTAATTTTAATGACTTGGGAGTCATTAGTTTCCCACCTAATGAGAAACTGTATCAACCATGATATACTTATACTCTTTACTTCCAAGCAGTGGTCCAATCATGAGATTTCATTTTTCATATAGCAAAAACTTGGTTACAATCATCCATTCTTCTTCATTTCAAAATGATATTAATTCATTTCATTAAGTTCCAAATTAATTTTGGAAGTATTATATCATAAATCCAGCTGGAGATAAACAGTATAAAAAGTAGAAGTTATTTTTTATTTTTGAGCTGACTTTAAAGCTCTGATTGTTAGATCTAACAAAATTCTCTGCGGCTGTTTGTCAGGCTGCCACAACTGAGATAAATAGAGACCCAAAGGCTGGATCTTCCTAGGTGAGAGACTACGCTGCCAGAAGGTCTCTGTAAGGAGGGGAAGGGCTAGATGTGGGTCCTAAACCACTGCAGGAGGGGGTTGACATATATATATATATATATATACACACACACACATTGGCATGTGTATAAGGAAAAGATATGGACAGTATGGAGAGACAGTCAGGGACACCGAGGGGGAAAACAGCAAAGGGATAGCTCAGGACTGCAAGCAAATTGCTTGCCACACTTTCCAGGTGGCACTGGAAGAGTAACGGGCATCCAGCTCAGCAGGTACTCAACGTGTCCCTCCTAGTCGATTAAGCAATGGCTACAGTCAGGAAGTACAGCTGGTCCGAACACTGGCCCTTTCCAGTTTTGCACCCAGCTGGGATATTGTGGTTAAAGGATGATCAATCACTTCTATATTTATTTCTGCTTAGTATCAAGTATGGAGTCTGAGGCTATTTGAACATGCTTTAATCTATCTAGCAGTGACACCCATGATAGGGACATCAATTCTTTCACCCTTCAGGCAAAAATTCAAGATACTGGGACAACCTGAACTGTGTCTGCCAAAAGACCATGGCCACCAGCTCACAACTGTTATTGCTGTCTAGTGCCAACTAGTCTACCTCTACCCTTGCTGCAATCATACACACAACATATCGCCGAGATACAGTCTAGATGTGTTTCTCTCTGATGGTGCCAGACTCGCTCATTCTATCTGTAATATGAAATTTTGGAACCTGAGTTCACTACAGAAGAGCTTTCAATGTAGAGCATAAATATTCTTTTTAATATAGTACCCAATCCATATTCCTCTGATTAGCTTAAAGGTTTTGTTATTCTTATCCATTTCATATCATCACAATTCTATTAGTGTAAACAAAAAAATGAAGTTTTTTAGCATCCTTTCTTCCCAGTCCGTTCTCCATGTATTTCAATGGTTATATTGCCGTTTTTGTGAATCACAAAGTTACTGCTTCTCTGGAAATCAAAGGCAACATTAGAAGGGAAAACAGCTAACAACTGCTACATGGTGACAGAACTGAAAAGAAGTCATTTTGTATGTCAAACAAATCAATAGAGAATAATTACATTTTGAAAGTTGAAATAACTTAAAAACCCCCACTATATAAAAGCAACCAGCCCAAGCCAAAACAAACCAGTTATCCAAATATGTCTGAGAAGTTTTTAGAAAAAGTACAAGTTGCTCCTTTTAATGATTCAAGGGGAAGATTCCATTAACAAAATGCACATTTAATTATGGATATTTCGAATGGTATGATGTGCAAGATGCAAAACTATTAAAATTCATTAGTAGGGTACAGCTGTTTTATGTACTTTTAAACTGTAGCCTAAATTGATTGTGCCTTTTTGTCTATAAACCAGCTGTCCATTCTTTATTAAGGCATCTGTCAGTTCTTCATAGAAAAAGAGTAAAAATGAGTGCAGAACAGCTTTTAACTCAGAACCTCACAAAGACATTACTTTAAAGGAATATAAAGGAAGAAAAAAAATGTAAGCCAGACAACTATAAACAGCAAAAAACCATGCAATCTGCATTAAATTTAATCTGTCTTACGGCAACTAATTTTATGAGCTTTCAGCTGAGTCATTAGTCTCAGGACATATTGTCTTATTAATAAAAATATTTTCTTCCACCTTTGTTTGATAACAATGAGAATGTGAAAATATTAACCCCTTCACTCCCCGCTAGGAATTTAAAATTTAATTATAATGGGTTACCTTAATCTTGGTACTAGCCCTGAAAACAAATCCTTGCACCTCTCAACGTTCATTAAAAAGGTTAGTGGGAGTTTGTTAGAGCATTGGTTCCTACAGATTCACAAGTCTGCAGCTAAGAATATGAATCTGGTTTTGGTTCTCCCAGGGATCAAAAATTCTTGCAAATGTGCAGGTATAGTTCAATGATTCCATGCTTCTGGTTCACAGAACTGTAAGCGGGACAAGGCTTTAGTCCTGATGTAAGAACGTAACTGTAATCTCATGATAACCGCTCTCTGCCCTTTCTTTACCGAGAAGAAGAAATGATGGTTGTGTGACCCAATTTAGACTTGAAAGGTAAGTGTAAGATGCCAAACACTTGTTTGCCAAAATCTAACATTTTGTGCTAAACCTTTTCCTGTTAAGTGACAGATGCCCGCTCAATAATTTAATACTACGATAAGAAATATTTTTGGAGAAGCTCAGGTCCATTCCCCTCTGGAACAACACCTTGACACTAGGCAAGGGACTATCCACGTGGTCAGGAACCACACAGCCCAATCATGTTATATGTCTCTGAAAAATTCACCCCCACTTTGTCCAGTAACCCAAAGACTCCTCGTCTGCTGAGGAATCCTCAAGATGAAGGTAGGTGAGGGCATGGCCACATGAGCAACGGCTAGAAGACTTGAGCTCCTGTGTTGCGGCAGCCCCGTGGGCCGACATCCCAGCGCGGCATCGGTGCCCCTCTGATCCGAAACAAAATGCTAATACACGCACACACAACGCCCTCCTCTGCTCCTCTGGGTGAGGTAACATGGAGATCTGTGACGAGAGTGTTGGGTTGTAGTCCCAACAACGCCAGTGGTTCTCCAAAAACCTTTTCTTCCCTAAGTGCACATGCCTCAGCTCCTCCTCATTTAGTCTCTCAGAAAAAAAGGTGTGAATTCTGTTGCTCGAGCCATTTCAGAACGGCACTGAAGAAATCCAAACTAACGCATTGTACGCTAGGGAATGAGTCCAATAAAAGCGTACTACACTTCGGGAGTAACACTGGAAGGATGAGGAGCTATAACAAGCATAACGGGTCTTTTTCATGTATCATTTCTGCAATTATATTAACCTAAATGCCTTTTAATTAAAAAAAAAAGAGGAAAAATAAGCATTCTAAAGATGAAATGCCAAAAAAAAAAGTTGTTCATATTATACAAATAATGCACATTGAGAAAATTATCAGCAAAGGCTGATAACTACTGTCTGTGGATTGCTGGAAGGTAAAAATAAATGCAATGTCTTTATGCCCCTAGGATCTAGGCAAAAAAAAAAGACGACTATTTCAATTTTGTTTATGTTGACAGTTTCATTAATTTTTTTGAACTGAATGTACACATTTTGATTGAAGTTTGTATTGAGCAGGAATTTTCATTTGCCCACATTGACCTTTCTGATTAGTAAAAGTCCTTGAGAAAGAACTCATTTTGTTCTTTTATTTCACATCTTTGGTTGGTTTTGCTGACTTCTGATATCTACGTTATAAGCAAATGAATAGAAAAGCATCAAGCAAATCAATACCACCACTCTTATCTTTCCTCTTTTAATTTCTTTAGAACTGAAAATTTGGTTTCTCTTAAAAACATGATGCAATTCCATTGCCAGTTTATCCTCTGAAACAACTGTACATGAAACTAAAATCATATTCACCCAGTCTATTGAATATGTATTTTCATCACTACTTGCTCACTTATAATAAAAAAAAAAAATTCAACTTTCACACAGTGAAACCTTTTCAAGATTAAAAGAAAGCATTCAATGTTTTTATTAACTATAGATTTTACGTTAAATCAGCATCAAGGTTTTCTGAGCCTTAGTGTTTTCTAATGGGACTTGAAAATTCAATGGGACTTGAATTTTGTCAGTCCTACTGTGTCTGCAGCTGGGAAGTACAATTCAATATCAATGAGATGACAGCTCCACTGGGAAAGAGGCAGCAGTCTCATTTATGGTACTAAAATACTGTTCAGGACCAGCAATGCTAAAATACATTTCAAAATTCATTTTCACGTAGAACCTAAGATAGCAATCCAACAACTTTTATTCTCTGCATAATTGGATTGAATGCCTGCTCAAGTCAGTGATTAACTTAAGCTTGAAGGAAGCCAGGACCTGGGACTTCAACCTATGGATCTGATGTTCCCTTCCTTGCCCTTGGGTGAATCAAGAATTATTCCTGTGGAAAGAAGCAACTTACTGTGAGTAAGCAGTGGATCAAATCCCAGACTCCCAAATCCCACAAAGAAGTAAACCGGTTTTGCTGTACGATATATACTCGACCTTGAAATTTGGAAAAAAAAAAAAAAAAATTAAATCTGAATGCCAATCTAGTGAATAGTAACATTCTGAAGGACTGTTTCCCCATTGAGATGTGTCTGGAATAAATTGTTCAAATACAGTACAACTCAAAACTTTTGTAAACTCTGCGCTGAAAAAAAGCACGCTCTTATACACCATTCTATCAAGCGAGAGATTAAAGGGCGCCGAAGTTCACTTAAGACGCTGCCGGACCGTTGGTGGCATCGCCCTGAGAATTTCTGATGCCGAGAGCTGTCGTATATAACGTGCCATGGATGGAAGCACAGCAGATAAGTTTGAGCCTGAACCGGCGGGGTGAGCAGACCTTTTCCATACCCACCCTCCTTTCCTTTTCCCTCTTCTGGGCGCTGACGAGGGAAAGGCAGGGAGGGCACCGCGGGCGACGGCTCTTCGGGAACACGGCCGCTAATCCCGCGCCGGTCCCCCGAGGTCGGCCCCGGGAAAGGGGCAGAGAGAAAGTCCGGCGCAGAGCATGTTATCTGTAATGCCAAGGGTGAGTGTAGCTTTAATAGTACCATGACGCTCTGTTTTATTAATAAGAATCTTGTCGTTTTATGACTCCTTCCCTGGCACTAAGATACAGGGGAAAAAATCGCAAGCCAATTATCTAACTGTTTCATAACAGGAATTTGCCCTGTTTTACAGCTATATCCATCTGCAAGGACTGTTTTGCCTCATGAAATATATTTTAGGCTATACCATAAAAACATCAATTTACACTGTGTCTTTTTTTCCTGTCTCATCAGGTCATTTCTCATTACTTTCTGGAACAATAAAGCTTTTACATATTTAATAAGTGAAATTCTTATTAGGAAGGGAATTAAATGTGCATTTCAGCAACTGGTCTGTAGGCCTATGATGTAAGTTTTAGAACTGAACAGATGATGCACATTTTTATTGTCTTAATATCTAGTTTATTTCTTATAATAGAGGCACCACGCATTTTACTCTGAAGAAAAACCTAATGAGAAACTAGACACCCATCCTTTTTGATGCTAACTATTCTGTGTCTCTTTTGACTGAATTAAACAACTGTTGTGTTTTAGCACTTAAATTCACAATAATTTATTGCTGATAGTATAAGAACATTTTTCAGTTACTTTTCCTGCTCTGCTAACACATAAATCTGGTGTGTTACTGAAACAGAATCTTTTAACTTTTAATTAAAATAAATAACATAGTATACATAGCCAACTAGGCAATTTTAAACAAGTTCAAAATATTTAATAGTTGAAAAATAACCAGATGGATAACTGAGAAATACCCAAAGCTCTAAATTCCTCAGAAGAAGAAATTAGAAATATTTATGATTTAGCCAGATTAACTTTCATTTCATTTGACTCTGTAAGTTTTTTCTTAGTTACATTCCTGTGAGTAGTTTTGCTGATATGGGAAACAACAACGTGTTTGCCTGAGTTAACCAGAGGACTGTGCAAAGAAAATGGGTTAATGCCATGTAAAGGGCTCGAAACTCCACAAAATCATGGAAATCATCACTTTTTACAGGGTTAGGTATTGCAAAATATACAGTGAATGCAAATATGAAGCAAATTGTCTGTTTCCTAAAAAATGCCTTCTAAGCTATTTTTAATTTGTGCCTCTTAAGTGAAATACAAAGGAAAAACATTTGTTCGTGTAATGTTCCGTAAAAATTTATTTTAATGGTGCAACTATTTCTTCAGTTTAAAGTGATTGACAAAATTTCTACCTGAAAGTGAATTCTGATGTTGAATATTTTTCATTTACTTTTACTGCAGATGTTTCCAGCTACACAGAGGTCACTCAAAACGAGCAACTAGCCTGAAAAGAGAAAATCTTCTTTCCATGCAAATTCATCGTAATAAAAGTTCAGCCACAATTCTTCTAGTGCACTTTGGTTTTTGGATACCAAAATCAGCTATCTCGAACAGAAGAGCTAGGATGGAAATAGGGTAGTGAAGCATTTGGCCACGTGTCATTCTTGTCCCTGTTACGTAGAATAAATTTTGTCTCCTTTAGCAGGAGATTGGCAGTGTTGGCAAGAGTCCCCTGGCAGTTCCTGGAGGTCACTACATAGCACAATACTAGTTTGTCCCTCTTCTAATGTCATCTCTCTCCACTGGTAGCACAATGCACAGCTGATCATTCTAGTCACTGTTATGCCTGTTTTTTTCAGCAGTTAGTAACAGTCGTGATATTTGGGGCATACATATTTCTTTGCTTTCTTTTATGAGGAATTACTGTCATTTGTTTCTTTTACCTTTCCAAATACTTTTATGAGGAACGTTGCCTCTCACACCTGTTTAAAGCCATGTTTATGCAACTCAGAAAGCTGACTGGGAATTAGGATCGTCAGGAAATTTTCTGATATACTGTTTTTCCCATAGATTATGTCAGTCCATCAACCAAAGCGTTCTGTGAGAAAGGGACAGTGCCAGCGGTGCTCTGAGGAGCTTTCTCCGCCAGGAGGGATTTTGGCTGGTTCACTGGCCAGCTGCTGTCTAATGTGCTGCTGGGAAGCCCTGCCCCGGTGGGGATCAGCTCCTCAGCCTCCTGCCTGATCTGCCAGCCAGGATCCCAGGATCCCAAGGAGCCCCAGCTCAGATTCTGGCTATGTCTGGCAGATGGACCAGATGGAGCTGGGACTCGAAAAGCAGGAAAGTCAAGAAGCTGCTTCCTTAGGTGACAGGGACACAAGGAACTGGGAAAGCAATTCTCTGCATTCTCAGTCATCCAGCTTCATGAGAAACTTGGCAGGTGTTCTGCCATACGCTGTGAGATACTGGTCATGGGAAAAGCCCCAAATCTCCAAAGTTTCCCATTTCACTCTAATTTTGATAACGTTACCATTTTTTGGACATTTTGTACGCGCTGGATTTTTAAAAATTTCTGTAGCACATCAAATATACATAGTCACACCACTTGTGATATTTTTTGAGAAATCAGGTATTTGTGTCATTTTTTCAAACTTTCAAATTACTTATGCACTTTCTTCTCTTGCCATCTCATTACGAACAGCCAGCTTCTTGCTCTCAAAATATGTTAAGGAGTATTGTAACATTTTCCTTCTTTCATGCTCTCGTTTTGAATTGTCATGTCTTGTGTTTATTGATATACTTCTTTTACAATTCTGAGAAATCACTTGGTCCTCTCTACATATTTCACAACAGTCTCCTAATTCAAATGTCAATGAACTAACTATGGTGTTTTCATGTTAGGAGAATTTCCCTCTGTTTGGTGATTGAAGGGTGATCTTCAGCATATGCATCACTTGTTTTCTCTTTGCAGAACTATCTGCACTTTTTTCCCTGGGCAGCTCTGTGCTTGTGTTCCAAGGTTTTTTATCTCAAGCATTTCACTGCTCTGTGATCAAGAGATTAGTGCATAAAACATAAACATCTCATTTTGAGGCTCTTATCGGTAATGCATTATGTAAAATGGAGATTAGACTACTGCATCCCAGTATCTGTGCTTTATAGCGGAAGGTAGAAGTCTGAAAGATGTAACTAACCTTAGGGACAGCTGTGTGTGTATAAAACAATCTGACCCTATGACTCTCCGAAACTTAAATCTTTTGATGCCAAAAATCAGACCAGCTCCAGAGAAAGAAAGGAAGTTAACAGGAAACTGAAGGAAGCAAATTTAACATTTAGAGATGAATTAAAGACATGCCTTTGGACTGAAAACCAAATATTTGCATATCTTTCATAATATTTAAAGCAGACTTTGTTAGATATTTCTCACAAGATTGACAGAAATAATAGATTTCTGTTGTTGCTTTTTTATAGCCAAAACAAAAAAACCCCATGTACATGTTTTACAAATGTAAAAGAGAGCAGGGTAAGTGAATTGATATTCTTAAGCTTATTTTCAGTATTTTAGAGGGGGGGAAACTCATATAGCATGAACAAATGAGGCTCTGAAATGTCTTTTATTTATTTTCTTTTATGGAAAGATTCTTCTTTTTTACCTTTTACATGAAACAAGCTATGAAACATACCTGTATGCCTAAAAGATAAAGCTTTTTGGTAGGAACCTTCTCTCCCTATAAAAAAGTCCCCTGTTGCTGCTTCTTGTCATTTTTGGGAAGGGAAGGGAAGGGAAGGGAAGGGGAGGGAAGGGGAGGGAAGGGGAGGGAAGGGGAGGGAAGGGAAGGGAAGGGAAGGGAAGGGAAGGGAAGGGAAGGGAAGGGAAGGGAAGGGAAGGGAAGGGAAGGGAAGATGTGGGGAGTGCTGGTGACTTCTATTTTTTACTTGGTTCTCTGGGGCTTCCCCCTTACCCACTTGCTTTTCCTGTGAGACAGCATAAGAAACAACAAATAAATGACTGTCAGATATATGGCTTTGTTCTGGCAGTGGCCAAATCAGTTCCCCTGGTTTCTTCCAGCTGTTGCTGATCGTGCTTTGCAAGAATATAGAAATCCTGTCAAAGGAACAGCGAGGGCAAATGAGCGTAACTCTTTTAAAGTCTTGAACTTATATTCATAGCAACTGAACATCTGGCCTGCATGTTCTACTTGATTTCTGAGGTGAGTACAGCCTCATGCTTTGTAAGAATATGCCGTTTCTTTAAAGCTATGTCCTTTCTTCATGTCAGGATGACAACTCATCTCTTCATTCTCTTCTCCATCCTCAAGCTCTGACCACCTGGGAGTCCTGGACAGGATATATGCCACCAAATGCACATCCCTGCAGTATGAACACAGCCTCTATGTGGTCTGTTGCCCTGATTCCATTCTGAAATGCCATTACCTTACATAAACATTCGCATAAAGTGCACATCTGTCTTCTGGAAGCTAAGATATGGGTTTAGAAGACTTCTGTCTGGTTTCCTCATCTATTACTCCACCTTCTCCCCTGTACCTCACTAGACTGTCGGGTTTTTGTCACCTAGCAAACTGGTGGCAACTGCATTTAGTATAACAGATTTTTTTAAAAAAGGATAAAAAGATAATGATGATGCTAACACATAAACTTACTTCCAGGTAGGTGCTTTCAATCACTATTAACACCAAGGACTATAAGACTTTTCTCTTATTTGACACAAGCAAATACACCAAAGATACACCCCCCTCTCCTACCATGGAGATGGTCTGGGTGCAGATAATTGGGTTCTCTGCTTTGTGCTGATCCTTAAATACTGGGTTAAAGTGCTGAAGGGCCGAAATGAGCTGTATAAACCATAGCAGTGGCTGGGGGTGGTGTTCTGGTACAGTGAACGAGACCTCCTACATCATAAGTAAAAGGCAGACATGAGAAGATGGTGTTGAAAATATTCTGATAAAGAAATTAAAATCCAATTATATATATATAAGAGTTTGGTTTGATTAAGAAGTAGAAAATTGTGAAGCATAGGTATGGGAGTGTTAAGTTTGAAATGTAGTCATAGGAACTTAGAAACTTTAGGAACTGTGTTATGTGTGACTATAGGAACCTTAGTATTGTTAAGTTTGAAATAAGCAAACCATAGAAACCTCACCAGGAAGATACTGGTCTTTCTATGTTTTGTTTCAAAAACTAAGGAAACCGTCATGGACACCAGTTTGCTGCTTGGAAACCCCCTTACCCTTCCCATCTCGTAGAGTTAAGTGAAATTGACCAATGATTGTTTTAACATAGGAATATTAATAAGGTGGTAGGATTAAAAGACCAATCATTGAAAAGGAATTAACATTTTGCTTGGAAATCTAGTGAATATGTATAACAGGTGTGTATTTAACTGTATTGTTAGACAAGACAGGTGCACACGATAGGTGGAGCGATCCCCCGTGTGCCCAGCGCTGCAATAAAGGAGTGCCTGCTTCTTAACTTCTCATTGCTGTTAAGGAGTTTTATTCCGGATTTCGGCAACAGTTTTGGCGACCCAGATGGGACCTTGCGAGTGAGACTGGACGAGATCGAGTGGTGATCGAACTCCAGCCGGCACCGAGGGATTCTCGGGGGGGAACCATCGCTCTCGACTCGCAAAGCTCCTCGCAACGTTCCCTGGAGAAAGGGTAAGGCACTTCTTCTCTGGAATCTGTTCGGATAGCCTGCCCGTAAGGCACGGCGAAAGCTTCGCAGGGTTGGGGCTCAGAGGGTACCCGTCTGTGGAGAAGCCTAGGCATCTGCCCGTAAGTCATAAGCGAAAGCTATTGCTGGGTTGGACATCTGTGTATCTGGGACAATTGTCATTTGTATTTATTTGGTATTTGATATTTGGTATTTGGTATTTGATATTTGGTTATTAATATTTGGAACTTTGATATTTGATATTTGGTGCATTTGGTATTTGATATATAAGTATAATGGCATTAGCCAAATTATTTAGAGAATAAGAGTATGGGAAATATAACCACTGATGAAAAGATACCGAAAACATCACCATTGGGATGTTTATTGACACATTGGAGTGAATTACATGATGATTTACGTAGAAGTCAAATGATTGAATATTGTAATCATTGGTGACCTTTGTATGTTTTGGAAGAGCAGGAAAAGTGGCCAACAAATGGAACTTTAAGTTATAATATTATATTACAGTTAATGTTATTTTGTAGGAGAGAGGGTAAATGGAGTGAAGTGCCATATGTGGATCTGTTCTTTTATTTGAGGCAGAGAACGGATTGGCAAAAGGAATGCAAGTTAATTAGTCGAGACAATTTGGTGATGACATTAACTTCAGAAAATAAGAAAGCTGAGTTGTTGTTCGGCTTGTGATATTGGAAGGAGGTGCATTAGATGTACAGTACCAAAAGAAGATGAAATGGAACTAGAATTAGAAATAGCCCCACCAAGGGAGGAGCAGGATCTCTCTCCCTCACATTCATGGGAAAGGAGTATTGAGTCAGGGAGAATAATTTATTGGATAGTACTGAAAAACAGATGGTATTAAAAACTGGAAAAGCACAAGCAGAGGCAGCACTTATGAATGAAATGCTCTCTGGAACTTTGGAACAGAGTTTTCCTTCGGGAGATCCCCAGTGGGATCCAAATGACCCTGTACACAGGAGAAGGTTAACTCGATATCAAAAATGGGTATTGTATGGAGTAAAGCATGCAATGCTGAAAGCTTTGAATTGGTCTAAATTATATAAGATAAAAATGAATCTCCCCCTGTGTTTTTGGAAAAATTGAAGGAAACTGCTAAAAAATATACTGATTTGAAATTGGAAACAGAGGCAGAACAACAGCAATTGACTTTGATTTTTATGGGGCAGTCAGCAAAAATGATGACTTTAAATGAATGAAGGGGACCGGAGGGGAACCCAGTTGAACCTCTGGTTACAATTAAGCTGGGAAATGATAAAGTTGAATTTTTAGTTGATACGGGAGCAGTATATTCTGTTTTGAATACTTATAAAGGGAAATTGGGAAATAAAACAGCTAATATAATTGGAGCGACTGGGAAACAGGAAAATAGACCATTCTTTCAACCCCTTGATTTAAAATTTGGAAATAAAGCAATTACACATGAATTTTTGTATGTACCAGAATGTCCGATACCCCTGTTGGGTCGAGATTTGTTATCCAAATTGAATGCACAGATAGCTTTTGAGGAAGGAGAAATTCTTTTAAAGATACCAGAATCAAAGACAGGAGAAATATTGATGATACAAGAGAAGGTTAAGATTCAGGAGATGCCACAAGAAGTTGATAATGCTGTGATCCCTACAGTTTGGAACACAGAGATACCTGGAAAATCTAAAATGGCACAGCCTGTAAAAGTAGCACTGAAGGAAAATGTGAAACCAGTGAGATTAAAACAGTATCCAGTTAAACCTGAGGCTAGATTGAGAATCAAGAAATTAATTGATAAATTTTTGGAATATGGAATCTTAGAGGAGTGTGAATCTGAATATAATACTCCAATTTTACCAGTGAAAAAGTCATCAGGAGAATATAGATTAGTACAGAATCTGAGGGCGATAGATAGTGAAAGACATACATCCTGTAGTGGCCAATCCATATACGCTTTTAACAGCTCTAGGGGAGAATCACCAGTGGTTTACAGTGCTTGATTTAAAAGATGCTTTCTTTTGTATACCCCTGGAAGAAGGAAGTCGAAAATTATTTGCTTTCGAGTGGGAAAATCCAAAAACAGGACGAAAAACACAATTGACATGGACAAGATTGCCGCAAGGATTCAAGAACAATCCAACAATTTTTGGGAGCCAATTAGCAAAAGAACTTGAGATGTGGAAACGAGATGGTCCCAAACCTGGACATTTTCTCCTACAGTATGTAGACGACATATTGATAGCAACAGAGGAGAGACCAGCGTGTATAAAGGTAACAATTGATCTTTTAAACTTTTTGGGGTTAAGCGGATACAAAGTCTCTAGAACTAAGACCCAGATAGCAAAACAGACTGTGATATATCTGGGTTTTGAAATCTCACAAGGGCAAAGACAGTTGGGAACAGACCGCAAAGTAACAATTTGCAGTATCCCAGAGCCAAGAAATACCCACGAATTGAGAACCTTCTTGGGAATGACTGGGTGGTGTCGGCTATGGATAATGAACTATGGTCTGTTGGCTAAACCATTATATGAAGCTCTTAAAGGTCCACCATTTGAACGGGGTCCAGATCAGCAGAGAGCTTTCAAGAATCTAAAACAGGCCCTGATGACAGCACCAGCCCTGGGACTTCCAGATCTGACTAAAGACTTCCAGTTATTTGTACATGAGAAACAACACCTTGCACTGGGAGTGCTGACTCAGAAGATGGGAAGTTGGAAGCGACCGGTTGGATACTTTTCCAAACAATTGGACTTTGTAAGTAAAGGCTGGCCTGCTTGTTTGAGAGCAGTAGCAGCCACTGTGATGATAATACAGGAGGCCCGAAAATTGACTCTGGGAAGGATGATGGTGGTATATGTACCACATATGGTGATATCAGTATTAGAACAAAAGGGGGGCCATTGGCTCTCCCCGAGCAGAATGATGAAATATCAGGTAATTTTGATGGAGCAAGATGATGTACTTTTGAAAACCACTAATTTAACTAATCCTGCAGTCTTTTTGAGTTCTATACAGGAAGAAGGACAACTGGAACATGATTGTCTGACTACCATTGAATATGTATATTCCAGTCGAGAGGATCTGAAGGATGTACCTATGGACAATCCAGACTGGGAATTGTACACAGATGGTAGCAGCTTTGTTGAAAATGGAATCCGCTATGCAAGATATGCGGTAACAACTGAAAAAATCAGTTACAGAAGCCAATGCTTTGCCAAACACAGCTTCAGCTCAGAAGGTGGAATTAGTGGCTTTGACAAGGGCTCTAGAATTGAGTGAAGAAAAGAAAGTGAATATCTGGACTGATTCGAAATATGCATTTGGTGTGGTCCATGTCCATGGGATTTTATGGAAAGAAAGAGGATTATTATCCTCTCAGGGGTCCAACATTAAATATAAAGAAGAAGTTTTGCATTCACTACAAACAGTTCGGAAACCAACTACAGTAACAATCATGCACTGTAAAACACATCAATCAGGGAATACAAAAGAGATTATAGGGAACAGATTAGCAGATAAATCAGCTAGGGAAGCAGCCAAAAGGAATGCCTTACAAATGGCATTAATTCCTACAAAAACTATTGCATTACTAAAGGAAAAACCTAAATATTCAGAAGAGGATGAGAAATTAGGGAGACTATTAAATGCAAGGAAAAATTTGGAAGGATGGCGGGTGACATCAAAAGGACAAGTAGTAATTCCACCATTTGTAATGAGGGAAATAATACAGATAAAACATAAGGAATGTCATTGGGGGGCAGAAGCATTAATAACTCTTTTGAAAAGACAAGTAGTATCAGTAAAAATGCTAGAAATAGCTAAAATGACAACTGCGAAATGTGAGATATGTTTAAAGAATAATCCAGTTGTAAAAAGGAAGGTTCAAATGAGAATGTTGAAATCAGGAATGGAACCAGGGGTTTATTGGCAAATAGATTTTTCGGAGTTATCTCGACAGAATGGGTATCGATACATTCTGGTGGGGGTTGATACGTTTACAGGATGGCCAGAAGCCTTTCCCTGTCGGACCAATCAAGCAAAGGAGATCATTAAATGGTTATTACAAGAAATTATCCCGAGATTTGGAGTACCAATTGGAATCTCTTCTGATAGAGGTTCCCATTTTGTTGCAGAAGTGGTCCAGGGTGTTAGTAGAATTTTGGGAATTACATGGGACTTACACACACCTTGGAGACCACAATCTAGTGGGAAGGTGGAAAGAATGAATCAAACATTGAAAAGACAAATTAGTAAAATATGTCAGGAAACTAATTTGAAATGACCTCAAGCACTCCCACTGACCCTTTCACGAATTCAGGTTCAGCCAAAGAGTGGGACATTAATCAGTCCCTATGAGCTATTATATGGTAAACCTTATGAATCTCTTGAACCAAATCTGAGCATACATTTAAAAGGAAAACAAGATGTATATAACTATCTGCTTTCTTTAGGAAAAACTTTAACTACACTTCGGAGTGTGGTTGTTTGGAACAGACCTCTGTCTTTGGAAAATCCAGTACATGATTTCCAACCAGGTGATTATGTCTATGTGAAGACATGGACTTTTGAACCTCTTCAGGAACACTGGAAAGGACCCTTTCAAGTATTGTTGACTACTTTCACCGCTGTCAAGATTGCTGAATCAGATGCATGGATCCACTATACTCGGGTGAAGAAAGCTCCATCATCTTGGAAAGTTATATATAGAGACCCTAGAACCTTAAAACTGACTTTGAAGCATGCCTAATCTTCCATATAATTTTGAAATCTGGGGGAAATGCATTTTGATTTGGAAAATAATATTGGTGGGGGTCTGGTCTGAGATTGTGGCTGAACAACAAGTAACAGTGAACTATGGAGGTATTCTGGGATTGGGATGTAACTTTACTCAGATTCCAGAATTTGATCCTGACAAATTAGAAATTAGTTGGATGAGAGATAAAGGAAAAGGCAAGTATCTACCAGGACAAATTGAACTGAAGAAAAAGACAAGAAATAAGAAACAAACTGAACAATTAATTTACCTCCCAAAGAAAACTCAGGAAGAAAATTTGATGGTAGGATTGATTAAGGGATTTGCTAATTTCCAGAATGTGACACAAATTACTGCCTGTTTACCAATACCAAGGGCAGTTGGTGAATCCGTTCCATGGGGAATTTTGACAATGAATTTAACTAATTTAGAACATAGAAATGTGACTACCCACTGTGAACAAAGGCCAGTAGTTGGATGGCAAGAACAAGTGACAATTATCAAGAAGCAATGGAAGTCTCCAGGGAGCAGGGCAGATTGTGAAAAATTATTAAATTCTGTTTTTATTAAAGTTGGGAGATTTCATAATGTAGGATATTGTACTTATGATAAACAAGTTAAGAAAAATACAACTCGAATGATCATGGAATGGAAATGTGACAAGGCTAATCAGACAATGTTAGAAAGGACAATTAGTTGAGACTCTGTGTGGTCTATGACTATACTGTCTCAATTCCAATATATGGCTAAAGCTCCTTGGTGTTTTACTTAGGATGGAACCATTTTTACAACTTGGCCATCGGTAAATGATAAAGGGAGTACATTACGAGAAAAGGAAAATTCAGTACCTTGGTGGAAATGTGAGAAAATATACAATTACAATACTAAAGACATGACAATCCAAAGAATTCCACCTTTAGCAGCAACCGTGAAGTATGGCTGCTTGTGTAGAGGACTTAAAAATGATCTTCAATTGACTGAAACCTTTAAACCTAAAAGAGGAACAATATTTAGTTGCAGAAAAACTACTATTCAGAGTCCAGGACACTTAGTTTGGACAATGAGTGATGGAACCTGGACAACCCACCTGCCTCTTGATGGGAAGGTAAAACAAATCACTTTGGGAATGCCAACATTATGCCCAATTTGGAAAAAGTCTCCTTTTAAAGGATCATTAGAAAATTTGAAATTGAAATGGGCAAAAAGGTCAGAAATAGATGATGAATGGAATGAACCCTCCACTGGAGTTAGAATTAGTTGAGCCCTAGAATCTCTACTAACCCCTTTGGCAATATATAGGAATCGAGACTGGCTGTACCAACTAACAGGACAAGTAGAGAAACTGGCCAATGTGACCAGAAAAGGATTTAGAGATCTAAATATACAATTACAGGCCACTTCCAAAATGACTCTGCAAAATAGAATGGCTTTAGATATGCTTTTACTCAAAGAACACGGAGTGTGTGGATATTTAAAAGACAGAATAGACCATTGTTGTATACACATTCCGAATGTAACTCAGGATGTAGAACATGATTTGGAATTATTGGGAAAAATTGAGAAAGACACTCAAGAGTTGCAACAAGATATACAAGAGAGTTGGATAGACAAGATCTTTAAGGGATTAAGTTAGAATCTGAGTTCTTGGATCAAATCATTGATTAGTACAATATTAACCTTGTTGATAATTTTTGTAATGATCATTTTGATTTATTATTTTTTGAAAAGACAAATTATTCGTAAAACTTCTTTTAATCGCATGATCATCCAAGCTGTTGCAAGACAACAAGATGGACAAACAATCTCAGTTTCCTCCACCATATAGTAAGTGATTAGTAAAATGATAGTGAAAGTATTGAAATGATTTTCAAAACTTTCAAAGGGGGGAATGTTGAAAATATTCTGATAAAGAAATTAAAATCCAATTATATATATATAAGAGTTTGGTTTGATTAAGAAGTAGAAAATTGTGAAGCATAGGTATGGGAGTGTTAAGTTTGAAATGTAGTCATAGGAACTTAGAAACTTTAGGAACTGTGTTATGTGTGACTATAGGAACCTTAGTATTGTTAAGTTTGAAATAAGCAAACCATAGAAACCTCACCAGGAAGATACTGGTCTTTCTATGTTTTGTTTCAAAAACTAAGGAAACCGTCATGGACACCAGTTTGCTGCTTGGAAACCCCCTTACCCTTCCCATCTCGTAGAGTTAAGTGAAATTGACCAATGATTGTTTTAACATAGGAATATTAATAAGGTGGTAGGATTAAAAGACCAATCATTGAAAAGGAATTAACATTTTGCTTGGAAATCTAGTGAATATGTATAACAGGTGTGTATTTAACTGTATTGTTAGACAAGACAGGTGCACACGATAGGTGGAGCGATCCCCCGTGTGCCCAGCGCTGCAATAAAGGAGTGCCTGCTTCTTAACTTCTCATTGCTGTTAAGGAGTTTTATTCCGGATTTCGGCAACAGTTTTGGCGACCCAGATGGGACCTTGCGAGTGAGACTGGACGAGATCGAGTGGTGATCGAACTCCAGCCGGCACCGAGGGATTCTCGGGGGGGAACCATCGCTCTCGACTCGCAAAGCTCCTCGCAACGTTCCCTGGAGAAAGGGTAAGGCACTTCTTCTCTGGAATCTGTTCGGATAGCCTGCCCGTAAGGCACGGCGAAAGCTTCGCAGGGTTGGGGCTCAGAGGGTACCCGTCTGTGGAGAAGCCTAGGCATCTGCCCGTAAGTCATAAGCGAAAGCTATTGCTGGGTTGGACATCTGTGTATCTGGGACAATTGTCATTTGTATTTATTTGGTATTTGATATTTGGTATTTGGTATTTGATATTTGGTTATTAATATTTGGAACTTTGATATTTGATATTTGGTGCATTTGGTATTTGATATATAAGTATAATGGCATTAGCCAAATTATTTAGAGAATAAGAGTATGGGAAATATAACCACTGATGAAAAGATACCGAAAACATCACCATTGGGATGTTTATTGACACACTGGAGTGAATTACATGATGATTTACGTAGAAGTCAAATGATTGAATATTGTAATCATTGGTGACCTTTGTATGTTTTGGAAGAGCAGGAAAAGTGGCCAACAAATGGAACTTTAAGTTATAATATTATATTACAGTTAATGTTATTTTGTAGGAGAGAGGGTAAATGGAGTGAAGTGCCATATGTGGATCTGTTCTTTTATTTGAGGCAGAGAACGGATTGGCAAAAGGAATGCAAGTTAATTAGTCGAGACAATTTGGTGATGACATTAACTTCAGAAAATAAGAAAGCTGAGTTGTTGTTCGGCTTGTGATATTGGAAGGAGGTGCATTAGATGTACAGTACCAAAAGAAGATGAAATGGAACTAGAATTAGAAATAGCCCCACCAAGGGAGGAGCAGGATCTCTCTCCCTCACATTCATGGGAAAGGAGTATTGAGTCAGGGAGAATAATTTATTGGATAGTACTGAAAAACAGATGGTATTAAAAACTGGAAAAGCACAAGCAGAGGCAGCACTTATGAATGAAATGCTCTCTGGAACTTTGGAACAGAGTTTTCCTTCGGGAGATCCCCAGTGGGATCCAAATGACCCTGTACACAGGAGAAGGTTAACTCGATATCAAAAATGGGTATTGTATGGAGTAAAGCATGCAATGCTGAAAGCTTTGAATTGGTCTAAATTATATAAGATAAAAATGAATCTCCCCCTGTGTTTTTGGAAAAATTGAAGGAAACTGCTAAAAAATATACTGATTTGAAATTGGAAACAGAGGCAGAACAACAGCAATTGACTTTGATTTTTATGGGGCAGTCAGCAAAAATGATGACTTTAAATGAATGAAGGGGACCGGAGGGGAACCCAGTTGAACCTCTGGTTACAATTAAGCTGGGAAATGATAAAGTTGAATTTTTAGTTGATACGGGAGCAGTATATTCTGTTTTGAATACTTATAAAGGGAAATTGGGAAATAAAACAGCTAATATAATTGGAGCGACTGGGAAACAGGAAAATAGACCATTCTTTCAACCCCTTGATTTAAAATTTGGAAATAAAGCAATTACACATGAATTTTTGTATGTACCAGAATGTCCGATACCCCTGTTGGGTCGAGATTTGTTATCCAAATTGAATGCACAGATAGCTTTTGAGGAAGGAGAAATTCTTTTAAAGATACCAGAATCAAAGACAGGAGAAATATTGATGATACAAGAGAAGGTTAAGATTCAGGAGATGCCACAAGAAGTTGATAATGCTGTGATCCCTACAGTTTGGAACACAGAGATACCTGGAAAATCTAAAATGGCACAGCCTGTAAAAGTAGCACTGAAGGAAAATGTGAAACCAGTGAGATTAAAACAGTATCCAGTTAAACCTGAGGCTAGATTGAGAATCAAGAAATTAATTGATAAATTTTTGGAATATGGAATCTTAGAGGAGTGTGAATCTGAATATAATACTCCAATTTTACCAGTGAAAAAGTCATCAGGAGAATATAGATTAGTACAGAATCTGAGGGCGATAGATAGTGAAAGACATACATCCTGTAGTGGCCAATCCATATACGCTTTTAACAGCTCTAGGGGAGAATCACCAGTGGTTTACAGTGCTTGATTTAAAAGATGCTTTCTTTTGTATACCCCTGGAAGAAGGAAGTCGAAAATTATTTGCTTTCGAGTGGGAAAATCCAAAAACAGGACGAAAAACACAATTGACATGGACAAGATTGCCGCAAGGATTCAAGAACAATCCAACAATTTTTGGGAGCCAATTAGCAAAAGAACTTGAGATGTGGAAACGAGATGGTCCCAAACCTGGACATTTTCTCCTACAGTATGTAGACGACATATTGATAGCAACAGAGGAGAGACCAGCGTGTATAAAGGTAACAATTGATCTTTTAAACTTTTTGGGGTTAAGCGGATACAAAGTCTCTAGAACTAAGACCCAGATAGCAAAACAGACTGTGATATATCTGGGTTTTGAAATCTCACAAGGGCAAAGACAGTTGGGAACAGACCGCAAAGTAACAATTTGCAGTATCCCAGAGCCAAGAAATACCCACGAATTGAGAACCTTCTTGGGAATGACTGGGTGGTGTCGGCTATGGATAATGAACTATGGTCTGTTGGCTAAACCATTATATGAAGCTCTTAAAGGTCCACCATTTGAACGGGGTCCAGATCAGCAGAGAGCTTTCAAGAATCTAAAACAGGCCCTGATGACAGCACCAGCCCTGGGACTTCCAGATCTGACTAAAGACTTCCAGTTATTTGTACATGAGAAACAACACCTTGCACTGGGAGTGCTGACTCAGAAGATGGGAAGTTGGAAGCGACCGGTTGGATACTTTTCCAAACAATTGGACTTTGTAAGTAAAGGCTGGCCTGCTTGTTTGAGAGCAGTAGCAGCCACTGTGATGATAATACAGGAGGCCCGAAAATTGACTCTGGGAAGGATGATGGTGGTATATGTACCACATATGGTGATATCAGTATTAGAACAAAAGGGGGGCCATTGGCTCTCCCCGAGCAGAATGATGAAATATCAGGTAATTTTGATGGAGCAAGATGATGTACTTTTGAAAACCACTAATTTAACTAATCCTGCAGTCTTTTTGAGTTCTATACAGGAAGAAGGACAACTGGAACATGATTGTCTGACTACCATTGAATATGTATATTCCAGTCGAGAGGATCTGAAGGATGTACCTATGGACAATCCAGACTGGGAATTGTACACAGATGGTAGCAGCTTTGTTGAAAATGGAATCCGCTATGCAAGATATGCGGTAACAACTGAAAAAATCAGTTACAGAAGCCAATGCTTTGCCAAACACAGCTTCAGCTCAGAAGGTGGAATTAGTGGCTTTGACAAGGGCTCTAGAATTGAGTGAAGAAAAGAAAGTGAATATCTGGACTGATTCGAAATATGCATTTGGTGTGGTCCATGTCCATGGGATTTTATGGAAAGAAAGAGGATTATTATCCTCTCAGGGGTCCAACATTAAATATAAAGAAGAAGTTTTGCATTCACTACAAACAGTTCAGAAACCAACTACAGTAACAATCATGCACTGTAAAACACATCAATCAGGGAATACAAAAGAGATTATAGGGAACAGATTAGCAGATAAATCAGCTAGGGAAGCAGCCAAAAGGAATGCCTTACAAATGGCATTAATTCCTACAAAAACTATTGCATTACTAAAGGAAAAACCTAAATATTCAGAAGAGGATGAGAAATTAGGGAGACTATTAAATGCAAGGAAAAATTTGGAAGGATGGCGGGTGACATCAAAAGGACAAGTAGTAATTCCACCATTTGTAATGAGGGAAATAATACAGATAAAACATAAGGAATGTCATTGGGGGGCAGAAGCATTAATAACTCTTTTGAAAAGACAAGTAGTATCAGTAAAAATGCTAGAAATAGCTAAAATGACAACTGCGAAATGTGAGATATGTTTAAAGAATAATCCAGTTGTAAAAAGGAAGGTTCAAATGAGAATGTTGAAATCAGGAATGGAACCAGGGGTTTATTGGCAAATAGATTTTTCGGAGTTATCTCGACAGAATGGGTATCGATACATTCTGGTGGGGGTTGATACGTTTACAGGATGGCCAGAAGCCTTTCCCTGTCGGACCAATCAAGCAAAGGAGATCATTAAATGGTTATTACAAGAAATTATCCCGAGATTTGGAGTACCAATTGGAATCTCTTCTGATAGAGGTTCCCATTTTGTTGCAGAAGTGGTCCAGGGTGTTAGTAGAATTTTGGGAATTACATGGGACTTACACACACCTTGGAGACCACAATCTAGTGGGAAGGTGGAAAGAATGAATCAAACATTGAAAAGACAAATTAGTAAAATATGTCAGGAAACTAATTTGAAATGACCTCAAGCACTCCCACTGACCCTTTCACGAATTCAGGTTCAGCCAAAGAGTGGGACATTAATCAGTCCCTATGAGCTATTATATGGTAAACCTTATGAATCTCTTGAACCAAATCTGAGCATACATTTAAAAGGAAAACAAGATGTATATAACTATCTGCTTTCTTTAGGAAAAACTTTAACTACACTTCGGAGTGTGGTTGTTTGGAACAGACCTCTGTCTTTGGAAAATCCAGTACATGATTTCCAACCAGGTGATTATGTCTATGTGAAGACATGGACTTTTGAACCTCTTCAGGAACACTGGAAAGGACCCTTTCAAGTATTGTTGACTACTTTCACCGCTGTCAAGATTGCTGAATCAGATGCATGGATCCACTATACTCGGGTGAAGAAAGCTCCATCATCTTGGAAAGTTATATATAGAGACCCTAGAACCTTAAAACTGACTTTGAAGCATGCCTAATCTTCCATATAATTTTGAAATCTGGGGGAAATGCATTTTGATTTGGAAAATAATATTGGTGGGGGTCTGGTCTGAGATTGTGGCTGAACAACAAGTAACAGTGAACTATGGAGGTATTCTGGGATTGGGATGTAACTTTACTCAGATTCCAGAATTTGATCCTGACAAATTAGAAATTAGTTGGATGAGAGATAAAGGAAAAGGCAAGTATCTACCAGGACAAATTGAACTGAAGAAAAAGACAAGAAATAAGAAACAAACTGAACAATTAATTTACCTCCCAAAGAAAACTCAGGAAGAAAATTTGATGGTAGGATTGATTAAGGGATTTGCTAATTTCCAGAATGTGACACAAATTACTGCCTGTTTACCAATACCAAGGGCAGTTGGTGAATCCGTTCCATGGGGAATTTTGACAATGAATTTAACTAATTTAGAACATAGAAATGTGACTACCCACTGTGAACAAAGGCCAGTAGTTGGATGGCAAGAACAAGTGACAATTATCAAGAAGCAATGGAAGTCTCCAGGGAGCAGGGCAGATTGTGAAAAATTATTAAATTCTGTTTTTATTAAAGTTGGGAGATTTCATAATGTAGGATATTGTACTTATGATAAACAAGTTAAGAAAAATACAACTCGAATGATCATGGAATGGAAATGTGACAAGGCTAATCAGACAATGTTAGAAAGGACAATTAGTTGAGACTCTGTGTGGTCTATGACTATACTGTCTCAATTCCAATATATGGCTAAAGCTCCTTGGTGTTTTACTTAGGATGGAACCATTTTTACAACTTGGCCATCGGTAAATGATAAAGGGAGTACATTACGAGAAAAGGAAAATTCAGTACCTTGGTGGAAATGTGAGAAAATATACAATTACAATACTAAAGACATGACAATCCAAAGAATTCCACCTTTAGCAGCAACCGTGAAGTATGGCTGCTTGTGTAGAGGACTTAAAAATGATCTTCAATTGACTGAAACCTTTAAACCTAAAAGAGGAACAATATTTAGTTGCAGAAAAACTACTATTCAGAGTCCAGGACACTTAGTTTGGACAATGAGTGATGGAACCTGGACAACCCACCTGCCTCTTGATGGGAAGGTAAAACAAATCACTTTGGGAATGCCAACATTATGCCCAATTTGGAAAAAGTCTCCTTTTAAAGGATCATTAGAAAATTTGAAATTGAAATGGGCAAAAAGGTCAGAAATAGATGATGAATGGAATGAACCCTCCACTGGAGTTAGAATTAGTTGAGCCCTAGAATCTCTACTAACCCCTTTGGCAATATATAGGAATCGAGACTGGCTGTACCAACTAACAGGACAAGTAGAGAAACTGGCCAATGTGACCAGAAAAGGATTTAGAGATCTAAATATACAATTACAGGCCACTTCCAAAATGACTCTGCAAAATAGAATGGCTTTAGATATGCTTTTACTCAAAGAACACGGAGTGTGTGGATATTTAAAAGACAGAATA
The DNA here is from genome assembly GCF_026419915.1 of Harpia harpyja. NCBI lineage: Eukaryota > Metazoa > Chordata > Aves > Accipitriformes > Accipitridae > Harpia > Harpia harpyja. The sequence goes on along the minus strand of NC_068942.1, from coordinate 31,320,781 downwards.
GACCATTGTTGTATACACATTCCGAATGTAACTCAGGATGTAGAACATGATTTGGAATTATTGGGAAAAATTGAGAAAGACACTCAAGAGTTGCAACAAGATATACAAGAGAGTTGGATAGACAAGATCTTTAAGGGATTAAGTTAGAATCTGAGTTCTTGGATCAAATCATTGATTAGTACAATATTAACCTTGTTGATAATTTTTGTAATGATCATTTTGATTTATTATTTTTTGAAAAGACAAATTATTCGTAAAACTTCTTTTAATCGCATGATCATCCAAGCTGTTGCAAGACAACAAGATGGACAAACAATCTCAGTTTCCTCCACCATATAGTAAGTGATTAGTAAAATGATAGTGAAAGTATTGAAATGATTTTCAAAACTTTCAAAGGGGGGAACGTTGAAAATATTCTGATAAAGAAATTAAAATCCAATTATATATATATAAGAGTTTGGTTTGATTAAGAAGTAGAAAATTGTGAAGCATAGGTATGGGAGTGTTAAGTTTGAAATGTAGTCATAGGAACTTAGAAACTTTAGGAACTGTGTTATGTGTGACTATAGGAACCTTAGTATTGTTAAGTTTGAAATAAGCAAACCATAGAAACCTCACCAGGAAGATACTGGTCTTTCTATGTTTTGTTTCAAAAACTAAGGAAACCGTCATGGACACCAGTTTGCTGCTTGGAAACCCCCTTACCCTTCCCATCTCGTAGAGTTAAGTGAAATTGACCAATGATTGTTTTAACATAGGAATATTAATAAGGTGGTAGGATTAAAAGACCAATCATTGAAAAGGAATTAACATTTTGCTTGGAAATCTAGTGAATATGTATAACAGGTGTGTATTTAACTGTATTGTTAGACAAGACAGGTGCACACGATAGGTGGAGCGATCCCCCGTGTGCCCAGCGCTGCAATAAAGGAGTGCCTGCTTCTTAACTTCTCATTGCTGTTAAGGAGTTTTATTCCGGATTTCGGCAACAATGGTACCAGGATTAAGTTCCACCATTTAACATGGAAGATTCAAGCAAGGTCCAAGGCATGAGCCTGCTGTAGGGTCAAGAGACGCCTTGGCCTTTTTACTGCAGAGTATGATGAAACACTCCTGGACTGAAGGGGTGTAAAGACGTTTCCCAGACAGGTTTGTGCTGCACTTCTCAGAGACATAGTACAGAATATCCACAACAGTAGCTAAATTCTGTGTCCGTTTATGTGATCGTAACCGATTTACACTGGATTTACAGCCCCTAAGACCTTACAGGTAAGCCTCTATAGTCTGCCTGTAAATCTGCCTGTGGCAGGAGGACTGTAAGTCCCCAAATAGCATGTCTACAGTGTGCTTGTGTTGCCTCCCAAAGTAATTGCTCGGCAGGGATGAGAAAGAACAGACTCCCTGAGACTGCGGCTTCCCTGCAATGGGAGAGGATAGGGCCTTGGCTGGCACAGAGGAACCAGCACTGCAAAAGAGGTGATTTGTATTTATTACAAGGTTTGCACAGACTTTTGTCTCCCTGGAACAAGAAACTGAGAAAGAAAGTCTTTACTCTCTTTTCTAGTTTGCCCTTAATGGAGAAGATCTATCACTCTCTGCTCATGCTGAAATTCAAGTCAGCTTTCTGCTGTACTGTTAAGTACTGAAGATAATGATAACAAACGATCATCAGTGAATTTGTTTTATTCTTGAAAATGGAGGGGCAACTTATGTGTCTGTTATTGTCCATTGTAGCCTTTCAAGTTTCAGGAAAAACAAAATAAAGCTGTTATCACCAAGAACAATGATCCTAAACCCAACAGAAAGTTTTATTACTTTAGCAGCTGCAAGTTCACATTGACTATGGTATGGTTAAAATTTTAAAGTATCTAGAATTCTGAGGAATTAACTTACCTGTAATAACAAGCCTTTAAATGCCTTTCAATTTTAAACATAAATGTATAAAAATATAAAATTTCCTGCTTTACCAAGCTAAACAGTCCATACCAGGCCTTATATGCTATAGGAGAAAAATTTTAGTTTAAAGCTACATCTTCCAGGGTCCAGATCAGAAGTTATATTAAAGTATGCCAAGGTCTTGCCCTCAGCTATATTTCCTTTATGCAGTGTTACAAGCAGTATCTCAGAAAGCACGAGGTGGAGAGACCATTAAAAAAATCATTTGTCCATGACAAGCAGGAAATGAAACAACCTCTCTCTTGACATAAGTCAAGTCATTTAGTCTAGCTCATGACACAACTACATCCAAGGTGGCTCCACAGTGAGTCAAGTGAAAAGGGATGAAGGGAAATGCTGTCGCTGGAGTTAAAAAGAAATGTTAGCCTGTGTTAGATTTCATTTTGTGATTCTTTTCTTTTTTTAATTTGAAAAAACTATTACTGGTCTTATTTGCAAAGATTCTTGCTTTATACAACCAAGAATTAAACCAGAGTTTTGTAAAATATTGTGTTGCAAGAAAGCTAAACAAACAGTTCTTCCACTTATAAATTCTTTCACTGGAGGTGTAAAACTATAGCTAGAACACAACCTGGAAAAACCACCACTGTATGGAATTCTGCCTTTGCTTACTGCCAGCTAGACACCAGCGTTGAGAATGAAAGGAGATAACGTAAAAGTTAGTAGCCATTCTTATAACTGTGATATCAAAGACTAAAGCCATGTGTTGAAAAGTATATGAACAGCTTTAGTGATTCTGATAGAATTGCAGCCTTTTCAACAAATTTACACTTAGCTCATTGATCTCAACGTTTATGTTACTATGCTGTGTGATTATATGGAGCGGTCCAAATGGCAATTCAACAATGCCCTTAGTGACAGTCTGAAGCCTCCTTGCTCTCAGCCCTCTTCATTCCATTTGCTGTCCCTCACGCTTTGAGCGCCAGGAGGTAATATCAGCACATACTAGCCCTATCTCACCTCTGGTCATAGAAGTTTTCCTTTCTAAGCCTCAGAATTTGCTTCTACACTCCAAAATGTAGGTAGGTGAGGTTCAGCTTGGCACAGGCTGGAGCAATGTGCTGAGATTACCAGAGCATTAAATCTAGACCCGCATGTATTGCTCTATCACTAAGCAGAGCTAGCAGTACCTCAGCCTGGCTGAGTGTTTGGAACTGATGGGAGTTTTGTTGCTCAGTTTAATGAAGACGGGATTTCAACACCAACCCAACATGTTCTCCCAGGCTATAAGAGTCCCTAAGTGAAAGGGTTCAACCTTATCTGCGTCAGTCAGCAGAACAATGCAGTGCCAACTGTAACACTGGACTGAGATAGTAAGAACCAACTGAATTCCAGTTACTTCTTCTAGATTACTTCAAAAAGCCAGGGCATTCTTATGTAGAAATAAAAGGTCAAAGTCAAGAACAAACATGCGTCTTAAATATATAATTCTACTGGACACCGTCAACTGATTTACCACCTTGCTATAATCAAAACCTAGTGTTCCTACTGCCATCTCTTCTTCCTCCCTTACAGGAGGAATAGGAGAGAGGAGCTGTGAGGAGGAGCAAGTGAAGGATGAGACCGTCATCCTTCAGCAGAGCAAACAATCTGATCAGGACAGCTGCCCAGGGAGCTGCAGCCCTAGAAATCACACCGTTGAAGGTCTAATCTTAGGGAAAGCTCTGAGGAAATTGTCTTTAAACATGTCCTTCTATAATCCAAGCTATTTTATCCTCCGTTTGTTTAAGGCTATAAATATATATACACATGTATATATACATACACATATATACACATATACACCCCTTAATAAATCATTTCATATACACCACTTCCCATGAAAACTTTATTGGTGTCACCATGACCTTAGAGATACCTTACCAAAATCTTTGATATCAAAACAGCTCAACCTCATAAATGGTTTATCAAAATATGCTGATTGTCACTGACCAACAAAGAATTCCTCAGCTATGCCTAACACCTTCTAGTCCAGCAAATTACTTCATCACCTAGCTGCCTTGCCCTATTATTCTCTTAAAAAACAAATGCATTGCTCTCTACCAAAGACAAATAATTTCTAGTTTTATCTCTGTTAAGCCAAAGACTCTGCCAGCTAGACTTCCAGATGATCGGTTCCTTTTTTCTTACCCCATTGCTGATTACTAAAAATTTCACAGGTTCAGTAAGAGACTTCCTGTGAACAACAATACACTGCAAATGAGAATTATAAAGAGGTTTTTTGAACTGCACCTGCTGGCCCAGGAAGGGAAAGTATCCATGTCTTTATTCCCCTCTAACGTACTTCAGGTTAGTATCAAATTTCACCAATGCACAGGAAAGAAACGACGACAGGTTTTTGAGGTAGGAGACACAAAACTAAGTAATTCAAAGAATTAAGTGAAATAGTTTGACAGAAATAATCAGAAAGAGTTTGGAAAGGATTAGCAAAGCAAACTGAAAGTCAGAGAGAGATGCCCTGGTTTCTCATTTTAAATTTCTGAATACTTCAAAAGAGATTGATACTCCAAAGTTATTTCTGGTTTTGGTGCCCTTATTAATTTTAATCATATTGTCATAGCCATTTGTTCCAACATATGAACTGTTCAATAACAAGGGTCACATGAATACAGACAACTGGAAAATTATCTTTTACTCTCTTTAAAGGACTGTTGAGGGTGTGGGGGTTTTTTAGAAAGCTGAAACATGGAAATAATATTATTAAAGGCATTGATCATTGGAAAAATGGTGAAAAGTGCATTGTCATTTCAGCTATGTGTTCTGTAAATACTTAGCTACCTCATAGACTGATTTTTCAACTCTTGTAAATTAGTAAAGTTCCATTTAAACCATTTTATGCCCCCTAAGGACCTGCCCCAAAAAATGTATCTGAGAGCTAGTGCAATTTTAATACATGGCCTGTCATCAGCAGAACTACTTATGGAAAATATTTTGTCATGACAATTTATTGAGTTTTTCTTTTATCCTGAGAAAGACTACCTACAACTTAAAGTCTTCAAATGATATGGCTACTCTCATTTAAATTAATCTAATAAACAAAAATAAAGTGCTATTTGCAAGCACCAGTGAGTGAACAAAACTGAAGGAATATCTAGTAATTGGTTTTGTGAATTAAAAGAATGCGTTCTTTGTATTTGAAGGAGTAGTAGAAAATTGCAAACATTGATTTCAGAATAGAAGCTATTCTCTTTATTGTCTGGAGAGTGCCCATCAGAGAACAATAAATTTCACTCACAGTGATCTCTTGGTACTCATGCCAAAAAAACAAATCAGAAAATAGACTTCTTTGCTATAGCTACATTGTCTCCAGTTTTAAGGATTCCTATATGTTTGCTGCATTCTGTAGAAAAACAAACAAACAAACAAACAAAACCCCAAAGCCCTGCGGTAAATAACTTCAAAACACCCACAATTAAATGTTTGCACTGCTGAAAGTCTACAGACTACAAAAACTGGCCTGTAAAACTGTTGAAGTATTCTGTGGAAGGCAATCAATCATTAGGTTGATTAGTTTTTCATTATCTTCAGGTAAAGAAATTGGGAACTTAATGAGCTCTTTAAGCCCGCCTTTTGTCCCAAGGTTCTCTTAATTTCTGTTAACTTCAATAGAGCTCCATGATCACAGGCATGTACATGTGTACACAGGCCTGTGTACGCTTGATTATCTGTATAGAGCTGCATGATGTTGGCAAAAGTCAAAATCATCACATTTTTATTTGTCAGAGAACTGGGGGCTGACATTCTGAATAATGGAATAAATCTGAAACAGAAATAGTGCCTCTGGGTCTGAGCTGCTCTGGTCTAGAATGGCAGTCATGTCCCTGCAGGGCTGTGACCGGTTGGTAACTTGTCCCACACCAGAAAATACTGGAAGTACACATTAAACCCCTATTACCTGGTCATTCACACCCAGAAACTCATAGAACCATAGAATAATTTAGGTTGGAAAGGACCTCTGGAGCTGAACCCATTGCTCAAAGCCAACTTCAAAGTTAAAAGAGATTACTCAGGGCTTTATCCAGTCAAGTTCTGACTATATTCAAGGGCAAATGTTTCACAGCCTCTCTAGGCAACCTGGTTCAGCGTTTGATCAACTTCACTGTGACAAGTGCTTTTCTGACATTTAGTCAGAAATTCCCTTGCTGCAGCTTGTGACTATTGCCTATTACCCTTTCTCTGTCCCTTTCCAGGAAAAGTCTGTCTTCTCTAAAACCGCTAGGTACTTGTAGACAGCAATTAAGTTCCCCCTCGGCCTGTTCTTCAGGCTGCACAAACCCAGCTCCAGTCTCTTCTTGCATGATGCGCACCAGCCCTACCATCACCAAGGTTGACTCTCTCCAGTTTATCTAAGCCTTTCTGGCACCAGGGAGCCCCAAACTGGGCACAGTTCTCCAGGTGTGCTTTCACGAGAACTCAGCAGAGGTGAATAATTGCTTTTCTCAACCCGTTGGCTACACTTCTACTAACACAGCTCAGAATGTGGTTAAACTTCGCAGCCACAGCGACACCCTGCTGACTCACGTTCGACTTGCCGTATACCAGGACCCTCGAGTCCTTTTCTGTATAGCTGCTTTCCAGGCACTTGACTCCCCATCCCATACAACTGCACAGGGTTATTCCATCTCAGGTGCAGGATTTCACATTTGTCTTTATAGAACTTCATGGTGTTCCCATCACCCCCTTTCTTCAGTCTAGTTCCAGCTGCCTGGAAACCACACTACGCAGCATATCGACTGCTCGCTCTAATTTCCTCTCATCTGCAAGCTCACCAAGGGCACATTCCACACCACTGTCCACGTCCTAGCACAAATACCACCACCAGGACACACAGCTACTCAGGCCGCTCCTGATGATAATCTGGCCATGTACCATGCGGTATACCGCGATATACCATGTAGCCAGGCTGAAGTCCCGCTGGCCTTGAGCTCAGGTCTTCCTGGAGCTATCACACATGTTTTTCACTCATGGAAAATTTATCTATGAACCAAAGGATCCAGCCAGAGACTGTGGGGAAGCTGTCTGCATTGTACCAGAATAAAAAAGTTAAACTTCCACATATTTAATTTTATTTTTCCTAGAGTGATTTATTTTTTATGTCAAAAGTTTTTTGTGCACATTTACAGTAAAAACTCTATTATATCAATACAGTCAGTTGACTATATTCTGAAATCTGTGTTATTAAAAGCCATCAATATTAAAGGAAGATCCCATAATGTGCAGCAAATATTGCAAGACAAAAATCTTCACCTATAAAACTATGAGAAATGAAACCTTCCACCCACCATACTCACTCAGATAATTGACTGTGGAAGCAAGTACCCTTAAAACATCACCCAATCAGCAGATTTCCAGAGTTCATCATAGAATCATCGTATAGCTCAGGTTGGAAAGGACCTCAAAGATCATCTGGTCCAACCTTTCGTGGGAAGGGAGATTATCTAGCTGAGATGATCTAGCATCCTGTCCAGTCGCATCTTGAGTTCACAGTCTCACCTCTGCTAACCCTTGAAAAAGCAACTAGACCAAAACAAAACTAGCCTTCCAAGCTCAGGAGCAGGCGTCAGTCTCACGCAAGTTCACAAACAAGGTGTGATTCACCCATTATCAGACTGTGGCCTGGAGTCACTGAAGGATTTAGCTGCTGCGCGGCACAGACATGCCAAGACTTCTTACATTTCCAACATGTTCTTACATTTCCAGCATTGAAACTCCATAGACACCAAAGTATGAGAGTATAATCTTTTTAAAGAAATCCTTGAGGATTCCCAGACAAAAGGGGAACACTTCATCTGGCAGCTTCACCAGACAAAAGGTTAATGAGGTCTCTTAGCAGCCTCTTAATGTTGTCTCTCTTGAGCTTTCTGTTGGGGGTGTTCTCAGGTGCATGGGAAATGCAGAAAAGTGAAGTGTAGGAATTTAATTTTGATACATGGTTAGCATGTAGTTTTAAGTTACCATAATTTTAAAGGAAAAATATTAATGGAAAAATCATCAGCTTTCTTCTTTCAACTTCTAAAAGGAGTTTCATAATCATCCTGTTTCCATTTCACATCCACAGATGATAAGTATAATGTTTTAATTTTAACCTGGGCAGACAACTTGCAGAAATGTGATTTGATTGAACTCTGTTGTGGCTGAACATTTCTTTTGAAGATCCAGCACCTTACTGAGAATATTGAATTCCAGTGAATAAATAAAACACGAACATCAATAAGGATGAGGAAACTCAAAGTTAAATAAAATAAGATGTTATAAGACAACCACAGGATATTTAAATGTGCAACACAGACTTTATAATGAAAGAAAGAAAAGAATATAATTAATTTATAACCACAGAAGATGTAGATCATTGCAGGAGGCAGAAGAAAAATTAGTTGTCTGTCTTAAAAAAGTTTTGTGGCCATGACCACAGATAGGATAAAAGGGTGCTGCTGTGCTACAACTTTGTCATCCTGATTTGCATGACAGGAGGAACTGCTGCAATGTTTTGTAATGTTCACGGTGTATATCCTGTAGAATTTTATTTGACTGTAGATCAAGAGGCCAACTGAGAGATAACATTATTTGTTAGACCACACAATGTAGTTAGAAAAAATGGACTTGCTTTCAGGTCCGTGAAATCATCTTCAGGCTTTCTCAGAAAGTCCCATTCCACCATACTTGCATATGGAAATGCAAGGGAGTCAGCCATTTTGGCTATGCCTCTGGATTATGATAAGTTCACATTTTGGTTAGGACTTCTGTCCCTGCCCATGTGCAGCACAGGGCTCACTTTCCTTCTTGTCTCATTTGTTCTGTGATATGCAACATGTGAGTTTCTGTTGCGCTCGACAGGACAAATCTGCACAAGTGACACAATTTTTTGCAGATGGATCTACGCTTGTTCTTGCTGCTGTCTTACAAGCACTCCAGAAATCACCTGTTTCATTTTCCAGTGTACAAATTGTTATTTATGGTGTACCAACAACAACCATAAAGTATGAATCTAACTGCAAATAATTAAGAGCCTTCCACACACCCATGAATTATGGGCCTGATCCCTTCGGATGACTGACAAAAGCTGTTTTCTGTGCTTCACAGAAGATGAGTTTTTACATGGAAAAACAACTAGATTACTAACCACAACGGGCTAACAATATTTTTCTTTTGGAAATCCAATTTATTCTGAAATACGGAGCAATGCCCATCACTGATATTTTATCATTGTAATCATGATCGAGGACATTTAAAAAAAAAAACAACACATCAAATATCTAGTCAGTCCAATAAATACAAAAATGTTTATGGCTGCCTGTCCCATTCTTGCAATGAACAAAGCTTGATGGGGCTGCCATTTTAACGTAAGATGTTTGAGATCTTACTTTGGAATTAATTTTGGTGAAACTGCCACTGGATGTCCCAAAAAGATTTGGGAGATACAAAGGCAGCAATCAAAACAACAAAAAAAATAATCACCTGCAAGGGATACCTGACACTGCACTTACATTATAAGTACCTTTAGCAGAAGAGAGTGGATTTAGGATAGTAACGCAGCTACTGAACAGGACCTTTGACCATATCAGATGTTCTGAGAGAAAAAAAAATTATTCGAGTGCACTGCTAATTGTCCATATAAAATATTTTAACACCTTATCATAATACAGACACGAATAATAGCTGAAATGTCAAGTTTCATCCGCCTACAAGAAGCACACTCATCTACGAGCTATGGAGACCTTTTAGCTGCAGTCACACAGTACCTGTTTCAATGTACGTAAAGTTTCTGAAAATTGCCTTAAGACAGTTGACCAAACTTAGGGAATTGTTTTGACAGAAAAGTGTTGCCAAAACAGCTCTTCATGGGGACGTGCCAGAGATATGTCAGAAACTGGAATCAGGTCTGAATTGCATAGCATGCTCTTGGCTAAGGATCGGCTCAGGGGTAAACCTCTGTAGGCTGACTGAAGTGCTGGCAACCCTTAATGTGCTCTTAACTTAAACCAAGGACCAGGCAAGCCTGCAGTGCAGTAAGAGATGAAAGAGGATTTTCATGTCACTAACTTTAGCACCAAAGTAAATTTTCCAAGACGGGATTCCCCACTCCTCTAATACTTAACAGAGAATACCATGAGCCTCCAGAGGGAATTTAGAAATCCTAAGCAATGCAGTCGCTATACCCCAAATGCAGAACTTTCTGTGGAGGCACCCACCTTGAATTTAATAATACAGGAAGTCTAAGCATCCAAATTATGTCCAAAGTCAGACAGCATGAATGCTCCCCAAAACCCCTTTCCTTTCCATTTCTGTTTAGAGTCAGAAAAGACAAGCAATGCTCAAATATTGCTGGGGGAGAGTGGGGAGGAGGTTCATAAAGCAAGCTGAATTTTTTTCCAGCTTCCTCACTGTTTAGATTTTTTTCCCCTTAATTCCCAAGTTTTATTTATCCATACTCAACTCTGATGAAAAAAAAAATAGTACTTTGATTCTCCTTTTAGCCTTTGTAGTAAAAACTGGGTCTGCATATTTTTACACAAGGGTAAAACCCCTGGGCAAGCAGAAGTGAACCTGACGTCTTAACTTCAGGTAGTACTAAACAGACTTTGCAAAAGGCATTGCAGAGGCTTTTTACTTTCCCAATTTTATTGCAAACAAGTCCTAACAACTCTCTTGAGAGCAAAAGCTGTCTAATACTGATCTTTTAGTCAACTCATCCAGTAACAACAAATGAACATTATCTTGACATTCTGTGCATTGTTCTGGTTATTTTCAGTTGTTGCTATTGTAACCTGCTTTAAGGCATCACGCTGAACACAGATTCCATTTCTAAAGTACCTGAAGGTACTGTCAGTATTAAGGAAGCATGCCAAAGCTGTCACCAAGTAGACTACAGCAAAAGATGATACAAAGCTGAGCTGCAAGTCAAAAATTAAGCATCTTCCAAAATATTTGACAGAAAGTAATGCAGCTGTAAGGACTTACTCAGAGTAAAAACTACTGTAGCAGTCACAGTGAACACAGAGAACAGGAGAGAACATTCTGATTGTGTTCAGAAATTAGATTTTTTTTATACAGTACATTGATTCCCTTCTGGAAAATATTTTCTCTTCCATTTCATGAATGCTGCCACTGAAGGCAGCAGCAAACCTGTGGGCTACCTGAAGTATGTTTTTGCTTTAAAAAGGTTCATTTAAATATATACATCCCCTGCCCTGGGGATATCAGTGTTTCCCTCCATAATGTCTGCTATTTAACACAAAAAGGTGTGATATTTAATTAAAGTTGTACTGAAAATATTAAACTCTTACTGATGCAGTTATCAAATTTTCATTAATTACCAAAACCCTAAACAAAAAACACTGAATTCAGTTTGATGCTAATGCAGACCTCCAGTAGCACTTTCTTACCTTCTTAGGCTTGCAGGGATTTAGTATGAAAGACAAAAACAGTAAGGTATGATGTATACACATGCTTTTTTCATCTTGTCAAGGCTTATATGATGAGGACATGACAAGATACCAGGACAAAGATCTGTTACCCTCACTTCCACCATTGTTTTTATTCAGGAATCTGAGAGGCAGAAGGAGGACAAAGGGGTCTCCGTGAATTCTTGAATGGTGTACAGAATTCCTGATTGTGAGGAACTTATATGTTCTTTAGTTAAAAAGATAATTTGGCCCAGAATTTGGAAAAGGGCTGTTTTACGGTGTTGATTGCCAAGTAGTTCTATTTTTAAAATCATAAACATCTTTAGTCTCTAGAAATAAATAACTGCATCAGCCAAGGCTGTTGTAATTGTTTTTTCTTAACGCAAGTCCAATAACCTGGTAATTGCTATTGGAGTCACAGAGGAGTATTACCTCTTCTTCCAGGAAACAACGCGATTAAAGTTAGGCTACTCAGTTTCTAATAGTAGATAATTATTAATAAAGAAGAAAAAAGAAAACGAAAAAAACCTTGTGTATAAGCAAGCAATAAAAATTGTTCCTTCAGAGATAATCTTTGCATGTTTGTTGCTGGAGTGTTTTTTACAGACATTACCATTTTCAGATTAGGTTTTCCTTACTTTGGCACCATCCTCCGAGGTGTATTATTCCTCAGATCAAAAGTGAGTTCTTTCAAAGCTGACTGACCAGGCTTTGTTGCTTTGTTTTGCTTTGAGCTTCTGCCGTCGGTCTGCATCTGTGATATGAAGTGAGGAAAGGAAACGTAAGGTATACTGAGGTAGGGCAGCAGTGTGGTGGAGCAATATAACCAAACTATACCTTGGAATGTTCTTTTCATCTGTCCAGACAAAGCATTGCACTGGAGTGTCAATGAGCAGCTCACAGGATTTGTAGTTCAGCCTGAGCTACTGCATTAAACAGCTTAAAAGAAATAGGAGACTTTTTTTTTCTTATTTAGTGTCCCCAATGGACTGACTCTTTCCCGTCTTGGAGTCACTCATAGTTCTCCCAGAAACAAGTGTCTATTGGTGTTGGGAATACCTGGCAGACTGAAATTCAGGCTGCCTCCTGACTTGCATCTGTTTACAGTCAACTGAAAAGCATAGGTACAAAAAGGATATGTACAATGGCTTGGAGTAAGGCGGCACCAACAACTATAATTCCACCACTTTCTAACTGTTGAAATTTTGAATTTGCAGCCTTTAAAAGTGCTCAGTTATCTTTGCTGGAATCTTTTGTCTGTTATGTATAGATGCATATGGCAGAATTACTACTTGGACCAGTTTGAACTAGTATCGAATAAGCTTTTCGATTCTCAGTTCTATTAAAATTTAGTACCATTATAGCAACAATTTTTCTACTTAGTATTTTTTTGAACAAGTTTGCAACATAGACCTTATTTCAGCAAAAAAGAACATCCATATACTGCAAATAATGCAGTTTTTTTCAGAAATCATATATGCAACATCTTGTTCTAATCTGTATATACAGAAAATACCTGCATTTTCTGTGATAGAATATCATTGTTTCATACAGATTCAATTCATATTCTAGGTGCAGTAAGAAGACAGCTGTTGGAAAAAACATTGATCTTACAAATTGTGAAAACATACAGACAATAATTCAGGATTCCTTTTTGTGTCAACAGGATTCCTCCACACTTCAACAAATCCATTCTGCCTTCTGCTGATCCCTGCGTTTTGCTCCAACTTGCTAAATGAAAGCCTTTCCCTCAGTGACCAAAATGACCACTTTGTATACTGCATGAGTGATGGTTTTAATTTCTCTCTCTGTTACTTTGGACATGCATTAGAAAACAAATGGTTATAACTGTACACTTATGGAAGCATAAATAAGCGTGCCACTTGCACCGAGAACATCCACAGTGAGTAGCATTTAGTAACTTCGGCAGATCTTTTTGACCTTGGAAGCAACTACTGTACTATGTAGGCTAACACATGAGGAACGATCTTAAAACAAAACGTATTTCCAGCTCAACAAGAGAGAAAAGTCAATCTATTTAAAAGCTGCGCTCTCCTCTTTTTTTGCTTATGCTATCAAAATGCAGGTACAATAAAGAAAGGGGTAAGATTTATGGTTTTGTTTTCCTATCTTGACTCCAACAGACTGACATGCTGTCTTTGTTAAAGATTGTTACTAAACATATCCGATTACAACCATAAAATATTGTTATTATTTTTATTATCTTTATTAGGGTTATAAAGTTTTATAGGTTAGCTGGAATATAAAAATGCCTCAGTAACTCCAGCATACACATTTCCTTGGGACCAGTCAAAAAGAGCCAAATTATGTGCCAGAAAGCTAGGGTAAGAGCCAACATACTTCTTCAGTTGTACTTGTAGCTCCAGTATGAAATAAAGCATTTTGGTTATGTTGATTAAGTCTTCCTAACTGTCTTGATGTACTTCGAAAGAATGTGGTCTGAAAAATGAAGCTTTATTTTAATATATTTGATTAAATTCTACAACAGATCACATCCTCAGAGACTTACATCTCGCTGCTAGCTTTGATGAATACAGATTTTGGACCATTATACTGAGAATCATCCATTTTGGTATCTCACTTGCAGTCTTGAGAGGTAAGTAAAAAACACTAGGGCCCAGCTTTTCCACGCTGTTCGGGATCTGTGGCCTACTGAAATTGGTGGAACATTTGTTAACTGATGTCTGGAGGAATTAACAAATAACTCTTATTTTATATTATAGGTATTACTATACTGTTCAACTATAATATACTCCTAACAATGAGATAGATACTTCCATTTTCCTAGCATAGAATTTTCAGTGCACTTTTTTTTTTCCTTTGTTTTTTTAAGGAAAAAGTGTCAGTAACCCACCATGTTCCAGTGCATCCAGGTACACACGTAATTTAGTGGAGCTGTCAACACGCATTACTGGGAAACTGCACCGTGTTTTTCTTCATTTTCTAGTCATGTACCAGAGGTGGAAAGACTAATGCTGTCACAACAGAAACAGAGGAAACCAGCAGCACTGTTTTATAAATTTTATCACCAGAAGGCAGAGCAGCTGTGACTACGTAATAGCTCTGCCTTTAAAATGCTTTAACACGTCTTTCATTGTGTGGTAGGATATTTACTGTACCCAGCCTGGATATCACTGTGTATTGAATGTTTTGAGCACATGAAATGTCATTGTAATGTGTAAATGTGCAAAAAAAACCAACAAAGATTTTCACATATGCTGTGAAAATAAAGATTTGCATTGTAGTCATTCTACTTTCCTATTTTGTGCTTTGTATTTTTATCTTCTGTTTCCTAAGTCCATGTTCCTTTGTTTGACTAACTAAATACCAAACAATGTGTAAGAATACTTGCGTGGCACTTGTGTGTTCTTATCCTGTTTGGTTTTTTCCTTGTATAACCTCAATATGTTTTTTAATAAGACATGTCCTGTTCATTACACATATATCTAATTTGAAATATTTCCAAGAAAGGGGTTGGTTGACTTGACTGACTTTTGTTTCCCTAAACCAGTGCTGTAGTGTAACCACACTGCATTTAAAAAAAAAATAAAAATTAATCCAACTTCAACTGTACAACACATTCAATAATTTACATTGGACCTGACATGCCTATCCATGAACTGGGAACTACAACATGAGAAGCTCACCAATATCTTCCATGAAAAGGCAGATTGTCTATTGTTTATCACCCTAGTTTAGATGTAAGCCATGCTGTGTTGCACTCCAGTTGAAATACCTTGTTACAATTTCCAACTGTGATTGCAAGCAGAAGAAACAACTATGGAAAAGTTTCTTGCAGTTAAGGATTTTGAACTGAAAATATTCAATTATTTGACATGACTTCAAGTACTGCTACAGAAAAACAAGGAAAGCTAATTGTGAATTTTAATTATTGCGCCACAAAACCACAAATATTAACCATTTTATGGAAAACGCATCTAGTCTAACTAATTCAATTTGTTTTAATAATATTATTCAGTGTGATTGAAAAAAAATGGCTCTGTAGATGTTTACAGTTTGATTTGTGTAAGCAGCATGACTTACTAACAGATGACATTTCAATTTTAAAAATTAATACTATAGCATATCATTAGAGCACGCTTCCTTATGGAAACCAGAGTGACAGATCTCAGAAAGCATTCGTTCATGTGAAATTATCAGACAAATTCCCGATAGGAAAAAAATACTTTCGGTCCTCCAAAGGAATCCTCTTAGCTCCAGCATTGTTCAACATGTTCCATCTGATAGATCAACGTCTCTCCTCAAAAAGCTGACTGCCATTCAGATCAGAGCCAACTGACATAAGAGAGAAACATAAGAAAATTGGCTTTTTCTATGAGTAGGCAGCCCCATGCAAGAGTACCAGTCCTCAGCTCCTCCCTGCACCCACAGTATGAAAACCTTAGCTGCATAACTAAGTGCCTCTTCGTATGGCTTCTTCCTCTCCTTTCTTCCTTGCCCTGTGTTCTTCCTAGTCTTTCTTTAGATCTCCACATTAGGAAGCAGTACTCTAATGCAGAAGTCATTCCAAATTTTGGACAAAACAGTTTGAGAAGCCTTCTGTCATCATGATTTAATATTTTAAAGAATATTTCACTGAGTTAATTCTGAAGCCTCTGTCCACAGAAAGAAAGAGGTTCCTCAGTCTCTCAGCCAACCTTCACTAAAAATACTCTCACTCAAAAGAGATGTTTTAGCTTGGTAAATCAAATTATATTGTATGAGTTTCTCTCTCTCCAGCCAATAAATCTTACCAGGGGCCCTTTGGCATATGTTAGGCTTTTGAAACTTAGGATGACTCTGAGGAGAGATTTAGTTGCTTACAGTCTTTTGAGGCTCTGGGACTACAGCCTGGTAGTGCAATATAAACACTTCGGTGCATTTTAATGTGTTGTGCAGTGACTACGCTCTCTTCTCAGTACTGCTTGCCTATAAAGTGCATCTACCAGTTACAGAGGCTGAAAGACAAAGGTATAAAACGGACTTCAGCATTTTGCTATCTGGCCCAGTATGCATTGCCAGTTTGTCCATAAAGTAAGGATTTATTTGAGCACAAGTAAGCACACATAAGTATCATCTGTCTCATAACAAATAAATGTAGAAGAGAAGCTTTGAACACTTTAACTTAACTACTTTCGAACACTAAAGTAGGTATAATGTATGCATTATTGACTGAAACACATCCCATTTCCTTAGAAGAAAAAATGTGATGGCAAATCCACCCACCACATAACAAAATTTACATTATAAACAAAAGAGAAAAATACATATTTTAAATAATACATATAAAGAAATGTGTTTAAATCAGTTTCATACTGTACCATTTGTCATAGAAATCTAAAAATAGTATATTTTTAAAAAGATCCTGTGATTTGAAAAGAAATTAATATCTTTGTGTTCAGGAGTATTGATTCATCATAAGAACATGATCCAGAATCAATGTTCACTTCTTTACATTTACTTCCAGCATACAATACTTAAGATATATCCATTCCTTCAAATGAACCCTTAGGATATTATCTATTACTAACAAAAGTAGCCGCAAGTATTTTTCAACACCACATCCAACAGATACAGTAAGGGGAAAAAAAGCAGCCAGAGAAACCATTATCTACATGTTCAGACTACATACGTGATTTTAGTTTAAACCATACATATCTGGAATGCAAGTACAAAAAATGTATCTGATCAAACCTGCATAGGCTGAATTTTTGCACGTAGGCACAGCTTCATGCACGTCAATGAATTGCTCCATGAATACAAGTACCCAATCAAATAGATTACTAATTCTTGAGTGAAGACCTACCTACCTAGAAAAGATGGTTGAAACACAGACCACAGTCAGAATAGCAATACATATTCTTCACAGTCACGTTTACAGTCTGCAGAAATCAACACCTTTCAATGAAAAAAGGAAAAGGTTCTAAAAAGCAAAATGGGAAAAACATCTAACAGCTAGAAGTGTCAGTAACTCCACATGACACAACGAGGATGGAAAACCTTTCTGATCCTATTCAAGGATGTGGTTTTACAACATACAAAACAACAAATAATTAAAAATCTGTGATCTTATTTTCTTTGTAAAAAACTGAAAATTAAATTCTTTTCTCTACAGGTCTCTTCTGGGTCTATTTACTCTGCTTTAGAAACTTCTGGAATGCACATTTCTGTATTTGCAATTCCTCGTTAATTAATTCCATATTAGTGTTCAGTGATATCAGTGTTGTTCTGTGTTTTAATGTTCTTCAGATAAACTACTCAACAACCTGAAAAAAATTGTAAGGATTCAGAAGTATTTTTCTCTGCTTCATGAGTAATAATTCCATAGGATATACCTTTTTAAGAGATACTTTCTGAAATACAATTCATTTGTATTCTAACGCACTAAAACTGATAATGACACCTGTTAAAAACAAAAATGCTATGTAGCTCATAATCAACCATAACACTGTGATTCCCTCACAGAGAATAAAACTTTGCTGTGATTCTGATCTGTGCTTTATTTACTGCTGTTACTGTTGCCAGTAGAATCTTATTAATTATTCACCAGTAGATTCTGTAGCAGACAAGGGCAAGAACAAAAGAAATATAAAATTTGCTTTAGTCATTAGCAATACTGTTGCACAAAAAATATTTCCCACAACAATTAAAAAAAAAAAAAAAAATCAAAGAAACAGTATTTTAGGGGTTATCTGAGAAAGGACTTTGCACCTAAATAGAATTTCACTGATTTTATGACTTCATCTAATCAATAGAAAAATAGAGATTATCAGATTCTGTTACAGGCCATGGTCATCTAGTCTATCCTCCAACAAAACAGAGACTACAGAATCCCTTGAGTTAATTCCTGTTTGATCTCAAGCATATCATTTAATAAAATATCCAGTATAGATTTATAAATATTCTCCAGAGATGGAGAATCCATTAGCTAAATGCTTACTATAGGCAATTACTTTCCCTCTTTGCTAGTTCTCTGTTAATAGATTTCTATTCCCAGGAAATTATTTATCGATTACACTGGGGTCACCCCCACAGACTTGTCTTTTATTAGACAAATTGTTTGAGCTATGTATTTCAGTGAGAGCCATGTTTTTCCACCTCTTCATCATTCTCAAGGTTCTTCTCCGAACCCACTCCAATTTCTCAACATCCCTTCCGCACTATAGATGCTGTACCCTGTCTCTGTGTTGCAGCAGTAATCCCTCCACTCTCAATATGAAATGCACTCACTTGGCATTTCCTCAGTATGCCTCTTCCTTTGTATCCAAAAGGTTTTTTGCCTCAAGCTTATTAAGTGGTTCAAATCTGTTCTTCCAGTTCGCTGACAAAAACCGGTAAACTCTACATAGCTAAGAGCCCATTCTTCTGGGACACCATAAGAGGCACATCTCAATGTAGGTCTTGTTACATGCCTTGCAGAAGTGTAAGCCAGATTCAGCAACACTATTATTTCTTCCAGCCACCTTGCAAATAATTGGAAGCTTGTTTTTTCAGTATAACAATTCTATTTCCTTATACTCTTGTTAATTGGTGTTTATTTCATTATCCTACTTTGACTGCTAATTAATCAAGCCCCATCTCAGCTCAGACTCAATGTCACGCCAATACAGTTTACAATTAGCACACTAATTTTTTCCTTCCTTTTTTAAAGCTGTCACAATGTTGCCTTTCTTCTACTTTTGCAGAACTTCTGCAAATCTTTCGAAAGCCGATGACAATATTCCAAAGAGCTCCTTTCTGGGGGCATAAAACTTCCAACGGTTGTATCTTATAATTTTTTATTTCCCCCATCAATTAAAATTTGGAGATTACTCTCAAAATTGCATCAACTCACTTCTAAGAGGGCAAAACCAACATCACCTGCTGGGTGGATGAGTAGATATTTAAACAGGTGAATCAGATAGACAGTATTAGGTCTCAGTCAGCAGGGATGAAAGACTTACCAATGTGGATGGTGGCTTAAACCAGACTGAGCTCCTTCTTCAAGTTTTCCTGCTTTTTCATCAGGCTGCTGAAAAATGATACAAGGAGCGAGTAGAAAATGAGTGAGTTTGCAACCTTTTTACTGTATGTTTTACTTTTTGCTAATAGCAATGGATTCCCATCATTTAAAGCATCAGTTAAGTAAGACAGTCATTACTAAGAGGATTAAATTCCCATCTTTCCTATGTCAGTCATTTTAAAACCCTTTTTATTATCAAGATGGCTTACGCACGCTTCATTTTAAACATCTTAAAATTATCTCCACTCTCAAGTCTAGTGAGCCCGCTGCAAAAAGATTCAGAATTTGGCCTTGGTAAAAATTCTGATTTCAGATCCCAAAAGAGCTTGCCTTAATTCCCAGCAATCATATGTATCGAGGAAGCTCTGAAACATTAAGGTCTGCATCAAAATCCCAGCTTCTGTCACTGTCATAGATTTGTCCATCCCACTCAGCGTTTCACAGCAAAGCCTGAAGAATGTTTTGGCCAGCAACAGACCAGAGGGGTAAACGCAGCAGCTTGTGCACCTTCTTGAGAAGGCCAGTCTTCTCTCTCGGTCTCAAACGATCTGCCGAATAGCGTCACGTATAAATTAGAAGGCAGCGTCAGACAGAAACGTTTACTGAGGCAAGGAGCGGAGCTCGGTCTGCCTTCCATGTGCGTGCCTTGGCCAGCGGCTGTGTCAGGAACACGCGCGGCTCGCTCAGCCCGCAGGGCCTCTTTGCAGCACGTCCCTCCAGCCAGGAGGCTGTAGCTTTATTTCTCCTCAAAAACAACAACAAAAAAAAAGACAAAAGTCTTTACCTGCTGGGGGACTGCTTTACCCACTGAACTGTTGTGTAGAAAAGAGTGAGTGGGACCACTTGACCTGCTATAAAAATGACTCCCTGGGACTAAATTATATTACTTGCACAAATCAAAACCTTACTAGATCTCTTTTTAGACCACAATAAATTTGAGATTCCCATGCCAGTACTGGTTGAAGTGCCCTACGAAAAGTGGTACTTGTCAAAAAGCTCCCGATTCATTTACTGAAGTTTCTTGTCTGAAAACAGTTTTGTGACTTCCCTTGGAAGAAACTGTAACAAAAAGAATTGAATATTAGCAGTAAAAGAGAATTTTTAATTAATCATTCTAATCTACCCAGCTAGCAATATCATCTTTCTGTGTTCAGACATTTCTGGACACTGCAAAAACACAACCTTTTCTGAATCTAATTATATCTATAGAGCTAGTAGCTAAACTTAAGTTTTTGGTGCATTTTTCATTAATATAAAAATTAAAAATCATCTTATACTTTCAAATATATTTTTTTAGACTACTAAAAAGCAGTCTAGGCTTTTCTGTATTTGCTTTTAATGTGATCTCAGCAAAATCTTAAGGATTTTTATAGCTATTCTAATTCTTGTATAATTTCTATGGACTCACTTAACTCTATTTGGCAGTTGCAGAATAATTTGTTTCTGCTAGGGACAATTTCAAGCTGTACATAATAAGGACATGTATCCATCACGTTATTTTTTATAACATATTGTGTATATCGTAAGGTTCAAAGCTGAACCGAAGTCAATTGTTGGCAATGGTTGCCATCCACGTTCTTTCATAAGAGCCTGATGCAGGATAGCTGCTAGTTTCTCTTTGATTAAACGGTTACGGTTTTTGATGTTTTGCTCTGCTTCCAAAGTCAGGAACTGTAGGATGCTTAATGAGGGAAGTGACAGACATAAAGTAACCCGGTCAGATAAGTTTCAAAAGCCTGACTGGACCTCAGAAATTGTTGTTTACGGCTGTTGCTGTTTACTCTCTGCTACCAACAATTTTTGTGAAACCATCGCAAAAAGTGTGTTTCATCCATCCCCGGCGGGAGCTCCACGCGACACTCGGGTCCAGCACGGTCCCCGCTCGTGCCACGGGCTCCCCTAGCAGGAGAGACTTCCCTGCAGCCCGCGAAGAGGCCCCACGCCGGAGCGTTTCACGAAGGACTGCAGCCCGTGGGAAGGACCTGCGCCAGAGCAGGGAACAGCGTGGGGAGGACGGAGCGGCCGAGAGGAGCTGCTGTGGGCTCACCACAACCCCCCTGCCCCAGCCCCTGTGCTGGATGTGGAGGCGTCGGGAGTGGAGTTCATCCTGACAAAGGGGGCGGGGGGAACAGAAAGGTGTTATCTTTGTCTTTGTTTCTTGCTATCCAAATCTATTTTAATTGCCAGTAAATTAAGCTAATTTTCCACGAGTCAAGCCTGTTTTGCCCTTGACGGTAACTGGTAAGCGATCTCCCTGTCCTTCTCAGCCCACGAGCTTTTTCATCTTATTTTCTGCCCCCTCTCCTTTTGGGGAGGGGAGTGAGAGAGCAGCTGGGTGGGCAGCTGGCCCTATTATTAAACAAAGCCAAAGGATATACATCAGTTGGAAAGGAGAACAAAATGATTAATAGTTACCTATCAACTCAGTGAGGTAAGATTCAGTGGTGAAAAATTACTATGCAAAGAAATACTTTAAGATTGTGATTTTGGGCAAACACAGGAGGACAGTATTAAAATTGTGCAAACAGTCATCATTCTTGCCTGTAACATTTTTTAAACAAAGGGGTTTTTTTAAGCATGTTTTTTAAGATATCTTATAATTACCTTGCTGTCTCTCTTT
Source organism: Harpia harpyja (assembly GCF_026419915.1). Lineage (NCBI taxonomy): Eukaryota > Metazoa > Chordata > Aves > Accipitriformes > Accipitridae > Harpia > Harpia harpyja. The sequence continues at coordinate 31,298,778 of NC_068942.1, read as the reverse complement.
TACTATATATATACACGTGTATGTATATATGTGTATATACATATGTTTATTAAGATATCTGTTTATAATGCTGTTATTCTTAAATATTTACGTGTTATTCACATCCTTAATTTCCTACTATGCCAGAACAAATATATTAGAGGATTTTTGCAGTAAATTCTCCACTTCTGTAATGGAAAAAATGCTCCTTTGACAGCTTACTTATTAAAAGAGAACTCTGGCTGTTTACAGCATTTCAGATATTTGGAATGTAAATGCATGTCCTGCAGACAGCTAATGAGATAGTCAAATGTAATTTAACATGTCTTTGATTCTCAAAGATAGCTTCACCATGTTAGTGGTATGTCTGTATATTGGAGCAGAATTTATCTGTGCATCTGTTTGTAACTGATCAGCTAAGTATTACTCTGAGCCATCAAAACATACTTGCACTACGAATACATTAGAAATTCAGGCCCAACACTTCAGAGGTTATTCCCTCTAATCTCATCCTTTGGCAAAAGGAGCCTCTCTGTTGTAATTAATTTTAACACTCTGACCAATCAGTTCTGAAGTGACTGTCACTCCAGGCTGTTCCTGTCTCAGCTTCACTGGCTATCTTGTAGCTAGTCATCATTAGCTCTTTCACCATACTGTAATTTTGCTCTGAGTTCCTATGTTTTTTGAAAAGAGATGAGAATAAAATTTCTTCTTAAGAGCACAGAGGCTGATTTACCTCATTCCCACCAATACATCAGCATTACAACAGGATAGGCAGTGTTTTCCTTTAGTTGTGGAATCAGTAAAAGAACAAAAGAATCAAGGTTGCTGTCAGGGGAAGTCACCATTTCTCAAAATCAAGATCTAATTATCAGCATGTTTTTACAGCCCATTCAGAGTCAGCTTTTTGCAGCAGCACCCTGTGTAAGGTCAAGGTTTAAATGAATGCACTTTAAGAGTATGCATAGAGTCAGCCGGTTATCAAGCATAAAAACGTTTTTGGAACTACCGAAATAACCTTTCCAGGTATGTCAAGAGAGACCTTTTAGTTAGTCTTGGGGTTCACACACCAGAGTCTCAACTCTTTAGTCATTGATGCAACAGCCCGTGCATTACAGCTTCCACAGGAGGCTTCTGATACACACTCTGGCTTCCTCTAAATGTAAATCTTGAGGTGAGACAGCACCCACTCCATTTTTTGTAGAAAAAAAGGAGGAGGGAAAGGAAGAAGGGTAGTATATAGGAAAAGAACAGGGAAGAATGGCAAAGTACTGGGCCAAGAAGTATGCTATTGTGCCAACATAAAAGAAGAATAGATAAGGAGGGATGAACAATTGTGAACTGAGATTTTTGTTAGTCCCATTCCTAGAATAACCTGATGAAACAGAGTAATTCCCTTCTTAGGGCTACGCTAAGGTCTCCTACATTACAGTCGCAAGGTGGTATAATTTTCACCCATGTTAGTGTTGTAGTTTTTTCTAATAACATATAATTAATCCCTCTACTGAGAAACAAATTAACAGTAATGTACAGAAAATAAGCTTACATGAAAATATTTGCTGAAATATGATATGGTTGTACCAGTAATTACAATTAAAAAGAAAATCAATGGAGTAGTAAATTCAGTTATTTTATTTTTAAAGTTATATCTTTCTGAGATTGCACATTTTTCTTTCTTAGATCTCAGTCTGTGAAAGGTTAGCCATCCCTGCCATAAGAAGCATCTTCTCACACAAGTACAACAGGAGAAAAACAGGAGAACCTAATCAGACAAATGGGCAGTCATAAGACTTCTTTGTTTTTGTTAAATGAAGGCTTGAGAATTATAATTTATTCTCCTATTATCTGAATAACAGTAATATCTTGAATAATTTCTTATGGTGTGTCTTCCTAAATCTGTGGAACAGTGCAACAGATTTTTATGAGCAAATATATATACCAATTAAAGGAGCCAGAAGAACTGGCTACTATGATTGTGAAGTGAGAAGGAATTTGAAGCTGAGATGCAGTTCACGAACAATAACTTCTTCCAACCTATCATTCAGTATTTGTCATATATGATTCGTTCCCCTAATAGAAACCTTAATTTTCCCAATGAGACCTTACAGTTTTCCTGACTAGTTTCACAGATGATATATCTGCCATGAGTATAGATTGATGTGTCTCAGGCGGCATTACAGATGCCATTTTCTGTTGATCTGAGAAGGAAAGATAGAAACAAACCCACAACTTTATGAAAAGCTCATAGATTTTTTGCAGAAAATGAAAGAAATTTCAAACTGACCTTTGAGGGGAAAAGAGACAACACTTCAGAGCATCTAGCCCAGGAAAGAAACAAACTGACACTTTTGCAATAATGCATACTCTTTGAAGATTGAAAGGTTGCTTGATGTTTAAATTGATCATCTGACAACAAAATGTCAAGATGCTGTTCTTAAGCATGCAGTTCATTCTGTCCAAGAATTTTATTAAGAATATTTAAGAATGCTAAGAATCAAACTCATAAATGTAGATGCTTATTGTGCCTGAATATCAGTAAACAGTTGGGCTGTTGCACATACAAATATCTGCTCTCTATTAAGACATAGGAGGTGAATTGCTCAAAAAAATAACAAGAAAAAGCATAATCATGTTATTAAAGTGAACATTAGAAAACAAGAATTTTTATTTCATTTTTACTGTGTTGAATATACTTGCTTGATAATGATAATAGGACTTTTTTTCCCCACACAAAATAAAAAGCAAGCACAGATTACAATGTAGGGAATGTAGGCTTTAGATGAAGAAAAAAAAAAAGAAAATATAGCCATGTGATCAATAACATTTTAGCAGGTATAGTTCTGTGCTTAGTTTTGTTTGCAGTCAGAATCTACCATTTGTAATGCTGGGCATCTAGCTAAGCCCATGCTAAAACTTTCATCTTAAAGATTCCATTTGAATGAGTTCTTGTAAAATTTCTTTCCTTGCAAACAGGGAATATTGCTGCAAATCAGCAATATGGAAGTTAATATAGATATTAATGGCTGCAAACATCAGACTTTTATGTGCAAAATTTAAATTAGAAACTCCAGTTCTATGCAGTTACATTCCTTCAGCTGAATCAGTTCCATTGTACTGCTGAAGTTGATGTATTCAGGATATTTTAAGTCCACATAATGAATGAATTACAAATATAGAAAAATGGGCTCATTCTAAAAAAGCAATGCTTGGCTTCCCCTGAAAAGCAAGCTGTTCTGGACATTATCACTCATCAGAATGGAAGGATAAACTGAGAACAAGAAAAGATGATATAATCATCAGCTTGTCTGTGCATGGCCTGTAAGCTGAAACGGGAGCTTACCTCAAGTAATAGATTAGCTGCTAAGTCTTTACCTAGATAGAGTGTCTTATGTAAAAACTTGCTTTGGCATTCTGCCAGATTTCTTTTCTTTTGGAGCAATGAAAGCCACATTTTAAATCGGATACTGTCAAACAGGAGAAGGGTTAGACGAGAACAAAAAAAATTATTAAAAGCTCAGAAACTCGGACCTATGAAGAAAGGTTAATAGAACAGGCCTGTTCCATCTGGTAAAAAGATGGATGAAGGGAGACAGAACTGTCTACAAATGCATAAGGTGATGTAATGAAGTGAACTAGGATCAATTATCTCCCTATTCAACACGGAAAGAAAAAATAGTAACAGACTTAATCCACAGAAGGGACAATCAGATTAAACAAAAACTACTGATCAAGTATGGCAATTGAAAAGCATTTCCAGGAAAAAGTGGGGTTTCATCATCTCCACAGATTTTGGGTCGAGGAAAGATGTTATTCTTTTCAGGTTTGTTTAGAGGTATCTAAACTAATCCTATCATGTTCTCAGGGAGTGAAAGAGCACTTCTGCAACCCAAACCAATTCTGTGATTGCTGAATTGTAAACAACATTATTGCTGAAACCATTCTTGTATGCTAATATCATCTCTGTGTTATGATATCTGATAACTTTGCAACTGACTGCTTGAAGGTACTCATTAATTTTACCAATATGTGTACAAAATACAACCTTCTTCTGGGACAGATGCACCTTATTTGATTTTTATAGCTTCAAAAATACTCACATGTAATTGTGATTTGCCAGGCTTTTATAGCTCCCAGGAACACATTAGAATGTATAAATATGGCTAGCCTTTCAAACAGATTTGACCTCCTTACCTGAGTAGTCATGCATTTCTAAAGTGTGCTCAGAATACATTAATTATCTTACCCACCTGAGACTTATGTACTTTAGATAAAGCCTTTAATTTCCTGTGAGAAAACGGTAGAAAATCAATAACTATTTCTAGTTCCTGTGTTTACCTGGAAAGAGCCATTAGTTAATAAACAGAAAAGATAGCCCAGCATTTTGGCCTGTGACAAAATGATAAGTCTGTGTCATCATTCTGAGACAGTCACATCTTCAAACGAAACTTATGTAAATTCACTGCTAGGACAGCAAAGGTAAAGTTTCTGGAAAAATGGACTGAGTATTGACAAACTGTTGTGACAGTTATACAGGCCTACAAGATTTTGCTGCTCTCTATTCATTTAGCTAAATAAGAAGTTATTTGCCCAAAAGGTCTATGGATTTAAATTTATATCCTTATGTATGGTCTTCTTGTTTTCTTGATATCATTAAGAGTATTCTGATTTGCTGTGTTTTCACTAAACATGAGCTGAGTAGCATTTGAGAATCAAAAAATATGTAATAAACTGTATTAAACTTTCTGAGTTAATTTCATAAAAATGTATAGCAGTTTTTTCTTTCATTTTGGATAATTTTTCTGTTCATGTTTCTTCTATTAATGCCAAACATAAGATGATTAATTTTAAACATGATTGTCTATAGTTATCCTTTTGAATATTTTCTATTAAATAATAAAGAATATTAAGCCTTCTGAATATAAGTTTCTCTATTTTCCTGATAGGAAAATTTCCTAGAATTTGGTAAAGATTCATGTTCACTCAAATTAGTAATGATTTTTTTGTTGCCAAATATCACATCAGAGCCTAATGTTGGATTCCTTGGAGCTGTTGGATTCAGAGACACACAAGAAGTTTAATGGCAGAGACAACAGAGATGTCCATTTGAACTTATGACACATGAAATACAACCACAAGGTTGTGAAAGGCTCAGCCCCAGAGTCATGATTTCACTTGAAAACTGATTTTAATGTTGGGGTTTTTTAATTTTATGTGGAGCAGTTTGAATTATAAATGTTACCCTAGCACTGGTACTTACCAGTTTGGCGTGTGTATATTCTGTATTGTCCAAGCCCATGTTCCAGATACATATGTTTGTAACATTTCTTCTTGTCACCTTATTGTATAATAAACTCCAGGGTTATAGATTACCCAGTATGAAAAAGTCACTAATAGTTTTGCATTTTAGTGATATGTGTATGACAATTTTTGTGGCTTAGTAAAATGAGGGACAAATGTGTGTGAGGGTACACCAGCTGTAAAAGGAAAAGAACAAATACAAACATACATTAAAAGGAAATCTTTAGAAGCCCTTGGAAAAATTATTTGTACTAATGACACTCGAAAGAGATGCTTTAATGTATGAAATGAAAAGAATGAACAATGACTAGAATCTACTGCTTACGAGAATACATACTTCCTGACATGGCGCTAACTTGTTTTTGATTAAATGGAAAAACTGTTTGAAGTCAGGATTTGCCTTAATGAGAACTTCCAAAACCAAATGATAAAATACTAAACTGATAACTCTACAACATTTGTAGGTGTCTGAAATAAAGAAAAAAAGACAATAAATGAATACATGAAAGCAATGTGTTACTCTGTCTAACATCACTGATACGCTGAAAGCTTGACATATTTTTAAAATTATTTGTCATCAGGTATTATACTTCTAAGAATGATCTTTTGAAAAATGTATATTAAAAGAATTTTTTAATATTTATTGAATTCACTATATACAGGTCTATAAAGATTCAGATAATACAACACTCATTTTCTGTATACTTTTAGCTGTCATTATAATAATCATAGAGTTTTTACTGTAAGGTAATAGCGTACCCCACAGAGTCATGTGAACTTCTGAAGTTTGTCGCATCTGGATATATAAGTAATAACCTTATTAAGGATAGGGTTGTGTTGAGACCTTATCACTTATAATATTGCCTAAGGAAGCAAAGCAGTTTTAAATAATAGCATTTCAGTTCAGAAGTGCTATTAATTCAGGATTTGTGTAACTTGCTGAAACCTCTGATTTTGAGATTAATCAGTCCCTGCAGCAAAAACTGGCTGGACAGATACAATTCCCAGAGCTCTCTTGGAAAATATATCTGTACTATTTTACAGTGTTTGTGAGATAGGCTGTAAATTAATGAAATAGTGAAGATTTTTCCTAGTAATTTTAGCAGCTATTTAGTGGAAGCTTGAAGCTAAACCCATTCAGTGCTGGCCCCGTGCACATAGACTCTACTCCTCCACCTGCCCACCTACCTATGTACCTGGTAAAGTTGTCAGTAGAAGGGTGCCAAAAGCAAGACATAAACATAATTATGGAGACCAGTCTACTCAAGCATGCATGATGAGTGCTTGTTACTTTGCCCATGCAAGATAATGAACAAACTACAGAAACTCAAATAAATATGCACATAGCATAATGGGACATACCTGTAGCGAATAACCAAACAAGGCATGTCCTTCATTCACAACGAATTCTCCTACAAATGTAATACGGTCTCCTCTTCACTGGCTATTTATTTGTGAATTCAGTTTATAAACTCTCCATTTAAAAGTAATCTTTTCTCATTTAACTAAGTCCCACTGACCTGCATGTTTTTGCATTTTTCCTAATGAGATCACGTATTTGTCCAGGGATGGCTATTCATATGCTGAAAAGAATGTAAGATCAGTTTACTGTATTTGCAGAATGTTTTGTTAATGTTCATTCTGAAAGATCTGGAAAACTGACATCTCATAACATAAATTTTGATCTAATCTTTATTAGCTGGCAAAGTATGCTGATCTGTTGTCCCTGTGAACAGAATAACGAAGAGAAAAGTGGTAAAGTGACATGCAATTCAAATCTAAGCTTTCAGCTACCTAATTTCTGAAATAGAAGGCATTGCTGGAGAGCTGGGTAGGGAACCTAAGGTCTATATTTTTAGTTTGAAATCTTTACCACTTTCTGTAAACAGAAAATACACCTTAGTTAAAAGTAGTGAACCATACTGACAAATCTTTCCTCAGACAAGAACTTTCGCTGGTACCCATTGCCCATTTTAAATATGTATCATATAGACTTCTCTACCTGCTGGACAGTGCGGTGTATTTACTTACTACTTTTGTATGTCAGTTCTCTGAAAGCAGGTTAACATTGTAGTTCTTGTGGAACTACAGAAAATTTAGAGAGAAGCAAAAATAGGGTCAAGTTTAACAATAAAGCTGAAAAATTGATTTCATTGTTCAAGAAAATAAAGGTTTGTACAGGGAGAACAGATGCATGCTGAAGTCCTCTGTGTAGAAACAAACTAACAAAGAAATAGAGCTGGGAAAATACACTGTGTGCATAGGCTTCTATTAACAATGGACACTATTCGTGTTGGGAAGTAACATGGTGTTGATGTGTCCAGGTTCAGACTCTGTACACTGCCATTCATAATATACACACTAGTGAGGGTAACAGACCTCAGCTGGCACCATAGCTGTGTTTCAATATGGGGCTTAGGAAGAAATGAAACATCTTTTTTGGCTTTCATATGGAAATTCAATCAGTCTTCATCCTAAGGGATATCTAGCTTATTACCCATGTTCCCTTTTCTTGCCTCTAATGGAAAACAGAGTTATTCCCTTTGCTTTATGAAAGAAGTTGATTCACACACACAGAGTGCAAACAATTTCCATGGTATGGCACTATGTTAGATGGACAGATAAAAATATCGAGAACTCTATGAATTTCTCTTCAAACCTGCCATTTCTACTTCGTTTCACACAACAGAAACTTTCCCTGAAAACTCAAAGATTTATGGGTTCCAGGGACAAAATTTTACCATTAGATTAACACTGAATCTAATTAACATCAGTTAGATTTGGTGCAGCTATACAGAGATTGCCTCCTAATGTGCTGAGCAACTCCTCAGCAATGCTGTCAAATAACTGATTATTCCTGAACTACCCAAAAGTAGTCAACATCTAATGAGATACTCATAACCATGGGGGGGTGGTGGTGGGGTGTGGAGGGAGGTGGGGAAAGCACTTTTATCTCAGGAAAATAGAAGGATGCTGCAGTAAGGCAGACCTGAAATATCTTAATCAATGTTAAAATATAAGTGTGATGGGTAATGAAAACTTGAAAGAAGTAACAATCTTTAAAACATCTGAATTCTGCTGTTGAAATTGTTTCTATTATGATGTCACATGGCCTGAAAGTTAGACATTGCAATGTATTCCCCAAGGATGTTTCATAATATATTCTTGCCAGTATCAGCATAAGATGAGAGACAGAAAGGTGCTTGAGAAGGAAGGAAATCTTAAATGTAGCAAACTAAATAATCAAAGCTCTGCTATTGACCAGTCCATGTATCTAGAACTATAAAGCAGAGTATATACACCACCAGACTTTGGACACCTAATTTAACTGGTCTGTCTCCCTTGGCTTCATTCATAACTGAAGGAGAGCGAGATCTTCCTTCAAAAACCCACCTGGGGTAATAAATTTCAGTGTATATGGCCCAGGTCTGATTACAAAATACTATGGCCAAATCACGCAAAGTGCAAACTGGTATAAATTCTCCCTTTCAGTTGAGACGCATATGTGTAAATAAGATGGCTGTTTGAGGTGCTTAAGGTTTAGCAGTATGTATACTGCCCAGACTAACCACCTGGAAACACCTCATTTCAGACGAAATGTGTAATTCAGGTTCTTCTTCCTTAAGTTGTCTTGACTACTGCCTCAAGTATCCAACTGATATAAGAAGAAAGGGAAATATTCACACTTGCCCCTAAGGTTAGAGGAACCAGTGAAAGGAAAGCCATGGACCTTTAGCATTGGACTGGAGCTGGGGGGTCTGTGGTCACCTTGCCCCTTCAGTGCACAGCACAGAGGGAGAGGCTACAAACCACTACAATTCACCCTCTGCACGGTGGAAATAGTGATGCCTCCTTCTCCTTAGGGTCTGCAACATCCTCCCATAGAAAGGCTACATGCTCAGGCATGATGGTCACTGAAAAGGGGAAGGGGGACCTTTAAAGGTCCCTTCCAACCCAATCTATTCTATGATTCTATGCCTGTTCATACGTGATTGTGTCAGACGACCTGGGAAGACACAGCCCTTTGCCTGATGTCAATGGAGGAGTGAGACAATTTCCCATGCTTCCCCCTCTGTAAAGTTGCTCTGAAATTGTAGGGCACCTAGAACAGCTGCCTACAGATCCTTTCCTAGGTGCTTACCGATCCTTCTAGCAAATTGCTGGAAAAATTTTGTTCAATGTAATGCATTAAGAGGAGGGTAGAAGACTGGGAGCACATTTTTGTATGCTTAGGAGAAGGAAACAGCATGAACCTTTTGCTCATACACTTCATTGTGGGAAACCATCTATGTTTGAAACACAAAATCTTCTACCCTAGGTCCCTCTGGACAGTTAAAATCTATCACTGGGAAGTTTCTTACCAGAATGACAGAATTGTAATGCAGAGAAGAGTAGCGGACTTCCCTAAGGGCAAAGGAGGCAAATCCTGACTCGCCACAAGATGTCAATGCACCTGTTCAAGTGTACATGAATCACTCAGGTTCTGCAAAGAAAAAAAAAATAATTTCTACTAGTCTGCTTCTCACTGTGGAAAAAAGAGCACTGAATATTTTACCCTATTAGAATGATTTATAGTACAAAGTGAAAACTTGGTTTATTTCTATCTGTGAAACACAACCCATTGCTAGGAAATGTCTTATGTACCATATTAATGAGGAAAATTAATGTCTCATTAGGGTTAACTAACTCAAAAGGAAAATAGTAATTATACCAATTTTGTGAACTTCCTTTGGTAGCAACAATAGTAAATGGCAGGTAGAAGAAAAGAAAAAATGAAAAATCTAAGAGATAGTACAACATGACAGAGTGAGATCTACAAAGGGAAGAAGAATAGCATAACTACAGTGAAGTAATTAATGTGACAGCCTAGAATTGTTACTTTAAATCTTACTTTAAATCTAAACAGTGATAGTTGTTACAAATGCTTAAGGACTGTAAACTTGCCAGCAGATCATGTATAGCACCTATCACTGATGTCAAAGGAGTCTATATATATGTGTCAGAGTATGTATGCATTCCAAAAATGCAACTTGCTAAATTTATCAGATTAGAAAGCTTGAAAATCAATGAAGAGAAAAGAACTCTGGGTTTAAAAGGGAAATTAAAAATATAACATACTTGAAAACAAAAGATTCTAACCAGGCTTGTCTCCAGTATGACTAAAGATTTTTCACGTTAATCGACATACAGCCTGGAACATTTGATTTTTGAGACCAATTTTCTTGCTCTGCCAGATCACTGAAGACCAAAGACTAAATCTAGTTAAATCACCAATCTGTGTTTGTGTCATTATCACCTAGTCTCAATAACTCAAACCAATGGAACAAAAACACCTATGCAATTTTAGGTGCTAGAGCAGCACCTTGAAAAAAAATACATGAATTCCCATTGAAAGAGTCAAACTGAAAAAAGGGGTTTGTTAGTTGATCCATGCTTAGGTCTTTTAGGCCAACAGACCACCTGACTACTACGAAACACTAAGGCAAGTTCTTGCTAAACACAGAGCCGGAGTCCAAAGAATAGATGCATAAGCTGCACATGCAAAGTAAAGGTAAAAACAAAAAGCAGAAGACTGCAGTCACGGTGATACACACTTTATTTTCTGCTGTGTGTTACAGTGAGTTCTTCAATTATTTGGAAATCACAGTTTGGTTTATCTCATTGGAGTCCTAGTTGTAAAGAAATAACTATTTCTTTGGGTCTAAATATAGCCAAAGTAATACCATGTTATGTATGTGTTAGACTCTATTTTGCTTAAACGGGCAGTCATATACTGTATTCTCTATCTTTCATTCTTCTTACTAACCCTTTATATGAGGAAAAAAAAGTTGCAAATTGAGTCACATATTTCATTATTGTGGGTAGAATACTGTAAGTAAGTATATGTGAGACAAGATAAAACAAATGTTGGAGAAATATTGGGATAAACAAGGTCATTGCACAGGCAGAATTTCTCAGGAAAGCAGTTAATGTAGAAGGAAATCTGTGTTATTTAGATATTTCAGTGACAAAGGCAATTAAAGATAGTTAATCTGATATTAGCAAAATTGTCCTTTAGAAACAAACAAAAAAAACAACAAAAACAATGCTTAGCACAAACAAGGTGGGAAATAAACTCTGAAGAAGTATCAATCATGTTACAAGAAACCTTCCTTGTCTTGCAACCAGAGACCTGGTCAAGGGACCTGTGAACAAGATGCTACCCATCTCGTACAAAACAAATTACATTTGGCTTTATTTAATACAGCACTAAATCAAAATATTGCAGACAATTGGAATGGTCTGGGATCTGACTGTCAGTGTAACTAGTTACACAGACATGTTATTGAGCTAGATGTACAAACAGAATAAAAAGAAAGTCCTTGCTCCAAAGAACTTAAATCAACATTTTAAAAAAATAGGAACCAAGCTGATGGAGCACAACAGTACAGACTCAGTGAGGCAAAGAAGAGACTGCTTAACAATTTAACATGTACAAAACAGAACCCACTCAACAGGGATGAGGAGTAACTTCTTGATACTGATCCATGAATCGCATGTATAACTATTGCCCAAGATAAACACCCACAGAAGAGCACATAGCAAACTGTCAGCAGATCAGCAATGATAGGGAAAGATAAGCAGACAGAAGGAACGGGTTACTAAGAACGGTTACCACACCTGACAGATACCCGAGATATGTGAGTATTTTCCATAACTGGGCCATAAGTCTCTCCGTTGTCATGCCAACAAAGTATCTAAGCAGAATTGACAAAAGTGAAGCAAAAAGAAAGACATTATGCGGGTTAGAGGAAAAGAATGCACATATCTAATGAGTACTCTCTTTTACTGCATACAGTAATTGTAAATACTTACTCTCATTGCCATCTTATCAGCATTTGGAGGTGCAAGAAGGGAGGCTAAGAGGAAGTGCAAGCAGGAGTACTGGAGTTTATATGGACTGCAGTACTAAGCCTGTAATTTTATGGGAAGTATGCTGGAGGCAGGAGAACCGAGGGCTCTGCAATTCTCCTATTAGCACAGCTGAGCAAGGGGCACACTACCTCTCCTTCCAGGGAAGATGCTGCCATGGTGCACAAATCCCTCTTTATCCTCACCCCACCTTCACCATGACTATATAGCTGTGTGGCTTCCTGGTTTTCAAATGCTTTTCAAAGAGGCTGACTTACCTGCAGAAATGGTAGATACTGGTATTTTACACTGCAGTAATTCTAGAACTGGAGAAGAGCCAAAACAAAGAGACATAAAACATATTTTGGGGGAAACTTAAATAAAAGGTAAACACGAGTAAAAAGATAAATAACAGCTGCTATTTACTGATTCTGTGACAAAAGATCTGTATATGTTTATTCGACCTGCAGTTGCTGAGGAGTTAAAAGATACCTAGGTATCGTTTCTCACTCGTTCCCTCTCCCCAGAACAGGAAGCAGCGAGATGAAAATGCACCTTGAAGGCAGGAGTCAAGCAGCCATTGACAGATGAGATGTGACATTTTCAGCCTCCCAAAATTCTCATTCTGACTCCCCTTAGAAGACCAAAAAACCCACCTAGGCCCTTGAAGCAATTCTTAAACTCCAAGACGGGTGATAGTGAAATCTCCCACCAGGCTGGAAACACAGCTGAGAGTGCTTTGACAATGACGAAGGACAGTTTGGTAGGGTGGCCTCCCAACTGCCCCGGCAATGCTTAAAGCTGAGGCAAGAGTTGCTGTCATTGACTATTCAGCTGGCCAAGTTACTGCTGAATACAGTATTTACCTATATAAATTAAATGCAAGTAATGACCTGTTCCTTTTGCAAAGGAATTCTGGAAAAGAAAAAGAAATGGGCTGCATAGACCAAAATATTACTGTGTTGATGGTTTAGAAGAGCTGGCCTATGGAGCAGGAAAAAGATTAGTGGAAATAAGTTGAAGTTAGCAGCTGGTCTAATCAGTCATCAGACAGACTTCCACATGAGTCTCAAAGGGAAAATATCCAAAGTCAGAAAGGTTCAAGTTGCGCCACAGATGGGCTCTGGGCCAGGACAAGCAGGTGTTTATTCACAGAACTGTGAATAAAGCAAAAGTATTTTTTCCTTAGTCTGTCCCACCTTTTTTTTTCAGTTTAGACTTAGACTAAATATACTTTTTGTTTTGTTTTCCTGCATATGTAGGCATGATCACAACTATGAGTCCCAAACAATCATTCTTTTTCATCATAAATTCATGTTTAAATAAGTTATATAGTGTGGCCTATTAAGTAGGTTCTTGTTAAATTTTCACAGGGATTAAGTAGCCTATTTGAGCTACTGTAGAGCTATTTAGGAAGAGGTTAATGTATGTTGATTCATCAAAGATGAACACTTTGAAGAACTGTTTCAGCTTCTCCATCCATCCTGACAAATAGTTAAGGGTTCCCATCAGAGACTTCCCTGTTTCTTGTTCTCACATATGGCGAACTGCTTGGGAACCTCAGTTTGCAGCATAAAAAGCTGTAGGACAACCCTGTCCATGGGTTGGCCCTAAATCTGGGACCCCAGATCTTCCTCTATACAGGACTGAAAAATGGAACTATTTCTATGGAGCGTCTCGGGATTTTCTGTTGAGGAAGTGAGCTCTGAAAGCATGGAATTCATCAGAATCCCAGTTTCATGCCAGGGCAAACAGTTTCCAGGCTTCTTACCATGAATGTGGCAGTCACAGGGGCTACACTGCACTGCCTTGCTTGAGTGAGTCAACGATGCTTAGGGAAGCAAGAAAGTGAAATTTTTAATCCCACGCATAAAAGCTTAAATTCTGTTCTGAGACTCATCTTTTTTAAAAATTGTGGCTTCTTCTAGCCATTGCTTTGTTACACACTTTTGTACTACTTATTTTGCTGTGATTTTATTCACAATTGCTAACAGGTCAAGTAAATTTTCTTTTATGAATGTTTTCTTTTTGGGAGCTGCCCTACAAATAGGGCTCCTCTGATGTCCAATCACGTATGCATAGTGTTAGCTTCTATCATAAAATACACGAGATCTATAATTTCAGCTTTGATGCATGACTGTAAAAGTGTTAAGATTTGAAAGCCTTGAGGTGATTTTGAGTTCATTATAGGAAGCTGGCAGCGCTTCTTCCACCCGATAAAAGAAATTTAATTACTGGCATCTACAGGAGACAGTTGTGTCGACTTTGAATGCTATGATTTCTTTTATAACCTTGCTAGTTATAATTTCCGTACTGTGCATTTTCCCTGAATGGATCTGGTACTTCAGTCAAGCTTGTCAGCAAGAAATCATCGTAACAAGAATATCTTTCCTTTATTTTCTTATCACAAGAATAAACATTAATCTGATGCTTGAAAGGTTTCTGAAGCCTGATGACAGAATTTCAAAGGTCGTCTTATTTATTTGAGATTTTTCAGCCCAATTCCCATTACTTTCTCTCTTTCCTGACTCTTTGACTGATGTAGAACAGAATCACTATCTATGTGAGATGTTGTTTACTCTATTTATAAAATATATATCATTTTTCATCAGAGTGAGGTTACAACATTATAAATGTGTTGTAAGACTTTGGGGTGAGTTGATTGCTCCAAATTAATTAACTTTTTCAGCAGACTTTTCTTGATTATGCCTAAGAAGAAAATTATAGCCTAGTCTACTTCTCTCAAGGAAAGAGAGAAGTATATACATATATATATATAGTATATACTACACAAGGTCTGGCTGACCTTGTCATATATACTTTCAACTACTAAGTCCTCTCTCACAGGAATAAACCCAAGCATTGAAAGCCCAGTCAAAGAAAATCTCCAAGTGCTGGTATTGAGAGAGGAACTGTAAAATAATTTTCTCTCAAGCCAGGGGATAGGGAAAAAATAGAACTTAAGCACTCATCTGGGGATATGTGTATATATTTACTTTCTGTAGCATCTTTGGGGATCTCAAAGCATTCTTTGGCCTCAGTTCAGCACAGTCTGTACATGTTTTGAATAGGAATGGATGTAAGTAGTTCCTTATTTTTAAATATGCTGCTTTTCTGAAATGGGCTTTTCATGAGTGTAATGTGAATATTGATCAGACTGAAGTTATCTTTAATTCCTAGATTAAATTTCTATCTTTAACAACCTAAGTGGAATTTAAACAAAATGAGTTGCTCTGTAATGGGAATGGCATGCATACTGACAGTCTTCACAGTCTGTCAGTAGCTGTACGTCTGATCTGACAAGCCTATTTGGGCAAAATGCCAATTGATTTTAATGGGAGTTTTGCTTGTGTAAGAATGCAAAATGAGTCTCTTTATCATTATGTGACATTCTGAATATCCACTAGCTTAAAGCATTAAAAAAGCTTGCAAAATACTTTTGCAGTAGCAGCTAATGGAGGGCTAAAATAATCCTTGGTGTAACTTAACTAGATGATTGGAATTTTGCTCCATGTACATTTCAAAGAATAAAAAAAAAAGCTGAAGGAAATTTCTGAGCTGTATTTTATCTTGCAAGACATCTAAGTCCTATTACAGGTCAATGTTGTATTTGAAGCCTGGTCATTTGAGGGAGTATATATGAACCTGATGGTACCATGACACAACAGCACAAACTGGAATATTGTGTGTATACATTTAATATTTTGATAGAAAGTAGCTTCACCTTTTCTGAGCTGTTATTTACCCAGCTGAACTGTCTACTCATTCTGTGTATTTGAATAACTGCTCTACTAAACCACATTCCAGGACAGATTATATACATCCTGATGTGGTATTTTAAAGCCTAGTAAATATATACAAGGTTTCTAGAATATCTGAAGAGTCATAAGTTAAGAACAGCTTAAAAACATGCATTCTTCAGTGTTTTCGTACAGTTAACATGGAGAGGCCAATAACACTAGAATCACTACATATGTATAATGCACAACCAAGAATTTGAGACTAATGTCAGAGATCCAAGCAGAACAAAAATCATAAACTTTTATTAAACTTAATTGAATACAAACAGAAATCATAAGCTTAACACGACATTTTGGAATTCAAAATTCTGTTCTCCATCGCATCAGTGCAACTTCTATTCACCGCAGTAAAAGTTCTGAACCAAGCTGCCACAGTGTCTCCCTCAGCTTCTTACCAGCTATGCCTATGTACATAGGCAGGGTGGCTACTCATCCCAAAACTGTTCTCCACGTACAACAGCAGAAGAGAGAAAATCTGTTCCCCGCCTTTGTATTTCTACTGAGGGAAACAAATGGTTCACCTTGCAGATCTCTTTGGGTACCTGTACTGATGTTTTGACTAACATTTGCACGCTGATGTCATAGTTTTGCACTCGGTAAACTATGCTTCATACCTTAATGTTTGGTCTGCAAAGACCTTCAAAGGCCTTTGTACTTTCTCACATCTCTGGATGATTAGCAAACATCCAGTATCTGGGAAAGAGGAGAGATGACTAACAAATTCTAAGATAAAAGACTTGTGGTTCCATCCAGAGAGGAGAAAAGGTATGGGATCAGTAACAGGTAAAGCAGGAAGAGAAAATCCCCACACTTAGCCTTTTTGGAGAAAACTTTAGACAGTAATGTTTAAAAATTGGACAAAAAATGAGAACTTACCAATTTGTAGTGTGCTACAACCTGGTCCATGAACTGTCTGGAAGAGAGAGAAAGGCAAATCCCAGAGTATCTCAGCCATCCTCCCTTCACCCAAAAGACGAAACAGGTTTTGAAGGGAAGGGAGGAACTTCCAGCAAGAGCTCGGATTGTCATAATACTGCAGGCTTCTGTAGAGATCATCCCTGACACAGCCAGGCCTGCAAGAAGTAGCCTGGCATTTGACAACAATCAAATGTCAGAATACAGCCACTATCCTCCTTACTGAATCTTGGTCACAAGCATGCAGATCAACATACAGCCTATGTGGCTATCTGAATTTCTAGGAGTTAAGCCAAAAATCTTTCTTAGTGTTTCAAAATTATCACTAAACCAATGAAAGGGTTTGGGATTGGTTGGCATTTGATTTACAGTCTTTAACTATTGCTGAAAACTAAGGTAACATTTTCAAAAAGTTGTTAGAAATCCAGTATCTTTTTCCTGGTTGATAAAGTTAATTCAAAGCCCATCATTGTTTGTGCAAAGTTCAGATTACTTTTCCCATAGGCATACTTTATGTTTATTGTTGAATTTTATCACTTACTGTCAGTGATGTTATGCAACTTTTCTAGATCAGTACTCATTTGTATCATTCTGGGTAATTTTGCATCATCAGCAAAGTTCTCCAAACCCTTTTCTAAGGATATTGAAGGACAGGCTGTTACACAGATCCCTGTGGGATTACACCGGTGTCCATCCTCCACTGAAAAAACTGACTGTCCCTTCCTATCTGTTTGCCAACACTGGGTTGGAAGGAAGTGAGTTTGGAGGCTGGTACCCAGGGATTTCTGAAAAAGAGCGAGCTGTTTTGGGCTACGTCTTGAACTATGGGAATGGCTTTGATGTGATGTCATTGCCTGAAAGATATTAACATTGGATCCATGCCACAGCATCTGGAGATGGAATGAAACTAGATAGTAATAAGAAATGGAAAAGTGGATGTTAGAAGAGTAAATCACTGTTTGTAAGAGGAGCAGATAGCACAAAAGAACCAATCACCCTGGAGTTTAATGATGAAAGAAGTGAAGGTAAAACGTGAACCAAGAGGGATGCCAGATATAATGAAGTTATGGATGGAGAAGCAAATTCACTTTTGCATGAAGTCCAGTTAAAATAAGAGACACTTAACGTAAAGGCTTGAATAGGTCAGAGAGAATAGAACAGAATAGGACTATTTCAGTTGGAAGGGACCTACAACAATCATCTAGTCCAACTGCCTGACCACTTCATGGCTGACCAAAAGTTAAAGCATGTCATTAAGGGCATTGTCCAAATGCCTCTTGAACACTGACAGGCTTGGGGCATCGACCACCTCTCTAGGAAGCCTGTTCCAGTGTCTGACCACCCTCTTGGTAAAGAAACGCTTCCTCACGTCCAGTCTGAACCTCCCCTGACGCAGCTTTGAACCATTCCCAGGCGTCCTGTCCCTGGATCCCATGGAGGAGAGCTCAGCACCTCCCTCTCCACGTCCCCCCCTCAGGAAGCTGCAGAGAGCGACGCGGTCGCCCCTCAGCCTCCTTTTCTCCAAACTAGACAACCTCCTAGATAAAATTGTCTAGGGCCTTTCAGCCTGGAAACGGACAAATAAGGGGGCATATTATAAAGGTATACAAAATCATGAAGTTCACTGATAAATTACTAGGGAGAGATTTTCACTAATCATATCGTGATTTAAAGGGGAGAAAGTAGCTTTACAATGTATAAAAAAAGAAGTATTGTTTTCATACCATGTGCCTTTAAATTATGAAACTCAATGCTACAGGATGTTACTGATGCCAAAAGGATAAGATGAATCTGTCAATTGCTATTGAACACAAATGCGTAGATGCAACCTCTGACTCAGGAATCCCTAGTCTTGGAGACCAGAAGACAGCAAGCAGAGGCTGGTCCTGTGCTCGTATTTTCCCCTCATTTCAATTTCAAGTGGCTGTTGTAGAAGATGGGATATTGGGATAACTGGATTGTGATCTGATGAAAATTTGCAAGATCCTGAAAAAAAAAGTCTTACAGGTATTAAAAATAAGGAAGTATTTGATGTTAGTGTGAATTGGAAGAGTCTCAAAGTACAAGAGAAAACTATAATCACTATAGGAAAGCCAGACAGAAAATACAGGTAGAAGATTCAAACCCTTATCTCAAAAAAGGAAAATTAATTACATGTACCATTCAAATGAAAGGAATACAAAAAAGAGAATTTCTGTCATGCTGTATGTCCCATCATATTTCTATTAAGTTCCAAGTACGTTACCCTTCTGTCTCTTTGTCTCCCGTTACATCTTTATCTGTAATTGTTCTTCTGTTTTGGGAGATTTGTTGGGGTTTTTTTCTCTTTTATCTGTTGGTTCCTTTACTTCACACTCGGTTTCTTTCACATTGTTTTATTCTTCCATCATACTGCTCCTTTTCTCTCCTCCTTTAAATAATCCATCAAAGAATGGTATTACATGTGACCGCATTTTTAAGTATGACCTTAAATCTTTTGATCTGATTTCAGCTTACGTAGATGCAGTCACCTTTACATTGTTAGTTGACTCACTTGCTTCCTGACAAATACTGTAACAAAGAGATCTATTCTTCTTCTCTTGCTGTGTTTGGGCTTTTTTCCCCCAAGTCTATCATTTAGTTTTCAAGATAATCAGGAAAAAGAATTACTACATGTATGAATTACTATGCACATAACATCTTTATATTTAAATTTAGAACAGATTTTTCAGAAACATAATTTTGTACCCACAGATTCCTATTAAGTTGGTTTAATTTTGCTAGGTTTATCTACTGTATCAGTGTATTGAAGGGAAGTAAAGCTAGACTGCTTTTTTTCCCTGGAAATGGCTTCTGGCAGTTCCTTTCAGGGAGGAGTAGAAAAGAAAACAAAATGAAATAGTGCAAGGTGAGAGCTGCTTTGCTTAAACTACTCCCCAAGACACTATAGAAACAAGTTAGCTTGCATGACAAAGCTCAGGGTAAGCCTCCAAAACTAAAATGACTGATAAATGTAGGAGGTATTCATCTTAAGAAAAGGAAGGAGAATACATTTGTGAATTACTGCAACAAGGCTCATTTTATTGATGTTCTTTGTTCCAAAGGCTTTAGAATATGCATTGTGCATACTGACCATCTGCTGAAATCTCAGACCTAGTTAAAGAGTAAGAATAGACCAATGAGTTGTTTTATGCCTCAATTATATGGAGACACAAGTTTCATCCATCAGTTTCATAATAGATAGTAATAACAAAGAAAGTGCCTTGCCAGCCTGTGAGCTATGAGGTAATCATCAAAGAGTCTGTGACTGCACAAATCTGACAGTCAGGGTAGAATTTAGCACAAGGTCTAGCCCCAAAATCAGTAAGGGGATACCAAACTTACTAACAAGCTTACAAACCTTCTGTGGAATAGACTTAGCCTAGTCTAGTTGTTACAGATTCCTTAGCTGGGGGACAGAATGATAACTACTAGTGATTACAAACTTGGTATCTACTTTGATTAAAAAAAAAAAAAAAAAAGAAGAGTCTTTCAGTTTTGTGCAACACAATGCTTGCATTTGCATTGTTGTAACAGCTGGAGGCCCTAGGTAAGTGATATTGTGCTTGATATTTTATATGCTATTGATGCCCCAGAGAATTAACAATTCATGTAATTTTTATTTGAAAGAAAAATAATGGTGTTGTAAAGTGATAACTTCCTACCAAGCAGTATTTTTTTTTTGTGTTATCCCAACATTTAAGCAACAAAACCCATAATCAGCCACTCATATAAAAGTGATCCTGGACCTTAGTATCTCAGCAGAGAACAGAGGATGTAACAATAAAATGACAAAGGCAGGCTCGGGGTTGTGCAAGCTGTCAGGAAGAGCAACGTTCCGAACATCTGGATCTGTAAAATCAGTTGTTAACATGCTCACGAATGCTACAGAACTATGAATTCTGCTGGACCTTGGAACTGTTAAGTGAATTATTCCCACGCTGTGTTGCTGAGAAGCATGTGGGAAATCAGGGTGTCATGATTACAAATGACATGCTTACAAATACTTTCCATATGTTGGTTTACCAAGCAATATTATCTTACCCAGAAGCATAAAGCTAACTCAGAATAGGCTAAGTAAAGACTACTAGTTAACTGTAAATTGACCTACCCTCATTCTTATTTTTATTCTTTGTCCTGAATAAGCAAACTTCAATCCTTAACAGATGAAAATCAAGCCAGGTCTATCACAGTATTTTAGATGACCTTATATCCAAAGAGTGCTATAGCAGAAAAGTCAACAGGAAATGAAACAGTGGTAAAGAAAGAAGATTGACACAGATATTTCAATGTCTTAAAGACAGGTGAAGAAGAGCTGCTAACAAGGGAATACTCCAAGATACAGCTGATAAAAATTATTCTATCAAGGAGGCTCTGGGGCTCAATAGTAAAGCTTACTAAGGGTAGAGAGGCTGAAGGTTTGTCAGGAATCAGTGGAAATCCTTGGAAGGAAGCAGCATGCTCCAAGCACTCCGTCTCTTCCAGCCAGTCAGAATTAGCTGGTTTAAAGTAATCTGTCAAAATTTGTCAAGGAGGGATTAAGGGGAAACATGCATACATAGGAATGTTTATATCCTATGAACTTTCAGGAAAATAAAAATGTTTTCTTCTGAAGATGATGGGTTTTTATCAGCATAATCAGACACCAACAACACCCAAAATGAAAGAGATGCACGTGCCAAATTATGCATATCATGTTAACTTGTCCAAGACTATCATTGCACCTTTGAGAAAGGAGCTACTTTGCCTTGGGCTGTTGCATTTGAACTGAGTGTGATGCAAAGAGGTCAGAAGAACCTTAGAGCTCATGCTCACCCTTTAACTATGGGCTTGCTTCCTGCTCCTTTCCAGACTGGGACAGTCCTTTTGGGTTTTTTTAGATGTAATTCTTGGATTCATCTTGGGAGCCTTGAAATATTTGTCTTCATTCTGCATACAAGGAGAAGAGAGGGTCTATAGTTCTAGTTATTTTTTGGTTTTGCAGTATAAGCTTAGAAAGTAAATGTGGTGTGAAATAGAAACACTGGACGAAAATGTGGAATGTAAGAACAAACTTTATTCAGAGATGGTCAGAAGAGACCAAAAAGTGATGCCTTAGAGTAACAACTATGAAATCTTGTCTGTCATTTATAAAACTGGTCCAGCTCTCTGAAAATCCCTTGAGTTTAGGGATAATTTTTTTGTACTGAATCAGTTTGCATATTGCTAGTTATAAAACTAGAAACCATATTATCAACCGTGAAACTATATAATTAGTTTCTTTATGGACCTGCAGTTTTTGCTAGATAAAATAAAAACTGTCACCAAATGCAGATGCCATTATGAATATGACAGGTCATTTATGGAGAAAAGGTTGTGTAGAATAACATCTGATAATTTGTTGGAAACATTAGCATATAGATGGCTATGGGATGTGTGAAATATTATCAGAAGAATTCTAATCTAAATTGCTGCAATGTCCAAATAGGATTTAGTGTTTTGTTACTATAATGCTCATAGCAGTTCAGACAAACAATTTACAGACCTAGCATTCAGCTGTGAATAGAACCCTGGATTCTTTCTCCCTGTTAAAATATTGAGAGCTGTCAAGTTGAGCACATAGATTATTGTTATTATGCAAAGATATGTGATCAAGTGTTCAAAAGTGACTAATAATCCTGAGGAGAAATGATGATTTTTTGCTCCAAGACATTTGCATAGGAGAGGCAACTTTTTTTTTCTAATCATACTATTTGGTTAAAATTAGTAGAAGTGCTTTTACAATTCCTGCATGCAGAAGATTAGGTAAATATTTTCTGAAAAAGAAGAGTTTTTCTGTAACTCTGCTCCATTAGGGATTATGTTAGAAAGCAAAGAAAAAAACCTCCTTATATGCAGAGCCACTGTCTGTGAGGGTGACAAAAAAAACAACAAATTATACCATTTCATGTGTAAATGGAGTGGTTTAAGGCAGGCTACCCTGAGCTATGGACTAAGGCGATTCATTGAAATGGGGACCGGAAATTTCCTGAGCCTGAAATCCAAGATTACCCCCATGCCAAGAAAGCAATGAGATGGTAGCAAGGTTGCAATTCTCTTCCTGGCTGCTCAGCGAACACCACTACTTACCACACTTCACACCCTCCACTGCTAGCATGGGCCACGCCGATCTTCTGGACTTTGAACTCAGTGCTAGGAATCATTTGTCAGATCAGAGATTACACCCAATTTTTCACAAATATGCTTGACATTCTCTCTAAGAACTTCCACAAGAGCATTTGTAGAAAAAATAATACTCTAACAGCTGCAAATGTATATGCTGCTTTGGTATCTTTGCTCCAAAAACTCGACATGGGAAAGTAAAGGCCTTTGCCCAAATGCCAGTGTCTGTTGCCAAATAGTAAACTTGAAAAATCCCACAGTGCATGGAAGCTATAAAAATGATCAACATCACTTCTGCCTGCTAAATTGGTTGCTCCATCTCCTCCAGGTCTATGCCTTCTAATTGGAATTTCTCTTCATCAGTTTGTTTGGGTTCTGTGGACCTTATATTCAATACTAATACACTTGCATTCCTTGTTTTTTAAGTAAACACACATTATTTCCAATGTCTGCAAAGATATAGGGAATATAATTTTCTCCAGCTAAGTACATCCTAAAAGTGCTGCAGACTAAATATGAAGGAACCAGATTTCTTCCTGCTTATTTAATAATGAACCTCCCCCTAATCACGCCTTTCAGTAATGGGAAATAGGGATTAATTCCTCAGTAAATGAAGTAATTTTTACATATTTGTATGTAAGTGGGTCAGAAAATATATGTAACTTATATGATGGACAGGACCTAATTCTGAGCTGATTTGGGGGAAACCTTAGCGTTTTTAATTATGAACGTAATTTACTGTGACAAAATGTAAAAGCAGCTTCTGATTTTTGTCTAGATTAAAAATCATTAAAACATTCTAAACTTTTTCATATTAGTTCCCTTATTTAGGGTAGGAAAATATTTTTTATGGAAGAAAAAGTGATGGAGGATACATGCTGGTTAGATTTTTTTTTTTATTATTTTAAGAAGCTGGTTAATTACTGAACTAGGCCTTACATAAGATAAAAGACCATAATCAAACTTCTAGGCATGCATCTCAGTTACAGCCTGTGTTTGTGTTCTTGGAAAAACACCTACCTACACTCCAGCTAGAAGGGCTTTCAGATCGTTAAAATGCAAAATGATTTAAGGACACTTCCCTAATTACTTAGGGCCCAAAGACTGCCCATTCTGAAAATACTGGGCCACATTGCCTGTCCTAAATGCATGGATCCAACTGTTTGACTGTAAGGTTATCAGTACCTCAAACAAAGCTGCACCACATGATCTTGGAAAAGCAAGGATCTTCTCTAGAAGCGCTATTGTCTCCCCTGCAGCAGCAATAATGTCTTAAACTATGTGTTCTCCACCAGGTAACCTAAAGGAGCATAAGATGAAAAAGCCGTGTAAAACTGCTATTAATTTGAATGGTATCACATGCTCTCCAAATTCCAGACTTCTAATGATGAATCTGCATTATATTGGGCATAGGGGAAAAAAGAACTTGCGCCAGCGGCTAGATACAAGGAATTGTGCAGTTGAGGCCATAAAGGGAGCCACTCCAGTGGGTGCTCTTCCCTAAGATGAACTTGTTACATTTTAAAAGAAATCAAATCTGATTACAACTGAAATATTAGGAATATAGAGTTGTGGGGTGTAACCATAGTAGATAAAGAACTTAAAGAATGTGCAGTACTGTACTTTTAGCTGATTATCGTTGGCTTGTATTTTCTTTTAAGAAGCCAAGAAGATTCGCTTCTTGAAAACTCCCTACCTTTCCCATTTTTGATAACAAACTGAAAGACCAATCATTGAAAAGGTTGGATTTCAAAAGAGAACATAGTATACATTTTTATGCAAACTAATATAGATAGTGATGAGAATCATACTGCACAGAATCAGCTAAAGGAGGTCAAGAAGCGGACAAGTGAGGAAGACTATGAAAGACCACCAGAGGGCTTCTGAAGACCACCAGAGACCTTTGCTGCGCCTGCGTGAAGAGACATATACATATGCTAATGATTTACTGGAAAGTTGATGATTATGTATAATATTTCCCAGAAACTTAATGAATATGTATAACAGGTGTGTATTTAACTGTATTGTTAGACAAGACAGGTGCACACGATAGGTGGAGCGATCCCCCGTGTGCCCAGCGCTGCAATAAAGGAGTGCCTGCTTCTTAACTTCTCATTGCTGTTAAGGAGTTTTATTCCGGATTTCGGCAACAGTTTTGGCGACCCAGATGGGACTTTGCGAGTGAGACTGGACGAGATCGAGTGGTGATCGAACTCCAGCCGGCACCGAGGGATTCTCGGGGGGGAACCATCGCTCTCGACTCGCAAAGCTCCTCGCAACGTTCCCTGGAGAAAGGGTAAGGCACTTCTTCTCTGGAATCTGTTCGGATAGCCTGCCCGTAAGGCGCGGCGAAAGCTTCGCAGGGTTGGGGCTCAGAGGGTACCCGTCTGTGGAGAAGCCTAGGCATCTGCCCGTAAGTCATAAGCGAAAGCTATTGCTGGGTTGGACATCTGTGTATCTGGGATAAGTCTGCCCGTAAGTCATAAGCGAAAGCTATTGCTGGGTTGGACATCTGTGTATCTGGGACAATTGTCATTTGTATTTATTTGGTATTTGATATTTGGTATTTGATATTTGATATTTTTAATATTTGGTTATTAATATTTGGAACTTTAATAATTGATATTTGGTGTATTTGGTAATTGATATATAAGCATAATGGCATTAGCCAAATTATTTAAGAGTAAGAGTATGGGAAATATAACCACTGATGAAAAGATACCAAAAACATCACCATTGGGATGTTTACTGGCACATTGGAGTGAATTACATGATGATTTACGTAAAAGTCAAATGATTGAATATTGCAATCATTGGTGGCCTTTGTATGTTTTGGAAGATCAAGAAAAATGGCCAACAAATGGAACTTTAAGTTATAATACTATATTACAGTTAATGTTATTTTGTAGGAGAGAGGGTAAATGGAGTGAAGTGCCATATGTGGATCTGTTCTTTTATTTGAGGCAGAGAACGGATTGGCAAAAAGAATGCAAGTTAATAAGTCGAGACAATTTGGTGATGACATTGACTTCAGAAAATAAGAAAGTTAAGAGCTGTTGTTCAGCTTGTGATGTTGGAAGGAGGTGCATTAGATGTACGGTGCCAAAGGAGGATGAAATGGGACTAGAATTAGAAATAGCCCCACCAAGGGAGGAACAGGATCTCTCTCCCTCACATCCACGAGAGAGGAGTATTGAGTCAGAGAGAATAATAGAACCGGACAGTACTAGAATGAGGGAAGAAGCTGATGAGACACCAGAAGTAGTAGTTCATACCCCAGTGTCTCGGAGAACTCGTCAGCAATCTCAATTGTTGGCTCCCTTGAGACAGGGAGTGGGACAGCATGGGCCAGTATATGTCAAGGTGCCGTTTTCTATTATGGATTTGATGGCATGGAAACAGGCAGCAGGAGTTTATAGAGAAGATCCGGAGAGAGTAGGAAGGGTTGTAGAAACAATTATTAGAACTCAGGATCCCGACTGGAATGATTTACAAGTAATATTGGATAATTTATTGGATAGTACTGAAAAACAGATGGTATTAAAAACTGGAAAAGCACAAGCAGAGGCAGCACTTATGAATGAAACGCTTTCTGGGACTTTGGAACAGAGTTTTCCTTCAGGGGATCCCCAGTGGGATCCAAATGACACTGTACACAGGAGAAGGTTAACTCGATATCAAAAATGGGTATTGTATGGAGTAAAGCATGCAATGCCGAAAGCTTTGAATTGGTCTAAATTATATGAGATAAAGCAAGATAAAAATGAATCTCCCTCTGTGTTTTTAGAAAGATTGAAGGAAACCGCTAGAAAATATACTGATTTGAAATTGGAAACAGAAGCAGAACAACAACAATTGGCTTCGATTTTTATGGGACAGTCGGCGCCTGATATAAGGCGGAAACTCCAAAAATTGGAGGGAGAAGATTCAAGAAATTTAAATAAAATGTTAGAGGCAGCATGGAAAGTCTATAATAATCGAGAGAAAGAAGAAGAGCAAAGAAAAGAAAAGAAAGAAAAGATTAGAGACAGTAGATTAATAGCTGTCTTAACAGGGAATGCAGCAAGAGGAAGAGGATGAGCTCGGGGAAGAGGAGGTTTTAGAAACTTTGGTAACCGGGAACCTAATGCACCTCTAGGAATAAATCAGTGTGCATATTGTAAGGAGGATGGACATTGGAAAAGGGATTGCCCTAAAAGGCAAATAAGTCAGCAAGAGGCTGCAAAAATGATGACTTTAAATGAATGAAGGGGACCGGAGGGGAACCCAGCTGAACCTCTGGTTACAATTAAGCTGGGAAATGATAAAGTTGAATTTTTAGTCGATACGGGAGCAGTATATTCTGTTTTGAATACTTATAAAGGAAAATTGGGAAACAAAACAGCGAACATAATTGGAGCGACTGGGAAACAGGAGAATAGACCATTCTTTCAACCCCTTGATTTAAAATTTGGAAATAAAGCAATTACACATGAATTTTTGTATGTACCAGAATGTCCGATACCCCTGTTGGGTCGAGATTTGTTATCCAAATTGAATGCACAGATAGCTTTTGAGGGAGGAGAAATTCTTTTAAAAATACCAGAATCAAAGACAGGGGAAATACTGATGATACAGGAGAAGGTTAAGATTCAGGAGATGCCACAAGAAGTTGATGATGCTGTGATCCCTACAGTTTGGAACACAGAGATACCTGGAAAATCTAAAATGGCACAGCCTGTAAAAGTAGAACTGAAGGAAAATGTGAAACCAGTGAGATTAAAACAGTATCCAGTTAAACCTGAAGCTAGATTGGGAATCAAGAAATTAATTGATAAATTTTTGGAATATGGAATCTTAGAGGAGTGTGAATCTGAATATAATACTCCAATTTTACCAGTGAAAAAGCCATCAGGAGAATATAGATTAGTACAGGATCTGAGGGCGATAAATCAGATAGTGAAAGACATACATCCTGTAGCGGCCAATCCATATACGCTTTTAACAGCTCTAGGGGAGAATCACCAGTGGTTTACAGTGCTTGATTTAAAAGATGCTTTCTTTTGTATACCCCTGGAAGAAGGAAGTCGAAAATTATTTGCTTTCGAGTGGGAAAATCCAAAAACAGGACGAAAAACACAATTGACATGGACAAGATTGCCGCAAGGATTCAAGAACAGTCCAACAATATTTGGGAGCCAATTAGCAAAAGAACTTGAGATGTGGAAACGAGATGGTCCCAAACCTGGACATTTTCTCCTACAGTATGTAGACGACATATTGATAGCAACAGAGGAGAGACCAGCGTGTATAAAGGTAACAATTGATCTTTTAAACTTTTTGGGGTTAAGCGGATACAAAGTCTCTAGAACTAAGGCCCAGATAGCAAAACAGACTGTGATATATCTGGGTTTTGAAATCTCACAAGGGCAAAGACAGTTGGGAACAGACCGCAAAGAAGCAATTTGCAGTATCCCGGAGCCGAGGAATACCCACGAATTGAGAACCTTCTTGGGAATGGCTGGGTGGTGTCGGCTATGGATAATGAACTATGGTCTGTTGGCTAAACCTTTATATGAAGCTCTTAAAGGTCCACCATTTGAATGGGGTCCAGATCAGCAGAGAGCTTTCAAGAATCTAAAACAGGCCCTGATGACAGCACCAGCCCTGGGACTTCCGGATCTGACTAAAGACTTCCAGTTATTTGTACATGAGAAACAACACCTTGCACTGGGAGTGCTGACTCAGAAGATGGGAAGTTGGAAGCGACCGGTTGGATACTTTTCCAAACAATTGGACTTTGTAAGTAAAGGCTGGCCTGCTTGTTTGAGAGCAGTAGCAGCCACTGTGATGATAATACAGGAGGCTCGAAAATTGACTTTGGGAAGGACGATGGTGGTATATGTACCACATATGGTGATATCAGTGTTAGAGCAAAAGGGGGGCCATTGGCTCTCCCCGAGCAGAATGATGAAATACCAGGTAATTTTGATGGAGCAAGATGATGTACTTTTGAAAACCACTAATTTGACTAATCCTGCAGTCTTTTTGAGTTCTATACAGGAAGAAGGACAACTGGAACATGATTGCCTCACTACCATTGAGTATGTATATTCCAGTCGAGAGGATCTGAAGGATGTACCTATGGACAATCCAGACTGGGAATTGTACACAGATGGTAGCAGCTTTGTTGAAAATGGAATCCGCTATGCAGGATATGCGGTAACAACTGAAAAATCAGTTATAGAAGCCAATGCTTTGCCAAGCACAGCTTCAGCTCAGAAGGCGGAACTAGTGGCTTTGACAAGGGCTCTAGAATTGAGTGAAGAAAAGAAAGTGAATATTTGGACTGATTCGAAATATGCATTTGGCGTGGTCCATGTCCATGGGATTTTATGGAAGGAAAGAGGACTATTATCCTCTCAGGGGTCCAACATTAAATATAAAGAGGAGATTTTACATTTACTACAAGCAGTTCGGAAACCAACTGCAGTAGCAATCATGCACTGTAAAGCACATCAATCAGGGAATACAAAAGAGATTGTAGGGAACAGATTAGCAGATAAATCAGCTAGGGAAGCAGCCAAAAGGAATACCCTACAAATGACATTAATTCCTACAAAAACTATTGCAATACCAAAGGAAAAACCTAAATATTCAGAGGAGGATGAGAAATTGGGGAAATTATTAAATGCAAGGAAAAATTTGGAAGGATGGTGGGTGACATCAAAAGGACAAGTAGTAATTCCACCATCTGTAATGAGGGAAATAATACAGACAAAACATAAAGAATGTCATTGGGGGGCAGAAGCATTAATAACTCTTTTGAAAAGGCAAGTAATATCAGTAAAAATGCTAGAAATAGCTAAAATGACAACTTCGAAATGTGAGATATGCTTAAAGAATAATCCAGTTGTAAAAAGAAAAGTTCAAATGGGAATGTTGAAATCAGGAATGGAACCAGGGGATTATTGGCAAATAGATTTTTCGGAGTTACCTCGACAGAATGGGTATCGATACATTCTAGTGGGGGTTGATACTTTTACAGGATGGCCGGAAGCCTTTCCCAGTCGAACTAATCAAGCAAAGGAAGTCATTAAATGGTTATTACAAGAGATTATCCCGAGATTTGGGGTACCTATTGGAATCTCGTCTGACAGAGGTTCCCATTTTGTTGCAGAAGTAGTCCAGGGTGTTAGTAGAATTTTAGGAATTACGTGGGACTTGCACACACCTTGGAGACCACAATCTAGTGGGAAGGTGGAAAGAATGAATCAAACATTGAAAAGACAAATTAGTAAAATATGTCAGGAAACTAATTTGAAATGGCCTCAGGCCCTCCCACTAGCCCTTTTACGAATTCGGGTTCAGCCAAAGAGTGGGACATTAATCAGTCCCTATGAACTATTATATGGTAAACCTTATGAATCTCCTGAGCCAAATCTGAGCATACATTTAAAAGGAAAGCAAGATGTGTATAACTATCTGCTCTCTTTAGGAAAAACTCTAACTGCGCTTCGGAGTGCAATTGTTTGGAACAGACCTTTATCTTTGGAAAATCCAGTACATGATTTCCAGCCAGGTGATTATGTCTATGTGAAGACATGGACTTCTGAACCTCTTCAGGAACGCTGGAAAGGACCCTTCCAAATATTGTTGACCACCTTCACCGCTGTCAAGATTGCGGAGTCAGATACATGGATTCATTATACTCGAGTAAAGAAAACACTAACAGGGAACTGGAAGGCTAAAGAAACTGGTCCTTTAAAATTGAAAATTTATAAATAGTTGGCATGTTGTTTATTGAATTATGAGTCACTTAATTAAGCTGATAACACTTTTTTTGTATCTCACCCCTAATTTGTAGCCAAAGAAATACAGAATGGCCATGGTCACAAGCTATTGTTCAGTATACTCAGAGTATGGGACGATATCCCAAAGGCCGTTTCCCAAGCTTAGCCACTGTAGTAATGCATGATTCTGAAGTGTACCACCCATTTGAATGGGGGGAATGGGACAGAAAAGACTGGGTCCGTGTCTTGACTGGAACGGTTGGAGAACAAATTCAAGTGGGATGCAGAAAAGTGGAAGGATCTCTTTATGAGAAAGCCTCTTCAATTACCATCTCTGGAAATTTATTGGACCCAAGATCCAACATCACTACGAAACTCTGTCCTACTATAGAATGGAGATGTAACAAACAGGATTCTATCATTATGTGTTGCCGTCAAAAGAATGTCGGTAACTACTCCCTAGACCCAAGTACCAGCAATGTTGAAATTACCAAATCCTGTATTAAGGAACAAGGAGATTGTTGGTACAATTTCACTCTGACCAAACCAGTCTATGTGGTGTGCAACTGGCGATCTAATCCACCGATAGGAGAACTATCAGGCCTAACATTTAAATTCAAAATGAATGCTGTAACTAGACCTATAGTGATGCTTGTTGCAGTAGTCACACATGATGACATAGATACCCTCTTTCCGCTAACTGACAAAGATGAAGTTATACCCTCTTTTACGGTGATACAAGGAAATAACATCGCAATAAGATGTAGACTGATCACTGAATCTCACATTGAATCCACAAAAAGTTATGGGATTGGACCATATGGCCCTACTTTGTCGTGTAAAAATCAAAATCTAGACTGTTGGTTAAATTTGACTGCTGTACAATATCCTTATAAAGTCATGTGTGGAAAAAACAATACCAAATATTGGGGAGGATTTAAAATAGATGTTACAATACCTACTACTCAACCAATTGTTGTACTTAGCCCAAAAATCTTTGAAATTGGACCGTATGTGATCAGAAATACGGGCCTACAACAAATGTTGCTTAACCCGGCATGGTCTCTCAAACGGGTTGAATTGTCGATGCAGAACAATGTTTCAGACATTCAGCCAGCTTGCTCACCTTTCCTAAAGATTTCTTACGAGGGATGGACAACCTGGCTGCAAAAACGAACTCTTTCCATGAGAAGAACGCGGAGAGACCTAACCGGTGTTTTGGGAACAGGATTGGGAGTTTTAAATAGCATCGATTCGGAAGTAATAATGAACAAGTTGGCTATTTCAATTAGTGATTTGACCAAATTGCAACAACCTTTACGATCCTCGTTATTGGCTTTGGGAACCAACCAGTGGCTGTTGTCCAATATATTACCAAAATGGGAAGAGGTAAATGTAAGGGACCACGAATTGATTACTGATGCACTTGGGGTGGTCCAAAATAACCTTTCTTTGGCTCTTAGTTGTATCCAGGCTCAAATATGGATGCAGTCGGTAGCCGCCTCAATTATAAGGGAAGGTGAAGAAGGCATTCTCCCTACTGAAATTCGGAAAATAATTTGGGACAGTGCCACTGATTTTGAGAAGGAACTCCAATCCTGGTGGAACTTGGTAAACTTCACTTATGATCCCGTTACAAACACAGCTACAACTTTTGTACTTACTATATATAATGCTACCATATACCCAATTTATCCCATTATTGCATTAGGGTTGAACCACAACGGAACTATACTCTATCCTTTTGAGCATAGAGTATGGGCCCGAAAGGTGAATGAAAAATGGCAAACTGTTAATTTGGAATCTTGCATTGTACGGGAACAACAAGGATTTGTTTGTGAAGGTAATGCAATTGAGGCACAAGATATTTGTTTAGATACTGAACAAAATATTTGCCATTTCGAGATTCATCCTAATGAAAACCCTGAAACAGTACTTATATATATCGGCAAAGGCTGTGTATGTTTGAGGACTGTTTGTGACTTTTTATCTGTAGACGAGGTAGTTGTAGAGACTAAAAATCATTCAAATTATTGTGTTTGCAATTTTACTAAGATTGTAGGATGTGACTTTTCCTATTCGGCCCCGGTCACGTCTCACCAACTTTTGCAATCTAACTATGTGTTGATTCATGAATTACTACCTATACCCATCGGAATGAATCTCGCTTTGGTAAAACAGTTACTACAACACAAGGATTTAGTTGAGATTTTGGAGAAAATTAGGGAAAATGGACAGAAAACCTTAATAACTGTTCATAACAATGTGAAAGAAATACACCGAATTTTTGAAAGAGTGCAAAAAGATGTAGAACATAAATGGTGGGACACACTTTTCGGATGGTCACCTACTGCTACAGGCATCCTGAACAAGTTGTGTCACCCCATCGTGGTTCTTTTGATATTGGTTTTGATCAGTTTGACTCTGTCAGCAATATTATATATCCTAACTTGGAGAATGATGAATCAGCTAACACGTTTGACTCGTGAAACTTCTTTTAATCACATGATCGTCCAAGCTGTTGCAAAACAACAAAATGAACAAAGAATCCCAGAACCTCCTCCAATATATAGTAACTGATCAGTAGAATTATAGTGAAAGTATTGAAGTGATTTTCAAAACTTTCAAAGGGGGGAAATGTTACATTTTAAAAGAAATCAAATCTGATTACAACTGAAATATTAGGAATATAGAGTTGTGGGGTGTAACCATAGTAGATAAAGAACTTAAAGAATGTGCAGTACTGTACTTTTAGCTGATTATCGTTGGCTTGTATTTTCTTTTAAGAAGCCAAGAAGATTCGCTTCTTGAAAACTCCCTACCTTTCCCATTTTTGATAACAAACTGAAAGACCAATCATTGAAAAGGTTGGATTTCAAAAGAGAACATAGTATACATTTTTATGCAAACTAATATAGATAGTGATGAGAATCATACTGCACAGAATCAGCTAAAGGAGGTCAAGAAGCGGACAAGTGAGGAAGACTATGAAAGACCACCAGAGGGCTTCTGAAGACCACCAGAGACCTTTGCTGCGCCTGCGTGAAGAGACATATACATATGCTAATGATTTACTGGAAAGTTGATGATTATGTATAATATTTCCCAGAAACTTAATGAATATGTATAACAGGTGTGTATTTAACTGTATTGTTAGACAAGACAGGTGCACACGATAGGTGGAGCGATCCCCCGTGTGCCCAGCGCTGCAATAAAGGAGTGCCTGCTTCTTAACTTCTCATTGCTGTTAAGGAGTTTTATTCCGGATTTCGGCAACAAACTGAGACACTATTGCATGCCTGTTCTCAAAGTAAGCATATCAATATAAAACAAACCTCTTCTCTCCTCTCCGACTAGGTCAACTAATTGCACTGGATAATTGTTAAAATGAGGGTAAAGTGACTTCTCGTTCAAATTTTCTAATGCAAGAGTAACACAGAGTAATTTGACTTGATTACCTGCTGTATTTTGATCATTTGAATGTGTTGATTTATTGATTCAATTTTAATTGTGACTTTGTCACAGTTATGACCATCACCCTGTGCCACTTTTAATTAGCTGTCTGAAACTGTAGCATATCAGATTGATAATGTGTTTGTTTAGTTTTATTAGAAGTATGAGCAAGCAAATATAAAAACCATAAAAAGCACACAGGTTTGTATTTCCTCCACCAAATTGCCACATGGGTCATGTACTCAAGGGCAAAGACAATATTAATGTACTTGCAAACTACTTGGCTCACCTTCTAAATTAATATTAAGCCACTCATATTTGACTTGGCCAATAGAAATGAGAGTGGAATATGTTTCTTTAGATATTATTACATAACTATTAGATATGTAGATATTCCATGATGTTGTCTTTGGATTATTTTAAAGAAGCCTGGTTTTGGATCAAAATGAATTTTTTTTTAATAAAATTTCCATTTTAATCAGAACATTTTTCTTTTTTCTGATCAAGCGGAAGCTCAGATGGAGTTATCTTTGGTTAAAAACTCTGAAATCTCGCTAAAACTTTGAGTTTGCAAACATGAAATGGTTTTATCAGCAAGAGATTTGAAAAATCACCATTTTGAGAACTTGGGTTTCTCTCAGAAAATAATTCTCTGTACTCACTGATCTAATGAATCTCAGGAAATGGAAGCTGGAACTTCAGGCCCACCCAAAACACCATTTCAACCCATTAATACTGTTCTTCTACGTTGGCCTCATCATTACCCACAAGTATGTTACGTCCCCATTGCCTCTTCATGGGCCATGGCTACGAACAGGAAAGAGTCTAAGTTCACTCCAATTATTACCAGCAACAGAGGAATCTTTCTAACCAGGAAATTTCACAGCTGTGAGTAATCTCCTGGTTTTAGGTGCCAAAGGTGAATCCGGGGAGCACCTACTCCCTTTCCTTCCCCCCGCAGCTTTTCTGAGACACGAGGAACAGAAAACCAAGACAGCACGGTGCCTGCTTCGATTGCCGCTGGGTCTCACACAAGAGCACACTAAGCACGAGCTTAGCGGATATCTCCCACTGGACTTTTTTTTTTTTTAACATACTTAAATATCTGTTTAAAACTACAGTTTTAACAGATAAAATAGAAGGTCTTATTTCAAAACATCCTACGTCCTGGCAGCTTGAGCACTCTCATGGAAAGGGGAGACCTGTGTTTTAAAATTTAACCAGGGTGAGAAGTGCTGAAACCAGGTCTCCAGCTGATAAAATGAGACCTTTGTTGGAAGGAACGAGTGCTTTCTTACCATTATGTACCTCACTGGCAACCTGACTTCGGTACATTCATAGCACAAATATTAGAGCAGGTAGCACAAACAACAGAGCCAGTAGGACAGGGAGAATAACGCTTACCCCGTGCTTCCTATGAAGCTGAAATCTGAAATAGGTGCCAGGTAACTTGTGAGGGACTGAAGGCGTTAACGTCTCCCCCGCTCCGGCGGGGCCAGTTCCGCCCAGCAACGGACCGCCGGGGGAGCGGCCGGGCACCGGTACAGGGCGGGGGGGCCGGGCCGGGCCGGGGGACGCGCCGTTCCCTCGGACGAGACCAGGCGAGGCGAGACGCCGAGCGGGGCAGCTCCCCGGCGGGGGGCAGCGGCCATGGCGGCGGGGGAGGTGAGGAGACGGGAAGAAGGGAAGGGAGAGGAACGCCAGGGAAGGGGCCTGACACCCCCCCCGGGGACCCGCCCGCTCGCCGAAGGCTCTGGAAGCGCAGGCGGCGCGGGCCGCCTCATTAGCCTAATGAGGGCGAGCGCCCGCCCGCAGGCGGGGCGAGGAGGCGGGGAAAGGGCGCGAACGAAGGGCAGCCCCGCGCGCGCGGGACCCCCGGGCTGACTGGAGGGAGCGAGGCTGGCCCCAGGGCCGGCGAGGGCTTTCTCGGGTCTTTCCCTCCGTCCCTCTCCTTCGCCCCTCATCCCTGCCTTCCGACACAAACCGCTGGCCGAGGCTGGGACGAGGAGCGGGCGGGTCCTCTCTGAGGAGGAGCCTGGAAAGCGAGGGGGTCCGTTCCCGCTCGTCCGGAACCGAGGGCTGGCCCGGCGTTCTCCCCGGCACGGAGCTCCGGAGATGCGGTCAGCACCGCAGTGCTCTGCGGGTGGCGGAGGCGGTTTGGTGGCGGTTCGTGAGAGAAACCCCGCCGCCGGCTGTCACACATCCCGAGTTCAGGCTGCTTCTGCCCCGAGGGAAACCTTCCGCTGACCGCCGGGCGTCCTTGCGCCCCAAGTCGGCCCCGGGGAAGGCCGCGCTCCCCGCCGCCCCTCCTGCTCTGGCCGGCGCGGGCCCTGACATAACTTAACCGTCGAGACCGGGCGCTTTCGCACAGCTCAACAAATAGGTACCAGCATCTAACGAACTTCACTGACTGAAATTTCCCCATACAGAAAGTGTCCTGGATAGATGAGGGGTTTGTGACATTTGTGTGGGGCCGGGCACCTAAAACGACAGGGAGCTGCCCACGTAGCCCAAGGGGCAGCCCTGCGGCGCGGTGGGCTGACACCAGTGCTTTTCTGTGAGGCGGATACAACGCCAATAAGACACTGACTTCTTGCTTGCACCCTCACAGAGACCTAGGGAGCTGGGCACCTTGTCCTCTCCCTGTGCTGTCCCCACAGCAGCTGAGACGTGCCGGCACTGGGAACACGCTGAGAACCCCTGATGTGCCACCAAGGAGCAGTTTGTGGTGGCAACCTCCCGCTGCACTTCCAAGCCTGCAAGGGGTTGTGAGGAAACATCTGAGGATGTGTTTCTTCCTGTTGTTCATGTCATTGAAATATTTGTTGGCTACAAATGATGACGGGCCAGGGTGAGGTTCTAACAGGCACCTCAAGATTTATCACTTCTGTCAAAGTACAACAGCACTGTTATTTATTCCAAGAACCCCAAAGTTTTGCCTGGTTCTTAAATAAGAAACACTGCATCATTACAGCATCATTATGTTGTAGTTTTAGTTCACAACTTTTGGCTGGATTTCAGGCTGAAGATGAAAAAAAAAAACCATTGTTTCTGAAGACGTTAGCAAGGCTATTGAGCTATTTCTCCTTTCTTTCCATTCATTTATATTATTGTATTATGCAATGTTAAAGCACCAATTAACTCACAGAACAATTCCAGGTTCTCATGATTATTAATCTCTGCTTTTCAGAGAGCTAACTGAATTACTGTTGTGTAAACCCAGAGCATTATTCATGAGGCTGTGGCTGAAATGGCATTTCTTTCAATCTTCAACAAGATCAACCATATCCTTAATGAACAAGAGCAAATGGGAAATAAATCCAACAGAGGATTTTGATATTGAATTTGAAAAGACTACAGTCTATCAGTCTTGGCAAGAAAATTGCATAAAAAAGACAAAAATAATGTTTAAATTATGCATGCTGAAAAGAAGGAAGGAAATGTGCCCTGGTTGCATGAAAACATTAGGTATATTGTGATGATCAACTTTGCTGTATAAACCTCACAAATACCATTAGGTACACCATTCCTCCTTCATAGCATATCGTATCAGATAAGTATAACTGATTATTATGACTGCATGTTAAAAAAAAAACAACAACTTTAAGTTTCCAGGAACCTTTGCTTTGTATCCTTGAATAAAATGTCACTAATAATATTATTCTCCCTTGGACCCTCTAGTATATTTAGAACAGTATGCAACAAATCTGAGACTGAAAATGAAAAGAAAAATAATTTCTCTCATTTTAAGAGACAAATTTGGGTATATTTTTGCATGACATTCTTTCTATTAAGCCAGTCTCTGCTGGGAGATGGTTCAATTCATGATTTAATCTGAAAAACTGTTTTTTTCTCAAATTCCTTTCCGTAGTAAAAGTGAAATTGCCTCTGTGATGACCACTTCTGCAGCATATACACCATACCATAACACTAGACTAACTTGCTGCCGTTAGCACCCACCAGTACACAGACAGCAGGTTTTTGCATCAAGTAGCAGACAGGCTACGAGGCTTAGTGGCATTCAGTGCTACTTTTCCACCCAATATACATACACATGGAGGTAAATCCTTCCCCTGACATACGAAAGCTGGGGAGGGGTTGGGTACCCCCGCAGAGCTGCAGGAGAGGTGTCTGTCCCCCTCACTCGGGCAGACACGTTCTCCTTCTGGAGACCTCCAGCCGCACGTAGCCTCTGCACTGGCTGTATGGGATTTTTCTCTACTTCCATGAGGGCTTTGCCACTAAGCACCTGAACTTTAGGCAGACATTAGCACCCACGCAAAGAAAACTTGACCATATCCTTCAGTTCGTTAAGTGCCTTTAATTGCCACACTCACATTAGTCAACAGCAGCTGGCTATTCTATACTCCACTCAAAAGCTATTTTTATTCACCTGCATTAACACCCCAATCACTTCTTTCTCTTAGTCGTGTTTTGCCTGTACTGCAGCGGTCAGGGCCCCTTCCTG
Organism: Harpia harpyja; assembly: GCF_026419915.1. NCBI lineage: Eukaryota > Metazoa > Chordata > Aves > Accipitriformes > Accipitridae > Harpia > Harpia harpyja. The sequence continues at coordinate 31,260,043 of NC_068942.1, read as the reverse complement.
TTAGGCACTCTGTATTTTTTTTCAATGTGTATTTACTTGAAGCAGCTTGCCACCCAAGTGTAAAACCAGAAGTGGATACAAAGAAGATGAGAAAGTCCTGAGGTAACAATGAAATTATTATAATGTAAGGAAGGAAACACGCTCATGTCAAACCAGCCATAAACCTAACCAGCTAATTTGAAGACTGCAATCATATAAAATCTGCACATGAGGGGGCGACCATACCAGCAAGACTCTGCTTGCTAGTTTGTCGAGGAGGGATGGGAATACAATTATCCACTCCCCCCAGTTTATGTACTGGGCATGAGGTCACATGGTATGGAATACCCCTTTGGTCAGTTTGGGTCAGCTGCCCTGGCTGTGTCCTGTGCCAACTTCTTGTGCCCTTCCAGCTTTCTCGCTGGCTGGGCATGAGAAGCTGAAAAATCCTTGACTTTAGTCTAAACACTACTGAGCAACAGCTGAAAACATCAGTGTGTTATCCACATTCTTCTCATACTGAACCCAAAACATAACACTATACTGGCTACTAGGAAGAAAATTAACTCTATCCCAGCTGAAACTAGGACAATAGGAAAATAAATTTTGGCCCAAATATTCCATTCAGTTCTATTGGTGAACTATTGTTACTCTGGCCATGGACATGACATAGGACATGTTTCTATGTCACTCAGATTTGTCAGCTAGAGCACATTAATCATTCATAGGTGCTTTGGAAAACCCCCAAGGAAGGCTTATTCTCAGACATGTGCAGTGCTAATTTCACCAGAGGTTTTATATAAAGGAAATAATTAAATAGATGTCAAGTAAAACCAGGAGACAACATAGGTGCGGAGCTGTCACCTACAACATTCACTCTCTGGTGTGCCCAGCTTCCTAAGCAGTGTTTGTTTTTAAATGGTCTTTTCTTCTATGCTTAGGTAGAGTATGTTACTAAGACACTCTATTAAAAAGAGAAAAAAAAACAAAACTCTTGTATCGGGTGGAGGTTTTTTTCCAGCTAATTTGTGTAATATTGCCATATCATTTGTACCTGATTCAGTGACAAGCTTGTAAGGGGACGTTATCACACTCTGTGCCTGCAACCAATTAAGGGAAAAAGGGCCTTTGTTAAGCTAATCATCTGAGTGTTATCAAAATGATCCTTCTGGGCCCCATTTAGAAGTCTAAATACCTCTGGCAGTTGAAGTGTGGTGCATGTAAATAATTAAAATTACAAATATCTCTAAACAAATGAAATTGCTAGTGATCTGGTAGCTTGCCAATAAACTCTTGCTCAGTGAATTCACCGAGCTGAGAACAACAGAGAAGATGCTGTAATCGGACAGCATATGGCAAAGTTATGTTTAAAGTTTCCAAGTAGTGCTCTTCTTCCAACTCACATTTAAATGATGTGCTATGGAAACAGAGGGTATATAACTCAGCTTGTGGTAGAAGACAGATGTTCCAGGCAACAAGAAATTAAAGGAGTATACTTCAAGCATCTGACTTTATGGTTTTCTTTGTATTTTTATGCCCCAGAAGTAATACCACAGATGTTGAATGTAGGACTTGAAGTAGTTTACCGATAGAAGTCATTTTACATTCTTTAATAGAACACACCTCTTGTTTAAAATAATTCAATGAGCTTCATGAATTAAACATTTTTTAACTGCAGGGTCTCACTTCATTTTTGTTTACTCGTACTATAAGTAGTAATAATATCTTTATATGCGGTAATATATGGTGTACAAATACATCCATTTATTTATGCATCAGAAATAGCCAGAGCTGAGTTAAAATCAGACAGGTAAGGAAGAAAAGCACTTTGCACAAATATTTATGAGATTGTCATTTGGTCTGGAGTGATGGCTTACAGGTCCAAAATTGTTTTCAGTGCACATTTTGGAAACATCTGTGGATTTTGGTATTCAAAGATGTGAAAATTCACTTCCACTTAAAATGCTTTACTTTACTGGTGCTTGAGTAGCACCTTAAATAATTACTTTCTTTTTCTATTTGAATGGAATTTCTTCAAAAAAGTCATCTGCCTGTGAAATGTAAATAAACACACTAATAGTCTCAGAGAATAAAGAAAACCTGGGCACACTCACATATCACTTCCATTTTGTGCAAGTGTGATTAGAAATAGTGCTTGCAGAAATAAGATTTACAGCATAACATCAAATTCTGGTCACCTACAAATGGCTATACTGGATGAGAAAAATGGCCCATCATTACCCTATCATCTCCAGCAGTGGCCATGAACACAAGTCTAGGGAAAAGCAAAACCAGAGCAAGCATTTATGATATGTCCCATGAGTACACTCAGCCTTTGCTTGTTTTATGCTCAGGGGGGTTCCTGAGACTGACTGGACTGTTACTTAGTTCTCCTCATCTGATCTCTCTTCCAAGAACTTGTCCAGTAACCTTTGAATCCATGTAAAATTTTTGCTTCCACAAAATCCTTTGGGAAGGATTTCCATGGGAGTAACACCCACTGCAATGCCCTTGTTCTCCCACTGACAGGGGTAATGAACAGTTTCTAATCATGCTTTCCCTGTCTCCCATCATTCTGCAGATCTCTTTCATATTCCCCCTGCATCAGCTCTGTCTGGGCTGCAGCAGACTCATCGAGTCAGTCCTGCTTCACACAGAATCTGTTTCCTACTTCTGATCATTCCCATCACCTTTCCCTGAATCTTTTTTAGTTCTAATGTGCCTTTTATTAGAACGAGGGGATCCAAACTGCACACCATGGGCGGGGTGTGGGAGAACTAAAAAATTTATTCCAGTGGCATAACAGTATTTTCTGGTTTGTATTCTGTTTTTTCCCTATTAACAATTCTTAACTCTGGATTTGGCTAGATGGCTACTAAGCACTGAGCTGATGCTTTCAGGGAACTACAGGACAGAACCTCAGATCTCCCTCCTGAGTGGTAACAGCCATCTCAAATGCATTTTGACCAAATGCATTATTTTACATAAAACTGAATTCTGTCTCTTATTTGACTGCCTAAGCATAAAATTTCATAAAGTCTTTTGCAATTCTTCACAACCTGCCCTTGTCTTGTTACTGGACCTGTCCAGCCTTCCTCTACCCAAGGTGATATGACACATTAGGATGGAATAAGTTCCTAAACCAGTGTTTTTCCAAGTCACTTCCTAACAATACACTCTTCCATCACCATTTGCTATCTGTTCTCATAGTTATTCTTGTTTGTTTCTGGACAAAGTCAGCACATGAGAAGAAAATGTATTTAGCAGGCTGCTTGAGATGAACCTTCATCCCAGGCTCCGGTGATGACTGACTTTCCAATTGCAAGTTCTTGCAAATATCTTTGGTATATCGTAGCCATGCTTACTAGTCTGGGAATGCTGGAAACAAAATAATGAATACAAACGAAAGTCTGCCTTTAAAATTGCAGTAAGACCATTGCGACTTCTGTTATTGTGGAGACAGTGATTAGTTACTTTGCGTCTTTTAAGCCTTTGACCAGTTTTGGTGCCATTGGTAGAGACAAAGTAATATTTCTTGAAAACCTCTAAGACAGTATGTGCTGGAAGAGCTGTTATTCACGGCTATTAACTGACTATCCTAAATTATTCTGGTCAACATTCATATGTATTTCTTTGTTTCACGGGATTCTTCAGACAGCTGATTAGATCAGTTCTCTTGTCTCGTTGCATGTCAGTATGACCAGCCAATGTTATTGTTTCTCTTTGCTTCTTCTGTGCTACTTTTAGAAGAGAATTCTTTTCTGTCTTGTCTGTTGATTTTAACAAATTTTCCCGGGAGTGTAAGGACCCAATCCAGTAAATATTTTTTTGAAAATGGAGACTACCATAGTTATTTACAGCTCTGTGTATTATAGAATTAGGTATAAAAGTTTCATCAGACTTCAATTAAAATAGGAAAAATCTGAGGTAAAGAGGTCTTTCAAAGAGACTTTCAAAGGAACTTTGCAGGGCTCCTGGCACTGGTTCTGCTACAGCTATTACTGTTGTTGTTGCAATGTTATGATACATTTTTAGGTGTTGATTTTTTTTCCCCTGTAAAAATATAATATGGAAATTATCAGGAATATGATGAGGAAAGAGTCCAATATTAAAAAAAAAAACAAACAAAACCTCTTGGGGAAATAGTACCCCCTTGACATTTTGTTGCGGGAGGAGGACACCAATTTTACCTGTCCTGAAATAATAGCTCCAGAGGTCACATCAGCTAATGAGATGTGACTGAATATAGAAGAATTCAGTGTGACTTTTCCATCTAATTCCTTCAGAAGCTGAACAAATCCATAGGTCAAGGTTTTCAAAGAAGGGTTACGGAGGTCCAGTTCTGAAGTATATATACGCTGAAGTAAAGGTCTAGACCTCTGTCCTAACTCTTAAAGCCCACGAAGAGTTACCGAACACAGGCAGAATTTCCAAGCAAACCATATGCAGAACGGGAGACTCACTGATCTGCTTTTCAAAAGGTTGACCATTCAGCAGTTCCCACCAAAACCAGCAGGTCCTGCTGAAAACTTGGCACTTCTGACAGTACCACTTTCTGTGAGTCCAGCTACAAGTCAGGAGTTAGGCTAAAGATCTGATAATACATTCCTAACATACAAACAGAGGATGTGGGAATGGGTGATTGCATTTAAAACATCTTTACGGATGTTTCAGAATTGTTCATCCATACTGCATGCAATTTTCATTTAGTGTGTTAACTCTTAAAACTATATTCCTCTCTTCATTTCTGCCAAACACTATTTTCATTCTCCTAATCTAAATTGAACTGTGTGATGCAGCAAAGTACATTTCCTCAACGATAACTCCAAACTTATGTAATTTTCTCACATCCCAAAGTCTAATGTGAAGGATACAGCATGAAGTAATGCTACTTTTATAGATGGGAAAGTAAAATTAAGATAAAAATGCCATTACTTTACTTCAGGGGAAAATGTAATTGCAAGGTTTGAAAGTAATTTGAATATTATTTGAGAAACTGGATGACTGTGTGCCGAGCTCTGCAGGACCTGGCAAATATCCTTGTTACTCTCTCCCCTTTGAAAGATGCAAAGGTAAAAGATGTTAGCGTTAAAGTGGAAGGCATCTGGGGTTTTTTTACATTATTTTTATTTCATTCTCCACCTGAGCATGGTAACAGTAAATGCTTTTTTTTCCCTGGAAAAAGACCTACTTTAAATTAAGCTTCATATGAAAAGGAAGCTTTAATAAAGATGTTCGAAACATTAATTAACAAGAAATGAAGTAGTCGATGGATAGAAAGCTTCAAGAGCCATGGTTCAGCTACTGACGTACTTGTTTACATGATAAATCCTTATTGGATTGTCATCACTATAGTCTTCAAAAAAAGCAAAACTGTAACATACTTATCTTCTGTACATCTCAGTGAAAAATGGAAGTAGTTTCTCCATATTAAGCAAGAAAGGAACTGGGTTATGGAGAGGTTAAAATGATCTTCCTAAGGTCACACAGGGCATCTGAATAGGGCCTTTCTCATTGCTCTTCTGTTTTTTTCTGTCTAGGCTACAGTCTCCTGGGATTAGTGACTGTTTTTTTCTAAATCATACATATGGCCTAACATAATGTGACTTTGTGCAAGTCTGCGTTAAGTGCAAGTCTGCTCGGTGTTAACATGGTGAAATCCTAAATAATGTAATTCATCAGAAAATGAGAGATAAAGAAGAACTGTAGAGAAAAATTAGAAGCCTTGATTTAATTTTAAATATTTCACCTTTTAATTATTCAAGAGAAAAATCAATTTAGACAACTCCATGCTTCATTTGCTTTGGAACATGTAATTTTAAATGTTTGGGTTTGTACATTGTCTCACTTTTTGTACTACTTTTACTGGAAAAGTATAGAATGAAAGCTAGAAAGAATATGACAATTACTTAAACTTATTTTATGTTGTTTGAAACTTTTTCACAGAAAAAGAAATAAGAAATGTAAGAAGTGAAGTCTATTTTTCTCCCTAGCTTTACAGGTTTCCCAGGCTTTCTAGTGGGAAGAATGAAGAAAAGGGAAATTTGAAAATATTAGAAATAAAATTATTCCATTATTTCTAGAAACCTACATTTTCAAAATTCTTTTATCAGATATGAAAAAAGAAACATTGTGAGAATGAATATGCTCAGTAACTTTTTGTTTCAATTAAACTCAGTGTTTCTTCTTGCATTTCTTGAAGTAAATCTCAGCAGCATTTGATAATACTGATGATAATGAAAGCTGTTTCATGTTAATTTTCTGGCCCTGGGCTATAGTTTCATGATACGAATTATTCAGAGAAAACATTAGCTTAAAGTATTTCAGCATCCTTTTGTCTCCTGCCACTTCTTTCCACCTCTCAGTCATTCTCACCTACTCCCTTTACTGTGCCAGAAAATTGTTTGTAAGGTCATGCTGCATACTAGGTCCTGGACCGGAGGCACACCAAGAGCGTAGCATAACACAAACGTGAGACCAAGGAAGACCCTTTGTGCTGTGAAACCAAGACGTTAATCATTGTTAAATAAGTTATTGCAAGTAAGTATATGTCTTTTTTGTCCACTCAAATAGCAGTTGCCCCAACACTAAGCATCTGAAGTTGGGGCTACTCTCCTAGGCTCTCTATAAGCATTGGAAAGAAACAGCCGCTTATTGAGGACAGTATGTGTCATTCTAAATCCACTGTCTTAGGAGAGATGAGTAACTCTTTCGAGAACCGTATTTCTCTTTTAAAAAATTAATTTATAATTAAATGTTTAAAGTAGGTGAGATCATTTCCATCTACCACATCATTCTTGAATTTAAGGTTTTGATGGATACATATAACCACACATACATAAAGTATATGCATAATCTCAAATGTGTAGACAATTAAATAAGAAAAAGAAAGACCCAGTCCCTGGCTTAGGAATATCCTGCTAAGGAGATGACATATAGATAAGAAAAAGAGGAAATAAAACTAACTGACTAGTCGAGTCAAATATATCTTTCATGCTGGTGATCCAGGCTTTTCTGAGTTGAAATTAACTTCACGTTTAAATATTGAGCGTTTGGGGTCTATACATTTGAAATGTAGGCCACTACCCCAGTTAAGCACCCTGTCCCTGTACTGCAGATCCTGACTTGCAGGTGGTGCGCACAAAGCTTACACGCGCCCAGCTTCTGTGCTGAAAGACAGAACTGCAGCAGCATTCACGGGGATCTGCACAGGATACCAGATTTACAGAATCAAAATATTATGGTTATTTGGAGCACATGAGATAAGACCATCATAATATTAGGCACAGTACAGATACATGAAAATACAGTTCATCCTCCCAGAGCATGATTTAAAGCTACAAGATGAAACAGTGGGAGGTTACTGTGGAGGTGTGCTCCCCGCTCCCTGCCTCAACCAGACCTGTATTTCCCATATTCCTGATCAAGCGATAACCACCGGTGGCAATCATGATGGATGTGTCTGGTCGTGATGGCTGCATCACGTCTCAAAGTGGATTTGGGGGATACAGATAACAATACAACTGCCAAGGGCTAATTTGTGCCCACCTAACCACGGTGCTGATCAATGTCTGACTCAAGCCAAATTTGAAACTAACACCTGTAGTCGGTATGTAAATATGACTATAAGTCAATTATCTCGCTCCATAAATATTGGGCAGCCCAGGGCCCGTTAAGCAATCCTGCATGGCAGTGGGCTGCATGCCAGGATCTCCCCTTGAGTAGGGACGCCTCTCAAGGTTACTCCTTGAGGTTGAGAGAATCCTTATCACGTCAGATACTTGGTAAGTGAATTGGGAATAAGTGCGCTGAAGCTTGGAAATCTCAGCTAAGTGATATGAAGGATTGATTGTGCACACATATAATCCTTTAGACATAAACCGTTGACCAAGTCTGGGACTAAGTCTGGACCCAGCCACACCTAAACTCCTTTCTGGGAAGGAGTTTGGAACACAAGGGAGGTCCTTTCTGAACCTTGCTACTCAACGGGAGGGTCTCCCTGACAGTTTTGTCTGACCCTGTCCTCTGTGCAGTAAATATCAAGTGAACTTTGCCATCGAATCTTGTTAAACCACTGTCGCATTTACTATCAAACTTCATTAAATCACTTTTTTATATCAATAAACATATTGCTACTTCTCTCTTACGAGTGAAGTGCATCACTCCATCCGTCCCAGTTACATTCAGGCAGACGAGGCTTATACACAACACCAGAACTATTTTGGTCAATGTCATTGGCTTAATGTATCAATGTTGGTTCAAAAATTTGCAGGCATTGAAGCAACCACCCTTTACTCCTCCTCAGACCAATCTTTTCTAATCAACAGAGGCTGAAATAGAAAGAAGAGGTACTCAGTGCTGCACTGCCATACCTGCATGGTGCCCGAGATGTGTCTCCCAGAAGCACTGAAGCGGTGAGGCAGGCAGAGCAATGGCAGGACCTGCCTCTCCCGGGCAATCATGATGTCCATGTACGTGCAGTCCAAGAACTCTTTATAAAATTGTGATTCTTCCTTGTACACAAACACAACAACAGTTGCTTTATGCTTTCTGGGGACAATCAGTACAGGGAACGTCTGGTGCACAGAGATAAATGTACATGTACACCATCCAACTTGTTCCTTTGTTCAAAGTGGATAATAACAATATGAGCTCAGTGTTTCTTGATAAACTCACTCAAAGGACTGATTAAAGAGAAAATATCCTGAGTGCTGATAAATATTCATAATTCTCAATAAGTCAAAGCTGGCTCCAAGAGGAACAGGGCATACCTTTAAGGGTATTTTTATGAGTATTTTGATTCCCTAACAACATTGTCATAAAGAGACTCCTTATGCCACTCTGCACAGGGAGTGAATTTTACTCTTTATAATAAAATCTATTTAAATTTGCTGAATACTAGCCCATTTTTTAGTCACAATAAAAATGGTATTCTACCATTCTCCTTCTACTTAGCCTAGCAAGCAAACTGAATGCTTGTCTTCCAAGATATATTTGTATACAGAAAATAATTCATTTATCTGTAAATGCAAACAAATTATTCTGCCAACCTGATCTATGGACAGGAGAGCCAGAAAAAAAATAAAAACATGAAGTGGTCCCAGATTTCAAACACCTTTGAATTCCAGAACATTTCAATGAACATAATGTAAAAGCACACACCATCTGCAAAATTCATATTTCCTATAGATTGATTGACAGGGAGAGTGGATAGTTGGTTCCAGACCATGTGTGAATGGGTGGCAGATTTTGTTCTCTACAATGTATTTAACAATACCCACATTGACATTTTATAGCATTATCATGCCAGCACATGGCATTATGAGTAGAAGATTAAAAAACATTTAAAGCATTTAACTGACTTAATTCCAGCAACTGACCTTTGCTGACATTACTTAAATGCTGTTTTGCAAAGAAAAAAAACGTAGCTTCAGTTGTTCACAGCCTGTCAGCCTTTCAAATTACTTCAGGAGCAAACCCTTTTTTTTCTCCCCAAAAACTGGCAACTTTCCCATTGGCCTGCATAGAGGACTGCTGAACAAGCTCAGGATCTGAAGGAGCAAAAGGAGATGCCGATAATGCTGTGGGAACACTGTTAGCAAAAAGGTTTTTCTTCATAGGCTGACTGCACTGCTGTCCTCTAGCTAACCTGAAACTTCAACATATTGCCCAATTCTTTCATCAGAAACCTAACCACCTCCCCATTTTTTCCTTTGGTTGTTTTTGGTCTAATAACACCGCTTGACATTTCCAGGTGTTTGTCCTGAACTGTGTAACAACACTATGGCAGGGGGAAACTCCTGAGCTGCTTCTCCTCCGATATCCTACTGGGAGAAGATATAAGTGCCCCGGTAAATGCCATTTATTGTAGCGTTTCAGACGCAAGTGGAATAAATAAGCACATTTTTAACTGTTGATGGGGAGGTAATATATGGTTGTTTAGACTAAAAAATCAAAAGAATCCTCCCTACTTTTTTTCTTTCAGAATATCAGATTTTTAAATAGATTCCTAAAAATGGAGGGTGGTGGAATGGGTAGTTTGGAAACTAAACTAATGTGAAGATCATGTATAGAACAAAAGGATTTAAAATATTTTCCTATTATATCTTCCCTTTAAGTGTGAAAAGCTATGTTTATTCAGGTTGTTATAAAATTATGCTTACATTTATTTCCATGTTTATCATTTTTTTCTTTCCCCTTACTTACTGTAACTACTTTCATTTCCTTACTTCCTCTCATGTGTTTTCCACAAACAACAAAAAAGCATAATGAATAAATACCCATCCCGTTCCTCTTGGCATCTTTCTACTCCTTTCACTTGTGGTAAAACCAACTCAGAGGAGCCCTTTTTGTAGTTCATACATCTGCATTTTCTTCTGACAAATACTTAAAGTACGTTTTTAAGCTTTAATTCTAGCTTATACGAATTTAGCTTTTAAACTTCCATTAGAATTTCTGTGCTTAGAAAAATTAACATTTTTCTAAACCTGAGTATTTGTGACTGCAAGGATCAACCAGGTTGACACACACAGCATCAACTAGCATTTCTAATACCTGCACAGGTCATTACACATCCTATTTAACCCCTAACAACAATGATTTATGTGCATGATCTTTTTCATTATCCTTGTCCACCACCATAAACTGTTCTGTCTTGCTAGAGAACTGCCCACCTCGGTAAAATTTTCCTATATAAAACTAAACAGAATTCAGTTTATCATACAATTTTAAAAAAGGATTTGGGAAGGCAGAAAGATGTAACTTTTCCAATGAAAAATAAGGGCAATCAAAGGCATGATGATGGGCTGTCTTCCTGCTACTCTTTTGCTAAGGGCAAAACTGGTCTTCAGCTAAGGCAGCACCAGCAACATGGAAGGTCTAACATTTCCTCGTAACTTTAGAAGGGTTCTTTGGGTTTGTTTCTCACTTTTCTTTAAAATTTACATCAGAAATTAGAATCTACTAATTTAAAAAGAAAATTCAAATGAAAGCCCTCATTTTTAGTTTAAATGAGAACCCTGCTCTGGTGGATGTGTATCAGCAAAACAGAGGATCCTTTGCACTGACAACAACTAGATGAAAATACAGAGGTATGATTACTGATGTTTGTGTGCTTCAGATTTGTTAAATGCTGCATAGCAGCTCGGCATTAATAGCCGTGCTGCCTGGTAGCTTTGTCTACGTTGAGCTAAAGTTATTGTTAAACATAGCGATTTTTCAACCCCATGGAACTTTGAAGTGTGTGTTAGTACCAGGACATGCATCCTCTTTTGAAATCTGCGTGGGATCTGTCTCTACCTGCTGTGCTTAATTTCAAAATACAATGCTATCATTAGGAAAGAGAGCAGTTTCCTCTTTTGTCTATGTGCTCTATTTCACACCAATTTCATCACAAACCTTGCACAGTTCTTGCTATACATTGATCCTATGTAGCCCTGCCTGGCCTTCAGACCCTACAAAGTGGTATTTTTTAGAAGTTTAAAACCTTGCACTATGACAGATCTCAATAGCCAGGGACACATTTGGTCCTGTTGTAATTCCATTGAAACTATTTGATTTATAAAAGGAATGAGGTTTTAAACAAGCAGTGCATATTTCTAGCAGTTAGTACATCCCTGCTCACTCCAGTATTGTGCAGAGTGCAATCTGCTTTTATTCATTTGGCTGGAAAGAAAGGAGAAGGAAAAGGAAAAGAGTAACTCCAGGTCTGACCTGATGGTTGCAGCATTGGCAAAAGCACATTACCTGAGAGTTGCCAAGGTGGCAGACTTGGAAGCTTTGCTGGGTCTTCTTGGACCTCACAGCTGTATACAGCCTGCGCTAAGTTATATGCTGGAATCCATCTTGCTCTTCAATTTATCTTATTCTTCAATTTATATTTTCATATTTTAGTGCTATCATCTGTTTATAATACCTGCTCCTACAGGAAATATTTTTTATATCCTTTTCCTAATACATTCCTTCTTTAGACTTCTAGTTTTAAAAGCTGTTATTTGGTACTGCTGTTCATGAGGTTTTGTTAATAGAGACAAAATAAAGTTTGCTTGGCCACTCCCCACCTGTCTGATAAATACTATATGTAAGCACATTTCTGCATTTCAACTCCAAATCTCAAGATTTCCAAACTTAAGTACAGGGTTTGGGCTTTACCTGTTATTAGGAGAAAGGTATTTTTACGATAACTCAAGTATTATCAAGTAGTGATTTTGCCCAACATTGTTTTAAAATACAATGTTATCAGAAATTAAATGCCCTGTTAGAGTAAGGAAGGGGCTGAAAAGAAAAACGTGTTCTTGAACGTCCCAGCACAGGCAGAGTAGCTTCTACAGCTCCGCTTCATAGGACACAAGCTGGTTTTGTAATGCTAGAAAGGAGTGACTTTGTTAGTGTCCTCCAAATACCTCCTGTGAGCACTGCATTCCTCGGAGAACAGAGAAGATACAGCCTGTGAGGCACTCTAAGAAAACCTCACACTGTCTGCCTAAAAAGGAAGAACCCTTTTTCTCCAACTCCAGAATGTTTCTGGGTGAGGAAACATGATTAACATGGCTCTGAATTGTTATGATTATTATTATTCCACACAAAAATGAGGTCTGAAAATACATCATATGTAAGAACTGATTCTAAATCGGTTATAAAGACACTGTTAAAAAAAAACCCTGGAGTTTCTTCAGATGGCTCTGTAGTGAGTTTTATGGGATACAGTCAGGCAAATAGCATTAACTTCATTGGTCTGCTGGGCTAGAAATGTTAATATTGACCCAACTCTGCAGTTCTGATTAGAGAGGATTTCAGTGGGAGTTTTCCTGGCATTACAACACTGGAGTCATGCCCACTGTCTCTGCAAAGTCAAAATGGCACCGCAGATTACTAAACATGTCTGTTCACGTATCACGGATCCCTGCAATATTTGCTCCTATATTTGCTTTGAGAATGTCACAGTAATACAGATGGTGCAATTAGGTGGTTGGCTTTGATGAGTTGCACCTGCTTTTATGGCCTCAGAACATAATGTCTCTGGCCATTTTATTTCTTGCAACATCTTTTTTCCACTGGTGGAAAAATACTTCTTGTTGTTTACATTGCAGTCCTTCTATGGCAGCAAAGTATGTCTTTACAGGAACATACAGCCACTTTTTTATTCACTGGTGATAACGGGACCATACGACTTTTACCATCAGCTGGAAAATGATCCCACAGTGTGATGTGTGAAACAAAATTGCATTTTTCTTACAAACGCTTTTTCTCAGTGAACTCAAAGAAAGTCTGCAATGACAAATGTTCTGGCTAGTAATGACAATCTACCTTTTTAAATTAAAATAGAATATGTGCTTTAAAAAGGAGTTAAGGGAAAAAAAATGATAAGATGTGCTAAGTGCTGCAGCTAAATAAAAGCTCTGGTTTCCAGGTGAAGCCCTTTGATTTATTTCCCTAGACTACAGGGACTTTTTGATTGCCTTCTGCCATCAACTAAGAAAAAGGAGCTTGTTATTTTCATAGTGGCAGTCCAAGCTTTCCCAGACCTCTGGAATGAGCGATCCAGAGGTTAAGGGACACCACAGGACTCAACAGGGATTTGGAAAAGACTGAGAAGTAGGTGAGGCCATAGCTTAAACCAAAGAGCAAGGAAAAGTCTGTCTAGGTTTGAGAAGACTTAGCAATTCTGATTACTAGCAGAAACTTTGTCAGCCCTGGATAACCTGGAAACAAGCCCTTGATCCAGGGAAAACCCTCACATTTGGTGCAACTACTGGAAGTAAATGTCTTTAAGGAGACCGTGCTCAAATTTCCTCCCCTTTAGATCACTAATAACTAATCAGAAGCTTTTCCTTAGTGTTGTGTCTTTTTCCCAAATCAGACAATTTTACTGTGTCAATCAAAAGACTTTTCTAACCACATCTCAGCTCTCTACAAAACTATGGGAAATATTAAAATGTAAAAAGTAAATTAGACTTCAAATACCAATCAGAAGAATCATGTATGTGATTTTAACACCCTTTGCACAAAACATGTAGCTTTAGCAATTAGTTGAATTTAGCTGAATTTTTTTCCTTTAAGACTGAATTAATAACAAAGATCCCTCTTTCATCATGATTCCTTTGTCAATCAATTTAAAAATTAAAAGGGGGACTCTCAATGAAATTATATAGCATATTGTCTTTCCAAATTTTCCTCCTGTTCTTCAAATGAAAATATTCTTTCAGAACTTTTTATATTGCTTGAAAATTGTACAGAACTGAACACACAGAGTCACCTGATTTCCATTTCACAGATAAACCACATGCAGCGTGTGTTCCGATTCGTACCCTAGTGTTTGATAGACGTGTCTCACCTCCCTCTAACACGTGCAACTTTGGTAGTTGTAGCAGTGCATAACAGGGAAACGTAATTTGTTTAAAATGCTGAGAAAAGGAAGTGTCTTATGTCAGACTGGTAGCAAAGCTGGACATGCAGAACATGAAAATCTGTGTTCTTCCTTTTTCTTTTACACCTGCCACCGCAAACGCACAAACAGATCAACAGCTAATCTCCCTGCTCTTTCTCAGGCCAGCTAAGTGTTCATTCAAGACCAACTTATGCTTTCTTGTAGTTTAGCCTGGATCCTAATACCTTTACTTTTCATAGAGAATCATGTCTATTAATTAATTCTCAGGGTCAGTATCCACAAAACACACTGCACACACAAGTCCAAATCCAAAGAAAATGAAATATATATCAAGTTACAGAGTCAAATGTAAATGTACAAGGGAAGAATATTCAGGCCTCACCTCTTAAATGCAAAATTTTGTAAAATACCTATTTAAAAATATTTTCTCTGTGTACGTGTGTGTGATATACATGTATGATGCCTTCATATTGTGTCATATAACTTCTCCGGTCTTTATGAATGACGAGCCAATTCGCATGGTCATAGCCCAGGGAAGCAGGCACCAGCAGATAGTATTTTTCCCTACAACGTGAACTGCAGATGTGTTTGTTTTTCAAAATACAAAAGATTTGATTTTTTTAAATAGCCAGGAAACCGGGAGAAGGTACAAATGGCCACGCATGTCAGAAATAAATGTGTCCGATACGTTATTGGACAAACGTATGACCAACACGCTCCCCTTCCTCGACAGGACGGGGGGAGGACGTAAGATGACAAATTTGGTGAGGGAGGTAAAGGCAGGAGGTGGCCGACCAGCGCCCGCTCCCGTCACCGTGAGACCTCCACCCGGTGCAGTACGCGGGTGTGTAAAGCGTGGGTGGTGGGACAGCCAAACCCCTCTGAGACAGACTTTGCCCCAAACTCATCGCGCCAAGGAGGAGCTCCAGGCCAGCCGTCCGTCAGAGGAAACGGTAACCGCGAAATTAGAAAGAGACTGGGGAAACTGCCTGAAAAGCAGCGGAAAAAAAGCGGAAATTTGTGGAAGGTGCTGGGAGAGGCCCTGGAGCTGGACGAGGCTTAGTGACCCTGGCTGGGCACCGCCAGGTCTCGCCCAGTTGACTGTGTCATTGCCAATTAACTATGTCATTAATAAATCAATAAACCCCTTTGATCCTGATTCGATTTAAACCACATGAGTTGAGTAGTTTTTCCCTGTGACTCGTATGGTCTATCGCTACACTGATCCAGAGGCCTGAGTCCCACAGAGGAGGACACAGGACCATGCTTACATCCATAAATAAGTAAAGGCTCTTAGTTCCAACGGTTCGGCAGTGGCAAGGTTAAAAGTAGTAGAATATGGAGGGTATAAAGCTCTAGAAAACAGAACCTCCCGTTGTAACCCCACTGCTAGGGAGAGGAATTTGAGAAAATTATACAGCGTGTTTTGCAAACAGCAAGACTCCATATGCTCAGTAGTTACTATTTTTTCAATTTATTGAACTACCGCATTTTCCACCTACTATTCGCTGTCAATTTATAAAGAAGCTAAAAAGTCTGTGACTATTTTGGCTTCCATAAGGACAGATTGCGTTTCAATTACTAGTTTTGAATGTCAGCGCTTTGTTGCTGAGTATGATTTCAAACACTCATGGACGAGTTTGGTTATCAAACACAACAAGGATATGCAGTGGTAACCACCACATAGAATAGATAGGTTAAACCAAGGAGGGGGGATTACAGCCAAATCTTCAGTTTACTCTAGGGACAAACCTCTCCTACAGCAGGGCACAGAGTCAGCCCAACCGAGACATTAGTTAGAAGGAAAATCTGGATCACGCTTCTCACTCAGAAATCAAATGTATATGAAAAATTCTCTGAATATTTATCAGGTAGAGGAATCAGAAAGCCAAGAAAGATAAATGAATTTTAGACAATGAATTACTAAAAAGGATCAAAAATTATATGGCAAACTTCTGCCCTGAATCATCCCTAATAGAACAAAGTTTCATGTGAACAGACAAAATTTCCCAGTGCTTCCAAAACACAGAAACAGAGCGATCCCTACTGACATCCCAGATCCTAAACAGAGATTGTGGGGCAATTTGGTGTTTAATAGATAATTAGACCTCGTCTCACAGAACATCTTTCTATTTTACAGTAGGCTTTAAAAGAAATGCTTGAAGGAAGAACATTTGCTGTCATTACTTTGTCATACAAAAAAATGAAACCAGAAATGAGACTGTCTCTGCAACCCCGGTAATATTTTAAATCTAGCGAGACCAGAAACAAACATGAATTAGTTTTGCTTCTTCTCTATGCATCTGTTGGTAATTGCAACCAGAGTATTCTACGTGAAGATAAGAGTATAAGGAATCTGAATTTAGAAATCATTTAATTTCATAAAGTTGATCTTTAATAAATTCAAAAGAAATATTCAACTTGAGAATTTTTTAAAGCATTAACATACAACCTTTCTACAAATAATTAATAAAAATATTTGCTTTCATTTTGGACACAATTTGGTTTTGACAATCAGTCATAGGAAGAAAATGTATCTGTAATTAAGATTTTTTTTTCTTTCCAGTTTAGTTCTGTTGCTCTTCATCCCTAGATAAAACACCTGATGTGCTGAAAATCACAGTTATAAATGCCATCCTTCCTTACAGTCTAAAATATTACAATTAATTTATTAGTGATAGAGCAAGATGAAAAGGTTTGGCATTCTGGTTACATTCAGGTGAGAAAAGATGTGGGTGTTCAGTTGTACTTTAACTTAAAAATCCAAACAACTGGAAAATGCACGACTGGACCAAAAAATCTCCTGTAAAGGGGTTTCTGCATGCAATTTTAATACTTCTGGCTAATGGCTGAGCTAAATAACCAGTTTTGTTGGATTTTGACATCTGAATTCTGCAGTACTATATCCTACAGAGTAAGAATTGTAGAACTGTTAGCATATTCATGAGATATATTCATAGTTTCACCCCTCTATCCTTCCATCTGAGTTTTGTATCCAGATTAAAGTGGAAAAAAAGTAAAAAGAGGAAATTGCATTTCAAGGCCAAATTTATTGTTATTATTTAATGCAAATTGTTGATGAATCCAAACGTAGCTCCCATTGAAGGAAATCTGAATAACTGCCATTTTTATTAGCACTATGGGCAATATCCTCTGTGGCATATCAGCAGGCACTCCGGTAAATTCAATACAGAAATGGTACAATCTGATTCAGCACCTTTGTAACAAGAGAAAGGTGCAGATAAAGTATCAGAATAATACTTAAGTACTATGTCTATATAATTTGTCCCTTTAAGGTTGGTTGGCTGTTCTGCAGAAAGCTTAAGGCAGTTTAAGCCAACTGAATCTCACCTTGCTCTTGGCTACAGGTTCCCAATCTTTCTCTTGCGTCAGCACAAGTGCTTATGCGATCAGGCACATGGCTGCATCCTACTGGTTCTACTGAAAAATATTTTTTTCTGCTTTAGTTTTTAGCAGAATGAACTGCCAGAGTTGGCTGACTGCAAGGCCACGCAAGTGATGCTGGCAGCAATACACAGCAGAAACACAACATGGAGAGCAGGCTGAGAAAAGCCCATTGGGAAATCCCTTCTTGAGACCAACTAGAACCAACTCTGCTCTTTAAATCTGCTCTTTTCTGAACTATGTAGGCTATCACATCATCCATATCACATAGGTCCTGTGATAGTGTGATAAATAATATGGACAATTCTAATAAATGTATTATGCTATGTCATGCTCTGCATAAGAACAGGACAGTGTATGCAATATAAAAGTAGGTCTGGGAATGCAGAGTTTTTCTTTGTGTTGTAAGAAGAGTTGCTTTTGGAAAGAGTTGTTGAAGAGGATTCCAACACAGCTCAGATTAGGACTGGCCTGGTTAAGAAAGACACTTTGCAACAGGTTGAAATTTTATGTTTTTATTTTTCTACTGTTACTGGCACGTGCATCTGCTTATTAAGGAGCATAAGATGGAAAAAGATCTCCTTAATTCTCTGATTCAGTTCCTTGCCATTGCAGATAAGTATGCTACATAATCACTTTCAGAGTTTATCAAGCTCAAATTTATCAAGAAATTTGTTAGGTTTCTTGTCCCCAGTACTCCTGTGAGGAGAGTTTTAATCCAGCTTTCAGTGTTGACTAGTAATAGACAAAACACCACACAGTCCTTGAGTACTGGTTTTAAACACCAGACCAGCAAGGAGTCTTCCAGTTCCCTCCTCCAAATTACAGATACATCTTTCTCATGCTGCCAGTCTTCTTCCCTACAGGTTCTGCGGTTAAAATGGCTCTTCTGTGTTTCTCTTTCTTCAGGAAGCTATATTTCTCTGAATTCCTTCAAATTCTTCCAATACATAGCAGCTATACTTGGTTTCTTTGATCTCCTGGGGATTTACTTCTCCCTCAACTAACGTTTTACAAGAAACTGCCTTCACCTGGAATGCATTATCATCATCTCTGCCGTTTATTTAGATACTAATGAAAATAATTAACCTGTCACAGGTAGACATAACAGCACTACTCCCTTCTCATCTCTTCCCAGCTCACCTACCAAAACCATTAAGAGACAGTTTAGGGTGAAGATGGGTAAGATATAAAGATAGAATCATCCAGAAAATCAAACTGCAATTCATGAAATATATAATGCTTATGATGCATACTGACTTTTCTGTCCCATCAAATAAGAATATTGCATTGGGATATCACCAGGATGTTCAACAAAGGTTTTGCAAATGAGACTTTTGGAAGCACTTTTCAAAGAAATCTTTTCTTCTCTTACCTTTCTCAAATCCAGGTGTGCACAGTAATATCAGAAAAGTAAAGAATTGTGCAAGTGCCTTTTCTTGAAGTCAGCAGGAAGTATGGCTTAATCAAAATTGATTATCATTTTGATTATCCTTTCACTGATTATATTTCCATATCAATAGAAATAGTAGTATATAATTTTAAATAATTTGATCTATTTTGTAATTTGATCAATGAATCAATTATTTAAATCAAATGTATCAATTTCTTCTCTGAAACTTTTAAACTGCTTGTAAGGCCCCCACAGAAATGGTGTGGTGGGTTGACCCTGGCTGGATGCCAGGTGCCCACCAAAGCCCCTCTGTCACTGCCCTCCTCAGCTGGACAGGGGAGAGAAAATATAATGAAAAGCTCGTGGGTCAAGATAAGGACAGAGAGAGATCAGTCACCTATTAGCATCACAGGCAAAACAGACTCAACTTGGGGAAAACTACCTTAATTTATTACCAGTCAAATCAAAGTAGTGTAATGAGAAATAAAACCAAATCTTAAAAAATACACCTTCCCCCCACCCCTCCCTTCTTCCCGGACACAGCTTCACTCCAGAATTCTCTCCTTCCTCCCCCCCATGGCACAGGGGGATGGGGAATGGGGGTTGGGGTCAGTTCATCACACATCGTCTCTGCCGCTTCTTCCTCCTCAGGACTCCTCACTCTTCCCCTGCTCCAGCGTACGGTCCCTCCCACGGTAGACAGTCCTCCACGAACTTCTCCAATGTGGGTCCTTCCCACGGGCTGCAGTTCTTCATGAACTGCTCCAGCGTGGGTCCCTCCCATGGGCTGCAGTCCTTCAGGCACAGCCTGCTCCAGCGTGGGCTTCCCACGGGGCCACAGCCTCCTCCAGGCATCTCCCTGCTCCACCGTGGGGTCCTCTCTCCCCGGGCTGCAGGTGGAGATCTGCTCCCCCGTGGACCTCCCTGGGCTGCAGGGGGACAGCCTGCCTCACCATGGTCTTCATCACCACGGGCTGCAGGGGAATCTCTGCTCCGGCGCCTGGAGCACCTCCTCCCCTCCTTCTGCACTGACCTGGGGGTCTGCAGGGCTGGGGCTCTCACATCTTCTCACTCCTCTCTCTGGCTGCAGTTGCTTTTGTGCAGCAACTTTTCCCCCTTCTTAACTCTGTTCTCCCAGAGGCACTACCACCGTCACTGATGGGCTCAGCCTTGGCCAGTGGTGGGTCCGTCCTGGAGCCGGCTGGCATTGGCTCTGTCGGACATGGGGGAAGAAGCTTCCAGCAGCTTCTCACAGAAGCCACCCCTGTAGCCCCCCCACTACCAAAACCTTGCTATGCAAACCCAATACAAAAAAGGAAAAGGAAGGAAATTCATATATGCTAGACATCACGATATGAATGCAAAATATTTGAAGTTATCTGTAAGTCTACTACAAAGACCTTAACGACCAGCAAGTAGAAGAAGTTTGAAAAAAACCTGAGCCATACAAAAGTCAACAAATCCCACTCTTTCCTGGAATTAGCAATGTAGCAAGTAAAAGAAACATACATCAGGAAAGAAATAATTACCAAAACCATAAGTATTAGCATAATTTTAGTATAACAGAAATTAATTACAAAGCAAATGCTATTTTAATATGTAATACTAATATTACATATGTAATACTAGTATTACATATTTAATATGTAATACTAATATTACATATCACTACATTGGTGTGTAATACTCCTTGCTACTCTGTAAAATGTGTATTTGGAAACTGGTGTCCTAGAATTACTCAGGAATAGAAGGTATAAAATATACGTATTGAATGAGAAATAGTCTTGGTCAGAAGAAAAAACTGACATTAATCTTCCTGAATCCTACATCTCTGTCTTCTGTTTGCACCCAAGCCAGCCACTAAAGTGAGTTCTTCTAAGGGTTTTGATTCATTATTCACAGTGCTGGCTATTGTTGGCTCACCCACAACACAGCACAGCTCATGTCTCACTTTGCAACTTCTTGGAACAAAAAGCATAGGGAAAGCGAAAAGAAAAAAATATTTTTGTGGAATCTTAAAAGATTAAGTTGTACTTACTTTCCTCTTATGCACAGGCCACAGAAGGATTTCCACCTGAATTCCTCAGCCCTGAGCTGGTCTGTATTCGCATATTCGGGAGCAGAACATTGCATCTTCGGAAGATGTCATTTTTAAATGCTTTCTCTTTATCTTAATAAATGTGGACAGTTAATTTACTGTCCATTTTATGACAATGATGTTCCAACACTTGGAAAGCATAAGTCCTAACACAGATTGCCCTCAGCCCACCCTCTGCATCATCTACCTACCTCATCTTTGCTCCACCCAGGTACAACAAAATGCCAAGCCCTGAAAGTTCACTTGTTTGAATTAAAAAATTGCAATGAAACCTGACAGAACAAATAAAACAGCTCATCTCTGAAGTGCACATTTCAGTCACCTTAAAGAAAAGACCTTCAAAACCTGTAATGCGTCTTTCATACTTGCAAGAGAAACATTATACTCCCGCTTCATGGGTGAAATATTGCATATTTATAATGATTCATTGAGCCATATTCAAGCATACTGGAGTGACAGAGGTAACTGGACTATTTTTTTCCCAAGCACATGAGAAAACAGAGCTGAAACATGGTGAGCACAAATTGTCATAATTTTAACAGGGAATTCAATACCTATGCTACGGGGATACTGTGAACACTGTGACTTTAATTAGGGAAGTGCTAACACCAACTTGCATATTGCATGGTTATTTGGGTACCTTCAGCAGATATTGTTTTAAAGAAAAAAAGGGTTGAATTCCACATTAGATTTCGGCAATTTGTTTCGTGTTCTAGACATTTAACATAAAGACAGATCTTTAAATCTGTGTTTATCAGTGTGTAAAGTATTAAAAAAAAATTGAAAGAAGATATGGTGGAAGATAAAAATACCTTTTTCTAGCACATTTCTACACATTAACATTTTCGCTTTCTGCAAAAGCCTGGACATAGTAATCTTTCATGAACTACCACAGAAAAGATACATGTAAGCAAACCAAATCACTCTTTGCTGCAGATCAATCAGTTGTATGATGCTGCAAATGATTACAAATATTAAGGATAATTTGATGGTCATAGCCTAATGAAGAAAAGTGCCCTGGAGTGCCTTTCCCAGCTGAAAACTTTAGTATTTGGAAAATAGGGTGATTTTGAGCCTTATTATCTTGTTAGTGTCTTGTCTGACATTTTTCCAGCAATGCGTGGAAGAGTATAATTTAAGAGGACATGTATAATTTAAGAAGAAACACACTTTTTATTTGGATTGCCATTATTGATCCAAATATCAGGTCTCCGGTCTAAATACATTTGGCTTTATAAGGAAAGTTATGGCACCTTACATGCGTACTGGACAATTCAGTAATGAACAACTGCTAAATAGAGTTTGCTGGAGCTGAAACAGTACTGGCAGAGTTTTTACATATTGCTTTCAGCAATTGAGTGTAATGGCATTACTCTTATCACATCCACATAAAACATACAGGTAGATTAGATGAGCAGGATTAGTCTGTCCAAATGAAGATGCCTATAAGACGAATGTCTGAATTCGAGCTAGACCTTGTGGGATCTCTTTATAGCGAATGGAGGGATAATAAGTTTGCTAGGGTACAATTAATCTAATCCTGAACCTGAAGTCTGTAACAGGTCAGATGCTTCAAAATCAAGAAGGACTAGGAACCAGGACGACTGGGTTAGAGGTGGAACACCCACGCGGTGTACATCTAAGGTAAGCTGAGATGGCTGATGTCCACTTCATACAGGAAGGACCAAGACTGACATAGTCCAGCCACATGCCTCAACTTCACTGAAGTTCTGCTGATGCCCAGCAGAATTAGTTCAATGGAGAAAAGAAATTACTGAAAGGAGCTCCACCTGAATTCTGGGAGCTATTGATTCTCATACTGTTGGGGGTTTTTTAAGAGAATTCAAAATTAATTTAGATCTAAAGGAAAGTAGAACTGAAGAAAAGAAGAGACAAAGGGAGGAAAAAATATTCCTCAGCTCAAGAAAACAGCTTTGCAAAATAAAATATGCTATAGGTTGAATTAATACTCTTTTTACTGCTGCTTTCTTCCACAGATACACAAGAGTGTCCTCTGAGTTACACAGTTTAATAAACTGGGGCTTTATACCGATCCCCAAATCAGAAAATTGGAAAAACATGGAAAAATATCTGAAGGCATATTTGAACTTTTATGAAAGAAAATAAAAGAAAGTAAAACTTCCAGTTGGTCAATGTAATGGTAAGCCTGGCAGGACATCGACAGCACTTTTCTCATTCAAAACTAATGATCAAAGTATTTTATGTCTGGCTAGACATGGAGAAATTAGGACTGGC
This sequence comes from Harpia harpyja, assembly GCF_026419915.1. Classification (NCBI taxonomy): domain Eukaryota; kingdom Metazoa; phylum Chordata; class Aves; order Accipitriformes; family Accipitridae; genus Harpia; species Harpia harpyja. Next base: position 31,236,526 of record NC_068942.1, on the reverse strand, counting down.
AGAAAGGGTTTGTGTGTTCAGTAGGCTCACTGAGACTTGCTAGGGTTGGTAGCATCAGGTTCTGGGCTATGTCTGTGAAAAAGCTGGATGGAAATGATACAAATAAATACCAAACTCATTCCCTGAAAGGAGCATCTCCATCTCAGCCACTGAGCAGGGGGATGAATGTTTCTAATCTCGACAGTAGCAATTCAGTCTGCAGTTAGGACACTCATGAAATACCATTGCGAACCAAAACACAGATAAATACGGATAGGCTCCTAGGAGGGTCTGTTATGTCAGTAAATCGACATGGGAAGCCATTATTCATCTCATATGAGAAAGATATGCGTTAGCAGGACGGAGAAGACCTGATGTAAATCTTCTTAGGCAGAAACCCTGAATCACTGTTCTACCTGCCCAGTCGAAAGTTTAGTGACTGAAATACTTAGCACTATGCTAAATACTACGCTTTTTGGTTCAAGCGATTTCTGTTACACGTCAGAAGTTAATGTGTGTGTGCATGCATGTTTGTACACGTGGTTCTTTCAAGCAAAGGATTTTGCTAAGAAAGCTCTAAAGGAATTTTGTGCTGGGAAAGCCTCTGGAGGAATCGGAAAAAAGCATTTGTATAACACTAATATGAATTGCAATTTGTTCCATTCCTGCCTTGGGGTTCCTAGGTGTATTTTAGTCAATAAAGTCACTGATAAGGTGGTACATGCAGTCCCTGGGTTGAAAGCATAATGTGATATCACCAGGAACAGAACCATATTTGAGATTCAGCTTTTCTGACAAACTCATTAGTGCGATTCTTGCAAATATTTAAATATGAGAGACGCTGACCTGAGAATACAAACTTGAGGGGCCATTTCTTGTTATCTTTGCTCTGTCTCCCAGCTTATCATATGCAAGGAGTGAGACTGCACTTGAATGCATTTTGAAAACATCTGTCTTTTCATGGAAGAGCAGAATTAAGCTCTCTCTTTTTATCAGTAAGAGACCATACTTCCAGTACATAGCAGCCACATATAACTTTTCTTTTATGATCATCAGAAATAGTGTACAATGCGCAGAACCTACCATGGGAATCATGAAATGTTCATTCCCCCTCTTTGCTGCAGAGATGGGGAAGAGATGGAAATCCATCCTAATTTAGAATCTGCTTTTGTCTTCCTTAACATTTCACACTCCGCGTGCTGTAACTCTTGCTTTAAAGCCTGTCAGGGTTGTTTACAGAAGCATCATCCCTAGAGCAAGCAAGATAACCAGAGCTAACCACTTCAGAAGTTAGGGAAGAGAAAAATCTCAAATGTAGGATGATGGGGTTCTGCAGAGTGGACGTGGATTCTTTAATCTCTCGGTATTGTTTCTCAGGGGGAAAGTTTCTCATCTGTTCCTTTTTTCCCCTTCTTCTTACCCACAGAAAAAGGGTTTAGCCCTCTTGCCTTCTCGTGCCTGCCCTTTCCATCCTCCCCCACTCAGGCACCTGAATACGGCTCTTCTAGAAAACACAAGCAATAGATTCAAAGGCCGGGGCGGCGGAGGAGAAACAAACATAGTGAAATGGGAATATTGCATTTTCCCAAGCATTCCACTGATCATTCTCCCTCAGATGTCTGCATTTTTGTTCTGTCTGTCCCTAGTTGCTCTCCCGGCCCTGTGGCAAGCCGTGTAAGTGAGCAGACCCTGCCTCACCCCCACCTGCCCGCTGCCGGCTCAGCCCGCCCGCCGCGGGACGGAGGAGCCCTCGGTCGCAAGCCCAGCGTGCCAGCCTTTTCCTATGCAAGTGGACCAACTTTAGGGAAAGCGCTTCCCGGTACGAGACAATTACAATTTCAGAATAAAGCTGTTTGAATCGTTCTATTTAATTCAATAAAATGTAATGGCAAATGGTATTTTTCAAAAAACTTCATAAGGCAGTATAAAAAAAAAAAATCAATAAAAATCTATTTCCCTAGCTCCGTTGGATCATTACAAAAGTTGTACTTTTTGGATTCATATCTATGGGACTTTATTAGTTTGATCCCAATTCAATCTTATAGTATTCTTCTTTACAGAAAGGGCGGGGCGGTGGGGGAACAGCTCAACAACACTGTTATAAGGTCCAAAATTCACATTTTACAAAAATACAAAATCTCAGAACATAATGTTCAGTTTCATATTTTTGTAAATTAGGTCACTGTCAAGACAATAAACTCTAATAATGGGAGACATTACATTTCAAAATGTCTCTTTTTCAATGGTTAAATTACCTGTTTCCCTAGTCGTTTTGTCAGGTAAGGCAAAAAGGTATGCCTGATGTAAGATTTGAAGCTGAAATACCCCGACTAATATGAAGAAAGCTAATGCATAATAATAAATGCATAATCAGAGGATTCAAGGCCATATCCTACAAATATAAAAATCAAAAAGGATAAAAGAAGGAAAATACCATTTTTTATTTCGCTGTCCCCAACACGAGATTCAACATATAATATAAAATGAGCTTTCCAACAGAGAAACCTACACAGTTCTGAAAACACGTTTGTTTCAATTTCCAGGCTAGCACAGAGGAGCACCAGGTCTCCTGGCAGAAGCAAGCAGCGTGCCAGGCCAAGCACTTCGCACTGACGCATGAAGTCCCCGAGCTCTATCTAGTGGCTGGAAAGGAGCGGACTGCTTTCCGTGGAAGAGCTGCTCAGGGCTGCTGCTTGCACATCTGGATGTGACATAAAGACCTTCTCTTTTCACTTTGGATAGAGTTATACCGGCTATAAATGGATTCAAGCAATAGCACAATTGGCTGTATTCTTTTAGAGGAATACTTCTGGTTTCCTCTCCTTGCCCTGTGCACAAGATAATGCTCAACAAACAATAGTGAGGTGGGTTTGTAGAGAGGAATAATATTTTATTAAGCAACTGATATTACTGGAAAAAAACGGGACATTTGTTTAGTCACATATATTCTTCTCTGGAGCTAAACCAGACTCGTTTATGTTTCGAACCAAACTAAATCTTCACCCCAAAAGTATTATTTTCCTCTTTTTTCCTCTCTTTTCCTGCATTAGTGGTATATGGTCATGAATCTTTTATTTACAAAGATATTGCTCGTCTCCCCTATAAACAGTCCTGCATAAAAATCATGACTATGCCACTAATACAAACAATAATAAATAATCATTATTTGCTATATCATGCAGAGATTTCATATTTTTATTTTCACTTTTTTTTTTTTTTACTTTTCTTAAGACAATTTAACACGACATCCTTTTCATCATTTTAATATATTATACCTACATAAACAAAATAAAAGACGAGAGGAGAGGAAAAATTTAGATGTGTCTATTAGCTGCCTATAGTGTTCCCTCTGGAAACTTGCCTGCAAATCCAGCCAGGGCTTCCATCTATTCCTGCAAAACCTTGGGCAAGCAGGAGGATCTGCATGCGGGTTCCGAAGCCCGGAGCCCAGTGAGGGGGGAAGGTAAGGGATCCTTTTGGGCCCTGAGGGAAAAATCACCTTTCTCATTAAATTTGAGAAAGCGGTTGAAACTAGTTGTCACGTCCCCTCACAAAAGCAAGAGGAGTTCAATCAGATTTCATGTGAGGTCCCGCTATACCCGCCTAAGCAAGAATACTCATTTCTAAACAAGGTCTTTCTCAGACTAAAGGACGTGGGAGCTGAACTATTGTTGGAGTTGTTGTACCATTTCTTTGTTATTGCCATGCATTGCACAAGTTTATGCATATTTGGGGTCTCCCAAATGAACTAATGAGATGTTTGCCACATGAGCTATTTTTGAAGGCCTGCAAGAAATTTATACTTGTGCTGAATGTAGCTGCCAACTTGTTTACTGGAGTGAGAAATAAGTCTTTCTCTTCCGAGGACTCTCGTTTAACTTTGCACAGTGTTTGGCTTTTTGTTTTGATCTGCAAATCCCTCTATAGTTGAAGCTTCGCGTACTGCCACAGCATTGATCTGCTGAAACATTTTAACTAACTTTAACTTTCCCACAGAAAGTCTTTCAATGTAGAAAAAGTTTGTTTGAGAAGCCATCAAATCCTTGATGCATTGCGAATCGGCAAAGGACTGGTGCTGTAAAATTCTTGGAAGTGTAACTGCAGTGAGAACCACTCAAATCTAAATAAACCAGGACAATCTCAGGAAGGGAAAAGAGAAGTGAAGGGAAATGAAAGATCATAGGCTTTGCAGGCATTAGAAAAAGATTTATTGTACAGCTGTAAGAAGAGACGTTTCTAAGTTAGATGCGTCTTTTGGCAGTGTAACATATCCAGCTTCACTCCAACAAACTAAAACGCACTAGCAAAAACATTTTTTTCCCCAGTATAGTTGTGTTTACATTAAGATTTACAACTACAAATATTATAGAAAACTGTACTGCTAAGTATTGTGATTTTTTTAGGTGATGATATAGTAATTTTTTTAGACCAACTGACATAGCTTACAAAAAATAGGCAAGTTTTATCTTCAAAAATGCATCATTATTTTTAGTATAAAAGTTTATCTAACCAAGATACTCCTTCTCCTCCCAGACTTCATACCCTCACAGCTACAACCCTAATACCTGCAACTAGTATCACCATATCAAAAAAAGATTCTAGCACGGACCTAGCCTTAAATCAGTATTTTTTTACTTTTTTTTTTTTTAGCATTTTTCAAAGTATAGACACTTTGAAAGGTTTTCCAGTAGAGATAATGGTTCCTGTAGAGCAAATTTTAGCTTAATGCCCTTAATTAGCTTTAGCAGACCTTTGTTTAGACCAAAGATCTTGAGAGTCCCATGGAACCACAGATTTGAATTAAACTGATCTAATTTGAAACAGTAGATACATGCATCATACTTTTCATAACATGTAATTTTACCTATAATCAGTCTGAGGAATTGCTGAAGATCAGAGAGCAAGTAACTGGCATCGATGAGAAGAGGCAGCCTGGTTTAGTACTTAGCTGTACACCACTCAAGTCTTATCATTAATTATTGGTTTTGCCTGAAGCTGAAGATAATGTTAGAGGAAGTCTGGTGAGAGCACAGCACTATCTTGGGAGGGGATGCTCAGAAAAAAATTGTCTACAAGGAAGACGCTGTTATGCTGGGGATGGGAACATCTCTGTTCTGTCTGGTGCAAGACAGTGGTCCATTGGAATCATATCAACTTTAATACTTAATAATATTGTTAATAAATAATACTAATGTTGCTCTGTCCTGTTAATATCGTACATGCAATCAGATCTTGTTGATTTAGCTTGTTTCCTAAGCCAAAAAATATATACATATTCACACACTTGAGATTATATAAGCAACTAATTAAAGTTAAAAGCTGGAATGAAAATAGGAATATTATCACAGTTTTGCAATTCAATGATTTCACAGTCAAAACTCTACAACATGGGAAAGGATTGTAAAACTGCAAACTACTTTGATGAAAAATTTCAAAATTCCTAAGACTTTTTTGTCCTTTGGTGAGGTTTTACAGATAATTCGAAAACTCTAAATATAAGTAGATAACAGTAATTTATTCTGCATAGCCTGCCACTTAATTGAATTGTAACTAGCATAGTTGGAGCTACACCCTGAGGACCCTTTGAAAATGAGGAATGAACCCGTCAGATCATTTCTTCTTGATTAGGAAAAAAAAAAAAGAGCGTAAAAGCCTCTACAAATCCTGAATCCTTTTGTTGACAACAAGAAGTAGCTGTGCATAATGCATAGGTACTGATTAGACATTTATTTGATTTACTGAAACTCTGCTACTTAACAGTTTGCAATGCATCAGCCTCCTGAATGGAGGCTCAGACTACGGTGTGTCTGTACAGACAAATTTTATCTTCACTGTTGTGAAAACCCGCACTAGGAAACTCCCAGAGAAGTGAAATGCTTCCAGTCTTTGGCCGAAACATTTTTGACATTCATTTCTCAGGCCTTTATATCACTATTCATTATACTGGTGAAGGGATACCATTTCACCCCCGCCTTTTTAAATTACATATACAGCTACAGAGATTGTAAGCCATATATTTCTGCCTCCAAGTGCTGCCTCTACTGTGCCTTGCCTATTAGGGTTTAGTCATTCCTAGAGACCATGGGCTTCATTCCCAAATTGTTTATGATTGCAGCTTCGCTTCTTGCTTGCGTCCAGACATGCAACCGCAAATACGGTAAAACACAACTGCATTTCTTGTAACGCTCCCTTACATCTCCGACTATCGCTCTGCTGCCGGTTGTAATTCCCAGTTTGCACGCTCCTGCTGTAGGCAGTCCCGCAACAGAAATAACGAGTCACGCAGAGCAGTATGAAGTGCCTGGGCAAACAGGTGAAATAAGTTACACGCTCAGGAGTGCTGCCGTCAGGGAGGCAATATGTAGACATTAGACGGTGGCCATACATCGAAGGTATAGCAGAAGAGATAAGCCCTCTCCCTCTCCCCTAGCCAGACCGCAGCTGGGGAAGATGCAGTTCACTCTGGGAGCCGCGGCTGTCCCGAGAGGCCAGTAACAACGGCTCGGCAGGACCAGCCTGCCAAAGGGAGGTCGGACGAGGGGTCCCCGGCTCTCAAATGAGCTGACAGAGGGGAGCCAGCGCGTGGAAGGGAATGGACCCCTTGCATTGAACCGTAAACAGTTCAGCAGCAAGAAGGGGGCAAAAAGGGAAGAGACTCCCTTTTTAAGGCTCATGTGGAGGGTGATATATTGTAGTGGCACAGTTCTGAGCTGCGATTTGTAGGGAAAAACCAGCATATCTGATTCCAGCCTCTCTCTAAGACAGAGGGTTATGCTAGTGAAGGAAGAGCTAGCAATGTGCCCCAGGCATGGGCATGGTCTTCAGGACTAGGTCTAAACCGATAATTGCAAGAGATCTTCCAGCCACCGGTGCCTCGGCCACACCCCGTGTTGTCCTTTACTGGGACGTATATTGATGCACACTCGCTTCCTCTCATCCTTTCTGTGGGATGGAAACCTGGGCATCCCCCGCCAGAAAGGGACCGAAGCATGTTTTAACCTTTCCCCATTCTGGATGATCAGGGAACAAGGACTCTTGTCCTGTTAATTCTTGTGAACACAAACATATATGTAAGAGTAATGACTCATATTCACTTCTCTTTTAAGGGGGAAAATGTAATCCGCTCTGTCACTAAGCACAAAAATCACTCCTCATCGCACCTCTGACAACATCACTGCATCAGTAACACTTTGTAAGACTACAGCTGGTATTTGTTTCTGGAGACCCAGAGCTACCCCTCAACGGTGTAACAGCGTAAAAGCCAAGAGTCTGTACCATAAAGGGTGAGTACGCCAAAGCCCGTCCTTCCCGAGAGCTGCCCCTTGCAGTAGACTCACCTGAAGATCTAATTCCATCTCTTCAGTTTGCTGTGTAGAAGGAAACCACAAAGTAGACCATTCATGAAGATGAAACCAAGGCTGAACTGTTGCATTAAATTCTGTTGTCACTATGGTGTAAGTACAGAGCAGCTCTACTCAAGTAGGTGGATTTAAACTGATGTAAAATGAGGATAAGTAACAAGGGGCAAGTCTCCAAATACTAAGGAGGTTACTAAGGAGTAATGTTACACTGTTGGGTAGTATTATGTAAAATGAAGGCATTCGGGAGAGGATTTTGAAACAAAAGGGTCTGAAAAAAGAGTACCCTTACACAGATCAGAGAGGATTTTCACAGCCTAAGGTCTGATAAGCAAAAAGCTGAGATCGTAGCCTACTATGTCAAGAATCATGTTTAAAGAATCAGATGAGGTAGAATAAATCTTCTTAAAGCTAATAGTTTCTTTCATTTTTATTATTTACTCAGCAAAATGATGTATTGATTTTAAAAATGCAGCATAAGCTGCTCTTTTTTTTTCCCCCACTTCTATCTTTAAAAATGTAAAATCTTACAAGGCAACAAGCCTAGAGTTTAAACAGGTTAAAAGGTATCAAGGAACTGAATGCTGTGATTATTTGAGGTCATTGCACTAAAATAAGTAAGATTCTGTATATCTCATTGGAGGTGCGATTTGTTTTCTGTAAGAATCTTACTTTTTTTTTCTGAAGTCTCCACATTTAAATTCTTAATCATAGCGTCTGTTCAAACTGTTTTTAGAATTAAATACACATAATTGGTGTCTACACTGTAACAGGTGAAGGAAATATTTAAAAAAAAACCCACAGCATTTGTGTCAGACAGAACTATAAGATGTCTCTGCCTGCATGCTGTAGAGAGGAATGGCTAGGCAGTAATTCATCCAAAATCCTGAACAAAGATAAAAAATGTAGTCAGTTATTATGCACTCAGTTGGCAGAACAGCTCTTAAAAGAAGAAACGACAAGTGAGTATGATGAAAAGAGGATATTTTAAAACCTCTTAATTTTACATAAATTTTAACAGCATAATTAATGATAATTATGATAATTAATAGCGCCAATTTTGATTGGTATAAGAGAATACATAAATATTAAAAAGTTATATTCTTGCATGGGAAAAAAAAAATGCATGCTTAAGACACAGTGATACACAGACAGAAGACTAAGTAAATACTATTTTTATTTTTCTTCTTTCCAAGACCAGATTCAGCAAAACAGAAGAAAATCTATGAGAATAAAAACAATCTTGAATTTCTTTTCTGTCTTAGTAGGTGGCAATTACATTTTAAGATTTTTTTAGGTGTGGTACTATGCTCCTTAATCATCCGCTTCTTCATGTTCCCATCTCTACATGTAACATTGCTGTAGGAAAAAATATTTTTATGGTTCTGTTCCAAACAGGCTTACTTGAATAATTTGGCCTTACTAACAAAAAGCTTAGTATATTAGATATTAGTAGTACTTTTAGGTTTTGCAAGTCGGCAAGAGACACTGCAAAGTTAAACCTCGGACTAATTTATTCTGTGACTGAAGAATCTTTAAAATAAAAGCCTCTTCAGTTTTCAGGACTCATGGAGGTACTCTCGTAGCCACCAGATAAACTAAGCTGGCTACAAATATGAATGCCATCAAATGTGTGAGTCTTCTCCCTTAATCTCTGAAATCAGGCCAGTAAAGACAGCAAAATACCAAACTGTACTGTCATTCCGTTGGATCTCACACCTAAGAAAGAAATCTCGTGGGAGCTTTTGGGAAACATTTTGTTGCTGCAGAAATTGTATGCTGTACTCTGAAATGTGCTGCACAAGCATCTTCACATGGTGGCAGGTTGCACAGAACTGCTGGGACAGTCATTTACTGAATGAGACAAAATTAAGATGGTGACAACGTTTGACTGTCAGCTTGGATGTGTGCTGTTTGGAGTTTCCCGGTCAAATTTAAATTTTACTATCTAAATATTTCTTGTGCTTAAAACAAGATATGATGTGACAGGAGCAAGCTATACGGACGTTCCTTCTATTTATTTTGTTCTGAGTTGTCGTGGTTTAACCCCAGCCAGCAACTAAACACCACGCAGCCGCTCACTCACTCCCCCCCACCCAGTGGGATGGGGGAGAAAATCGGGAAAAGAAGCAAAACCCGCGGGTTGAGATAAGAACGGTTTAATAGAACAGAAAAGAAGAAACTAATAATGATAATGATAACACTAATAAAATGACAACAGCAATAATGAAAGGATTGGAATGTACAAATGATGCGCAGTGCAATTGCTCACCACCCGCCGACTGACACCCAGCCAGTCCCCAAGCGGCGATTCCCCCGCCCCCCCTTCCCCGTTCCTATACTGGATGGGACGTCCCATGGTATGGAATACCCCGTTGGCCAGTTTGGGTCAGGTGCCCTGGCTGTGTCCTGTGCCAACTCCTTGTGCCCCTCCAGCTTTCTCGCTGGCTGGGCATGAGAAGCTGAAAAATCCTTGACTTTAGTCTAAACACTACTGAGCAACAACTGAAAACATCAGTGTGTTATCCACATTCTTCTCATACTGAACTCAAAACATAGCACTGTACCAGCTACTAGGAAGACAGTTAACTCTGTCCCAGCTGAAACCAGGACAGACTTTATGGGCATTTATCCTGTATATGGCTCTGTAAGAAGAATCTGTCTAACCTCATTTTTAAAACAAATCATGTGCGTGGTGTATGGGGAAACGATATTGTGCTGGATCCAGCAGCCCGAGAGAGGCGAGGCTGCCCGAGCTCCCTGCCGCAGGTCCCACGGTGGCAAGGCTGAGCACAGACACCCAGTGGGCACGTGGACACAGAGCACCCGTAGACACCCCGGACGGGCTCCTGGGACAGCCCTGGCACGGTCCGGAGAGGGTGTCCCTTCCTCCGAATCCTTCCCCGGGGCTCCCGCCCGCCTTCGAGCTCTGCGCTCCTCGGGGACCCTGGAGAAGGAGCTGGGCTGGGCTGAGGGCTCCTGGGCTGGGGTCCCCAGAGCAGGGGTCCCCTCCGTGCGCCTTCGCTTCTCTCTGTTCCTTTGCGGGTGTGCGGGCGAGCTTTCGTCACACAACCGACCCCCGCTGACTTGAGGAGTTAGATGCCCCTGTGACTTCCAGCTCGGGGGTGGAGTTGCCTGAAACGAGCAGCTAGTCACTTACTGAAATAGGAAATATTTAGCAACGCGCATCATCAATACGCAACTATATGACTACGGGGGCAGCTTGACTCCCGGGTGACTTTGGTTGTTTAAGCTGTACGTAAAGGGATCTGCACCATTTAAACCGAGTCCAGTTATTGAACTCCGGCTTTTCAGTAGTTTTGTGTGAAAGCAGCCAACGTTCAAGCCCTAGTCTGATAAATTTCCTTTCACATTTAATTTAGTAAAAAGTTGCTTGCGTTGTGTGTCTTGCAGATTGTAAATCTCCTCCAGTATTTAGGATCACACTGGCGAAAGAAAGTGTTTACATATCGCACCGCTTCAGACCAAATGAATACACATTCTCCAGCGGTGCTATGAACATTTTTTTCTCTAAAATGCTTTTTAAAATACTTCCGATATATTTGATTGTTCTCCTTTTAAAAGTTGGTCAGGAAGGCATATCAACAACTCGTTATGGAAGCAAGTGAGGGTTAGGTTAGCGCTAGAACTGCCTGTCATCTGGGGACACTTGTCATTTCATAGGATCTAAGACTTAAATGAAGATCTGTGGTGCTTGCTTGATCCAAAGAGAAAGCTTGAGCTCAGCCCGTTAGAGGGATGTCCATATCCCCATACTTCAACTCTTTTAAAATGAAGAATTCTAGTGATACGAACATAAATGTGGCCAAATCACTATTGTTAACATGAAATAAAAGTAAAATAGTTTTAATGAGCCTACACTATTAAAAATACTATTGTTGTATCTCACCAAAATAAGCAGAGTTTAGGACACTGTTCTTGTACCTCAAAAAAAAAAAGTTGTTTAATTGCTACCATCTCTGTAATCAACCTTTATTTCTTAAATAAAGAAAGGTCCTTTCTTAAAGGTCCCCTCCGTGCACCTTTGCTTCTCTCTGTTCCTTTGCGGGTGCGCGGGCGAGCTTTTGTCACACAACGTACAGGTGCTGGTGCTCGCACACACTAATTTTGTGTCTAGTAGTTAATTGGCCCCAGGAAGTGCCACACTGAGAATGTGGGGAAGGACAGAAAGTCTTAGGGTTTGCCTTTGGGATTATCTTTGTTCCCAGAAGCTTTTAGATACAGGTTAAGTAAACCTCTGCCGTGACTCTGCCAGCTGCAGTCCTGGGACAAACAAGCCAACGTTTCAATACCTCTTTCAATGTAATTTCCACAACTTCACAATTTTATGAAGCAACACGTTTCCAGCTCAGTGCACCCAGAGGGAGACACAGCACCCTCTGCTATCGCAGAGGAACAATAGCTGACCTCTGTCTTTTCCCAAGATTTGTGGCTTCAAACAGAGGGTAAAAGGTAAGGCAGATATCATGTGATAATTCAACAGGTTTCAACATAACAAAACAGCTTTCGCTTTGCATGCTGCCGTTTTCAAAGATGCACAATGCAGTACATAAATGGACAGCATATCTGGTACAAGCAGTATGAGCTGCACGGTTTGTTCTGACAGGATCAATGGAAAGACCTGGTCCCCTGCTATCAGGAGTAGCAGATGGTGATAACAGCCATTTCTGTTCATTAAGGTTCAGCAAGGTGGATAGCGCAGACTTTTCAACCATATACTTCCTTCTGATCAAGTAACCCAGATCCACAAAAACAATCCACTGATGCTTTGTGGCACTTCAAGACTTAATGAAAATGATGCAAGATGACATTGGCATTTCCCTGGTCGCTCCACACAGCTGCTTCTGAAATCAGCACTGAGCATTTGGTTTGAGCGGTACAACAAGAAAAATGACAGTATGGAGATGTTACTGGCATCCAAAATGCTTGGCATACTGAAGGCTACCCGTAGGCTCCAAGAAATGGCCCGTATGGTTTCTAGATTTTAAAAATACATTAATGCCCTTTCCTCCTACGTAAGAAAGAAATAAACTAAACAACTTATAGATCAGCTGATATTGCGAGAGACTTTGGCTGGGCCCTGATCCAAATGACAGGCTACACTGTCATTCTTGGGGTCAAGCACAGAGGCAAGGGGATGAAAGCCGCATTTCAGCTGCAAGGCAACACCCATGGGACAGAGCAGGAAACTTTGGGCTTCTCAGATCCAGCAGGATTCAGCTGAAGCAGGAGCTGAGCAGACGGATAACTGCTATCTGCCAGATGCCATTGCAGTGCCTGCCTTTATTGCCTCTTTGTTGAGTTAGGCTAGATCACACACTGGTCCTACAGCATGCAGGGTCTCTTCCAGGGCTTAGAGCCAGACCCTTTTTAAAATGACAGATTAATTCATCATTTACGTTCAGAGGAACTCCAGAGAAGCCAATGATTAGGCTGAATAACCATTGGTCTCTGTATGGCTTCTATACTAATATTCGATGTTTCAGTGCAATGACATCATTTGACACTGTTGGTCACATGTACTTCAAGGTGAAAAACGTGCGCTGAGTGGGGAAGCTCCATCAACATACTGAGCTTCCCAAAGCTTTGTAAGCCATCTCCAAAATAACTCCACTTGGAAACCCTCCCTAGATGCATCCTTCTCACCGACTTCTTGGTTGGTCGTGTGCCAGGTATTCAGCTGGATGAAGGATGAGCCCTTTTGCCTGAAGCAGCCATATGAACTCTCTCCGTTTTCTTTTGCATTCCCATGATCAACATCAGCTTTTCTTTCTCGTTCTGCTGATTTCATTGATGCCTGTTCATCTGCATGAATTTTCCCTTTCGCCTGCCAACCCCCAGCACACCAGAATTACAGTGCAAACACTTCTGTAAGCATATATTCTTAAGAGTACTCCTCTAAGATTTCAATGAAAATATTAGGAAAAGAAAATCTTAGTGACTATGATCTGAAGCTACTCATCAAAACAAAACTAAAGTAAGTTTTAAACTGATGTTTTCACAGAGTTTCTTGCAAATACGCTTTTGCCAGTGTCTAGTGAAGACTTCACTGAATGGCGAAGTATCCCCAAAAGAGAACTGAAAGTTACTTTCCACTTTTTACTTAATGAATGCATATGCCGCTAAGGCAACCTACAGAGCCCCAGGATTAGTTCATCCTCACTGTGAAGTGAGGTCAGCAGGTCAGAAGTGATGGAGTAATGCGCAGAATACCTATGCTAAAGAGACCATCTCACTGTCCTTGGATGTTTAAAATTCTTTCGTTAATATGTCCCTGTGTGTTGCAAAGCTACCGTGTTTCCAAGCAGCACTGTGAGCGTCCCAAAGGAAGCACAAATTTGAATCATCGAAAGGTGGCCACGTTCCATGTACACCCTCAAAGTCAAAGAGATTTGCCATTTTCCTTAACTTTACCTGTCAATGACAGATGCCCCCATATCACTACAGCAATAATAATAATAGCCCAAATAAAGCAAGGTGCTTGATGGGTCTTGCTGTAACTTAGTGATTTATCATATATTACGTGGGAGCTTAAAGGTGAAGCCTATTGTGAATCTCCATGATTTAGCGTATAATACAGAGAAGCTTAGCATGTAATTCTGTTGTAAATTTATATTGATTTGCTGTACAATATACAGAACCTTATGGTGCAGCTTCATTGTGAGACTCTTCTTACTCACTTCCAGTATCATGCAGCTGTAACTGTAACTTCAGTATGAAACGCTCTGATGTACTGGGAGGCACGGAGGATTCCTCTGTGCAGCTCGGTTGGGACCCTCTAATGGTGTGCTCACCGAGTCCTGCTGGGGAATAGGCTGGACTTTAACAACCCACTGGTGCTGCCATGTGGCAAGGAATATCTGCAGCCAAAGGAATATCTAAATATAAAATCAACCTCCAGAGCACAGAACCTGGATTAAAACACATTGGCTGCTAATCTGTCCACTAATAAGGTGTCATACAGAAAAGATCATTTTCTCCAAGACATCTAATGACCAGGCATAGACGGTGTGCTATGTGTGCCTCGTATCTCCCAGGTTTGAAAACCGTCAGACTTTTCCACCTTTTCCACAGAAATCCTAGTATTACTAAGGCTACACATAATTATTCCCCCTCCAAAAACTCCAGGATTTTTAGCTAATGCGCTGTCTTTCACCTGGGGTTGTCCTGGGCCAGGGGCACAAGTATTCAAATAACTGTTAGTGGTGGGCTGACTGTGGCCAGCAACTAACCCCCTGCCCAGTCACTTGCTCAGTCACCCTTCCATCAGGATGGGGGAGAGAACTGGAAGAGCAAACACGAGAAAAACTCATGAGTTAGGATAAATACAGTTTAGCAAATGAAAGAAAGAGGGGAAAAAAAACCCCCAAGTGATGTAAAGGCAATCACTCACCACCTTCCACAAGCAGATCAATGTGCAGCCAGTCTCCAAGCAATGGCTACTTCGGAAAGACTACCTCCCAGATTTATTGCCGAGCATGACGTCCTCTGGTGTGGGATGTCCCGGGGGTCAGTCGGGGTCAGCTGTCCCGGCTGTGTCCCCTCCCGACTCCTTGTGCCCCCCCAGCCTCCTCGCTGGTGGGGTGGGGGGAGAAGCAGAATAGCCCTTGGCTCTGGGCAAGCCCTGCTCAGCAATAACTGAAACACTGATGCGTTATCAACACTGGTTTAGTCACAAACCCAGTATGCTGTTGAACGATGTCTAAGAAAGCAGGTTTCAGTAAGGTTGTCCTTAGCCTTAACTTTAAAGCCACTGCAAGAGAGCTTAAACAATACAGTATAGAAAAGAATATAATATTTTAATCGCCCTTTGGAGATGTCTGTCTCTTGCCACTGAGAAGCCACGGGTCCCATGGGAGCTAGGATCCTAACTGAGCTGTACCACTTAAGTGCCTAAAATTCGGTGGGGTGAGACTGTGCCCAATAGCTTTGAATTCAGCTTGATACTCTACAGAGAGACCATGCAGAGTGTGTATGGAAGAGGCACAAAACAATGTCATGGATTAACCGCAATTCTGTGAGTGGTGACAGGTTCCATCTCAGGTACTGCAGCCTTCTAAGCCAAACAAAAAAAAAAAGGAGTGAAAGACTAAGGACATAACATTTACAGAATGGAATACCAAAGCCAGTGCGAGATGGTAGAAAGCACTACTTGGGGATGTTATGATGAGAGCTTAGTGTCAGCAAAGAAATCAAAAAGCACTCTTAAATTACGGATTAGATTGAACAATTGTTGTTGCATACCTTCAGTCAAAGAAAATGGCTCTGTAGTTGCAAACTCATCCAAGTGGTTTCTCACCTTCGACCAATCATTCTTCATCCAGGAGCTGGCCTCCCGACCGCTGCCTCGCTGGGTTTTTCTCAGATGATGAATTACAGCTTGCACAAAGCACTCTTACCTGCTCAGCCCTCTTCGCATCTTTCTCCCCCTGCTCAAGTCTAACAGACGTGTTTAGTGGAATTGCTTGTAAATAGTTCCTCTCCTCTTTGCTTCCTTTACTGCCATGCCCTGGGACCACAGTTGTCTGTTTTCCACAGATGGTGTATTAAAATGCTCTAAAACAGCAAAGTTTCAGAGCAGCTAAATTAACGCTCTGCGACAACCTTGCAGGATCAATTTTTATTTTAAACATTTGAAGAACTGTGAAAATAGTTGAGCTCTTTAGTTAAAAAGGATCATGAAGATGTTACAAAGAAAGGGTTGGAGGAAAGGGATTGTTAAGACTTGAATACTGCAACTTTGTGAAGAGATTTAATATGTGAAAAATGTGAGTTGTGGAAGCAGATTTGCAGAGCAAAGCCATATATATATATGTAGTCAGAACCACTTAAAAGTGTCTGTCCCATGTACTGACTGATATCTAGAATGTGTAGCTAAATTCCAATTATTTAAATTCTGGATAGAGTTAGGTTTCTGCTCAGAAATAGAAAGGTGGTTGGAATACGTGTGTCTAGGGTGCATTTATTCACTATGTATTCATTATTTTCCTCCAGCATAGAGGAGGAAATGATTTGGAAAGGAAGGGAAACAGTACGGGTAAAATGGCAGTGCCTGTAGGCGAGTAGACTTCCCAAAGTATTTTAATAAGATGGAAGTATGAAAGAACTTCTGGCAACGGCCTACCTTAAATTACAAATACTGAATACTGCCATTAAATGATTTATACTTCTGTCACAATGTTGTTAAAGAATACATAAAGATGGTACACATACACACACAAACATAGATTACACCTTTTACTAGATTAAGATTTATACAGTGTTACCAAGAATTAAAATAATATTTTGAGTCTTATAGTGCATCCTTTACTGGAAAGGCTATGCAAATTCAACAGTTAACTAAGCTTAGCTAAACAAATGACAAGAATATGCATTAGCTTTCAGCTGCCATACCACGTTTTTTTAAAATACGGTAAGTACATACACAAAGTAAATAGGTATGTATTTATGTGGCATTTTTCAGCACAGCCTGAGATGCAAGAGGAAAGTCGCACAGAGTACTGCTGCCCTCTGGCTGGAGCCTGGAAGAAGAAATTCTGCATTTTCATGTGGGTGCACGGGTGTCAGCGGCTTGACATACTGGAGAAATGTTAGATAATAAATCAAATTCTCTTTTCATATCTCACAAAACCCGAAGCCTAGTTAGAAGTATGGCATTTCCAAATTCAAAATGAGCTACTGTATGGAGGGCTTTGTTGATTTTTGTGTTATTTTCTGATACTATATCACAAAATAGATCAAGACATGATGTGTAACAAGGGGTGTGAGGCACCTTCATTGTTCATTGCACGACATAAAATTTACCTGGGCAATGATAGTGTAGTGTTTCAATACATTTTCACTGTGTTCCTAGCGGTTCATTACATGGTGCGTCTAACTGTAGCTGTAAGCCAGTTTTTCTGACTGCTTTGCTAGTACGTATCTTCTGGTCTACCTTCTTCCCTGCATACACACATTACTAACAGAATTCCCGCACTAAAAAATAATGCGATTTAGCTATTACTTTTATGTTCTCAAGTAGATAAAGTATTTTTCTTTCCTATAAAGTCAGCTATGAGCACAGTCTAGCAGTCTCTTCCACGATCACCCAGTAACATGAGACCCCAGCAAAGAAGGAAAATGAGCCAGTTTATTATACCTGTAACATCATGCATCTAAGGATGTACTATCTTCATGTATCATAAATTACACTTTGGTGTCCCTTATCAAAACCCTGCCACTTTCCACAGACATCTACCTGGTACCAGGTTCATTCTTCTTAACGCTATAATGTTTTCCAGGCTGTCTAGGCTAAATCTTCCTTGATGCAAGTCTGTTATTTGGTTCTAACCACAATGGACAGGAAGAAAAGAGAATATTCTGCTACTTAGCTACATCTTTTACATGCCTGAAAACTGTTATTAACACCTGTACTCTATCTCCTCTTCCTAAGCTGAACAGAGTCATTCAGTTCTTCCCAGTAAATAGGACCTACCTAGACTGATGATCGTTTGCTTTGGTTCCCTCTGGATTTTCTCCCATTAATCTACGTGTGTTTAAAAGGTGTCACCTTGTTATCAAATCCCAAGAAGAATTTAATTGAGCAAAAGGATCAGTTTCTGGTTCTTGCAAGCTATACCCTTGTTTCTATTGCCTGCCCTGCCTCTTTGAAACCACTGAGCTAGTGAAACAACCACAACCCAGACTCCTCTCTGAACAAACACGTACTTAGGCACTTCACATCTTTGTCTCAATGTAGTACCTTGCACTTACCCTTGTTCAAGTACAGATTTTTTTTCCCAGAACATTTCTCCAATTTGGTAACACCTTTTTTTCTTTTTATCTTGTCTTCTGACAAAAGTTGGGGGGAAAAACCAAGCTTGGTGTTTTCGAAGCCAGTAAGCCTGTTCTCTGTTTCATTAGCCAGGTGATTAGAGAAAACAATGAACACTGGACTCCAGGACAGAGCCCTGTCAAACGTTATTCTATACATTCTTCCATTTTGACAGGTGAATCTTTTATAATTATCCATTTCTCTTTTTAGATTTCTCTGTAAAATTTACTTCATTTGCTGTTCCACTGAAATCATGCATGGAATTCTCATCACATTTGCTACTCGTTTCAGATCAACTGGTTTTTTTTTTAAGAAATCACTTTTCAAAAATATCACCTAAATTTACGTTCTACCTCTCTGGGATACACTTTCTGTGGAAAAACTCCCACTTCACATTATAAGCAAGACTATAAGTTTGCTTTTCAGTGAAAAGATTTGTTGATGTATAGCAATGATGCAAATACTAAATAGGTTATACAACTTTTGCAATACGGAATATTCTTCCATAAAAGTCTATATACCCTAGCTGTTAATTATAAAAAGGTTTTCTAACTTTTCTGGTAAAAAAAAAAAAAAATCCTTCCACTATTTTGAGGGAATGTTTATTTAATGATTATTAATGGTATTGATCAAAAAGCTTAGCTAGCCTAGCAACGGTTGCAAGCTACCATAACACCTTTACCATGCTGGCATCATGCTGGCATTGCAAAATCCACCTTCCGGTATGTTAAAAGCCTAGGAGTTTATAGCAACGCTCCTTGTAATTCTTCTGTATGTTATGGAACCAAGGCCTGGCATGGACAAGCATGTAGAAAAAGCAGTCATGACATAGTGCTATGTCAAACAAAGTACCACTTTGTCAACAAGGATATAAATCTATAGTCTGCTTAAAGCTGAAAAGATTAAAACATGCTTTATTAATATCAGAAATTTCTTGTATAAAGCTTTGCAACATCTGACTGTAGTATCCTGGAAAATCAGTAGGACCCTATACAAAACTACAGTTTTTAAATGTCTTTTTTTTTTTTTTAATTTGTAACACCGCACAAGTTTAAATTATCTAACTGACCCAACTGATCTTGGACCTGTAGAACAGTAAAGAGTATTTTCAGACAACACTTCAAGATGAAATGTTAGCAATACAGCAGTCAATAGTAATTCATTTCAATTGAGCAGTATGAAGTAGTTATCTTTTTCTTTTTGCCTTTCTAAAGAATATGCATGAAAATTTGGTTGGGGATGCACACGACTTTAAAAATTCATAACTCCTTGTTTTGAAATAAATATTTTTTATGTTTTCCCACAGAGTTGGAGTTATTTTATTTTTATTATATAGAACATATTTAAGAAACAATATTGAACAAAACAGTGACCAAAATTTAGGACACGTTAGCTTCAAGCTGAATTTCTGAACCTTCTATTTAAAAAAAAAAAGGCATTACTTTGCCAGAAGCATGAAATGTCTTTATTTAATCATATAGCCACTGTCTTGTCAGACCCTATGTCACTGGGGACTACTTAGAAAATACATGTATATCTATCTTACCTATTTATCATATCTTGCTATAAGATAACCTGTAGGACATCAGTTCTAGTCAGTTGGTTTTTGTTCTAAATAATGGCTTTCCATAACCAAATTTCATCAGATAGTTGATTATATACAGCAAAAGGTTTAGGTCTGATGTTGTTATTTCTTTAATGTTGTGATAGGAAAACAATATGGATAATACATATAGTATATATAATGAGCTTCATGTTCATCAAATCCAGTTATGGAAATTCATTATATATTATCTCTTTAAAAGTGACTGTATACAGTGACAGATAATTATGAATCCAAGACAAACCACAAAGTGTCTTATAAAGCCACGCAAAAAATTGTTTGAAAATTGGCATAGCAAGCAGCATGACATCCTGCAAATATGTATATAAAATGAAGAGAAAAATACACGGTTTTATCTCATTCTTTCATTCATTTTGCCATCTTTATAAGCAGATCCAGAAGAAGTACAATGCAGAAAGTGAACCTCCATATCTTCTGAGATTTCCACTTGGAAATGTGGTCAGTGTTATGCCAGAGTAGCTTTCCAAGCCCCAAAAGAACTGAAAGAGCAATGTAACTCACTTTTATAATGTATTTCACTGAGAAGGCTGAGTTCACTTATGTTTTGTTTAATATGCTTTATTTTCAAAGAATAATTTGTGAAAAGGAGATACAGATCTGAAATTGGATTTTGGAAACTCCGGTGTGGGAATGTGTTTCTATTTCAAGATCAACTTCTAGATAAACTTTAAAATTAAGATCATTCTGCCTGCAGAAGCTTAATACATGTTCCATAGCCATTTCTGGTACAGCTTGGCTTAGCCAGTGTATTTACTACCATACAAAAATCCTGTCACATTAACACACATCATACATGCAGTGCTGTGCTTTAGTACATCCTTGCCAGATGAAGAACCAAGGAACAGCTATTAACCTGTGTGACTGCTGGGACTAAATAATGACTATGGTAAGTAAGTTGTCTGAGCAAGGACTTTTATGGGTGTCTTCTGCCAAGAGCTTGTGAGGATGAGAGTGGGAAATAACCAGAAAGAGAAGACAGGTCAGAAGACAGACAGATTCCCAGAGCCCCAGAAGAAGTGCTAGGGCAGCAAAAGAGAAGCATTTTTTTCAGAATGGGAAGTTCTGCTTAAAGGCAAGTCTAGACCTGCCCAATGTAAATCAGCCTGGAGCAAAGAAAAATAGTCCCATGATCTGGGGCACCCAAAAAAATGTGTCAGGTGAGTAAAGTAAGGGAGAGAAGCAAATCCACCCACCAACCACAGACTGAGACAAGGGAATGCATTTAGCAAGTTTCCTTAGATTATTTATTTCCTCTTGCTACCCGAGTATAAAGTGAGTTCTTCTTTGGAATCCCACAAAAAGTTTTAGCGTACCAGGTGCTACATTTCAAGTACAATACTCTGTAGGGGTAGAGTGGAAGATCCATCAGTAGGCACATTTCTGTTCACACCTTCTAGTTCTGCAAGTTGGCAGAGGCTTTGACTGAATCTTGTTTTCACTCCATTGATGACCAAACACTTTCACTCACAAATTCCTACACATAGATCAAAATATTGTGACAAGATAAAGAACATCAGAAATCACTGTTAATGTGGAGGTGGAGCATGAAATGAGGGTTGTCGTTAATAATAAAGGATGACAGTGGCAACAGCAACAAAAACAGAGAGCAAATCTAAAACCCACCTCCTGCCATTCCAAAAACTTTATTTTTCTTTACACCAGCTGCCATTTCTAATTTTAGGATGGGTCTTCTCTTCCTCTGTTTTAACCACTATTGGCCAGTCTCTGAATTCACATCTTCACTCATTCCTTCTGCTTTTAACCCACTCTTTCTGTTCCTCTCTTCACAGTCATCTTCCTCATCCTTGATAACATCACGTTTCCCAATAAAGTCCAGTTTAAGCTCTTAATTCTCTGGCTTCTTTGCCCTTTTTTTCCTCATTTGCCATTCAACTCTGAATTAACCCATTAACTATCAAAAGAGACATAATACCAGCTCTTTTTTTATTGCACAGTAGCCTGACACTCCTGGCTTTCTATGGATCATTCCCTCTTCAGGCCACCATTTGATTTCTTTTGGTATTTTTCTCCACTATAATTCTTGCAAACTTCATTCAGCAGAATTCCTGATGTATAGATTATTTTATAATCCCTCCTGTCTTTTTATTTATGCCCATTAAGATACTGACCCCTGACTCTCAGGTTCTACAGCCTCAGTCCTTTGCCCCTCTCTCTACAATGTTCACCATTCTAGCCTAAGTTTTAAATCAAACTCATTCTTCTGGTTTAGCAACCCTTCAGCTACTGAATAGGCTGGGAGAAATCCCATAACCGTGCCAAACAAGAAATTCCCCTCCTTCCACAGTTCTCCTACCCGCCCTCCTGCACCATCCCCATTATTCCTACTTTTCTGCACATTATGCAGTCCTATTACAGTTGTACAGTTCTCTTCTCCATTTCACCTCTTTTCTTCTTTGCACCAGCAGATCTGTTTGCTTAAATTGAAAAAAAATACTGTTTTTTAAAAGCCAGTTAATGTTATTGTATGAATATCATCTCTGCACTCTCCTGAATGTACACAGACAATAAAATGCAATCACCGTGTACTATACAAAGGAGGGGGGGAAAAATCCCAAAGCATTAAAAACATTTTAAAATATATTTACTAATTTCAAGATTCTTAGCCATTCACTGTATGCATTTACGCAGCATCACTACAGAAGAGTGCTCCTTCTAAATAAAATAGCCCAGGCATTTATTCCTTTCGCTATCCATTTCTTCAGTTTCTAACTCATAATGTTTCATAGCAACAAAGTATCGGATAAAAGTTTCACCTAATGCTTCCTTAATGCATGAATCCTTCTCGAGTGCAACAAGAGCATCTTCTAGTTTCAGCGGGACTGATGAATGTTTCAGATCAGCCGTGTAATTTTCTTCTTGGAGCATATCATCATACCGAAGTCCTCTCTTTACTCCATCCAGACCCGCAGCAATAGTAGCAGCAAGCACGAGGTAGGGGTTTGCTGTAGCAGAACTTAATTTATTCTCTATGTGAGTGCCTTTGCCACCATGACATTTGACATTAAAGGCACAGCTGTTATCATTATATGCCCATTTTGCATTTACAGTCTCTTTTGATTCTTTACTGTATTTAGAATAAGGCTTACGGCAGCTGGTGGTAGGAGCCATCAAGCAGCTGATAGCTGCTGTGTGTGCCAAGAGACCCGATAACCAATTTTTTCCGATATCTGAGAGCTCCTCAACTCCATAACCAGCAGAAAACAAGTTCTTCTGGCCATTCAAATCCCACAGGCTATGTGACAGAGCCCCTGAATTGTAGAATCCCGATTCTGAGAAAAAGCTAGCCACGTAGTTGTACTTCTTAGCCACCTCTTTAATGCCTGTTCTAAACGTGAAGGCACTGTCAGCAGCATCTATGCCAAATGCTGGATGAAAAGTGATCTCCATTTGCCCAGGCCCACTGGAAGAAGAAAAGCTTTCAATGTTGGCACCAGCATAATACATTCCTTCAATGAGCTCCTGAATGAAAGTCTGGTCGTGGTTATTTAGTATCGTGGCTGCAGGAAAGGATATTGTCTTCGAATTTACAACCTCGGTAATGCCATAAATACAAAATTCATAAGTGAAGGCAGAGTGCAGAGAAAAGCCATTGTCCTGAAGCTGGCTCAGCTGTTTCTTGGCAATGTGCCTCGGTGAGGTCATTAGCGGGTTGCCCAGCACGGTGAAGGAATCACATATCACTCTTGCAGTCTGCTCAGTCCAGGGTAGTATTCGAAACGTTGATAAATCAGGGGTCAGGATTATGTCACAATTAAAATTGGTTGCATTGATGTAATCTAATTCATTGTCTTTAGGATTCAGCGTCAGCTCAAGATAACTTCTGGGCATGGCAACGCCATGAATTGCTTTCTCCTAAACACAGAGCAGAATGACAGATTTCCAAATGAGAAAAGAAGTCAACAGCATTTTTTGATATGTTAAATATAGAAAACTCAGATTCTCAGTAAGAACAATAGTATTTTTCCTAAAAGAACACTAAAAGGCAGTTATCACTAAAGCGGAGGGCAACAGCCAATTACTGGCATTATGAAGCAGAACAACCTTCTACAAGGTTGGTATGAAAACCCTGGCATCACGTATCCCAATGACCATTTTTTAAATTTCCATAAAGAACTGAAAAAATGTTCAACACTTACCTTGCATGGTCTTTATACAATTATGGGCATCACCAGTTAGGTGCAAACTCTGCAAGTCAAACTTCTATCTATAGTTACTCTATCCTCTGAGCATTTATTTTACATAGATCCAAGTGACAACACAAGACTCATGGCAATACAAATTCAGGCTGTGACTTCTCTTCAAATGCCGTACCTCACTCTTTTTCAGATGCAAAGTTTAACTGAAAATTCTCGCTTTCTGGACTTAATAATTTGGGGGTGAAATGCAGGGAAGCACTTCCAAGTGAGAATTTTTTCTGATGTTTCAGCACTCCCCTTCTAGGTAGCAAACAGGATAAACTCATAGTTACACTTTCTTCTCCATTTGAACAGAGAGCTTCAGCTTACGCAAATGAAATGTAGGTAGGACGCCAGGGAAGGATCATTTGCCTTCAAACAAGCACCTTTACTACTTACCTTACATTCAAACCTTTAGCTGATGAAAACTGTAATTATGCCAATTTCTATCACTGAAATTTGGCTCATGTTTACTTCTTACCTTTATTCTTCTAAGGGAAAGGATTAGCATCTGAGTGAGCAGTGGAGACAGAACAAACCTAGAAAGGGGCAAGCTCAGAGCTGAAAAAATAAAATTTTGCCTATCGAGATGAAAATTGTTGAAATACTTCAAACTGCATACAGTGGCTTCTCTTTAAATAAAGAAAGTCTGCCTTCTCTTAAGTGGGTGGCAGTCCAGTGGTAGCAATTCTCCCTGTGTGACAGCCGTAACCCAAACTGCACATATGGTGAGTACTGCTCCAAGGTGTCTAAGCTGTCCGTTTGACACTGAAAAGGTGTTGAAGGTGACTACCCTACAGTACTACCTCTCCCTCCTCCAACCCCCCTAGTGAAAAAAATGAAAAGACAACAAAAAAAGGAAATTACTCTCAGTTGCTCTGTATGTGTACATACGTGCGCCTGTGTCTGTGTGTGCACACATGCACATTTTTTTAGTGTCCAAAAATGTAGACTGTCATGCAAAGCTCCAATTTGTTCAGATGGTGAGTAAGGTAAACACAAAAGCTGTCTTTGAACAAGCTGATCTAAACATTTGCAATTTGACATAGCAACTGAAAGAGAAGTTGCAATTAACCCACCACCCCTCACAAGAATTAAAATGACTGAGAGAAAGTTTATTTTGATAAAATCCAAATGACATCAGAGAGAGCAAGTTGTATCTAGATGACACAGTTGCAGTTTAGCAATATCTAACAGGGAAATAATGAAAACATGGCTTCAGAAGGAACTTGAAACAAAAGTGCTCTACATCTTTTCATGTTCTTACCTTTTTTTTTTTGATCAGTAAAGCTTAAAATATTCATAGGGATATGTGAGTGAAGTATAATGTAGTTATGCACACGAAGCATCACAGAAGCAATATATTGAGAGGGCTGATTGCTCACGGATACGCATGGTGAGGTTTGCTTCCTAATTTGGTTCTTATTTCCTCAATCATTAACATGGCAAATATTGCTATTAAGTCATCATGCAACCTAATGGTATTTTCTTATGCGATTGATGACTAAAATTTCTCATAGCTAAAGTGATTTTCATTCAGTCATTTTCTTTCTTTCTTTCAGTGTTTACTCATTCTTTTTGCAATTTACAGATGTTCAATAAAACAAAATCTTTATAATGCGTTGAACCTGAAAAGATAATTCTGAGGGAAGAGATTATTAGAACTTCAAAGTACTGAAATTACTAGCCTTATTTAATTAGATTGCTGTTTGGGGGAACAGAGGAATAGATGATTGCAGGGATGAAAAAAGTCCAGATCCTTTGGGAACATTAACAAGTGGAGGGAACAGGTAATTTGTTCTAAGTTTGAGTTTCTGCCTGCACCATGAAAAAGAAACAAACAAATAAATTAAGGACAGGGCCATGAAAACACATGAAGGTACAGCTAGAAACCAAAAAACTTACGTGAAAAAAACGAGAAGGAACATTCTTTGATCTTGACACACCATGGAGGTCTATTGATTCAAATCTGACAAACTGTACGTTGTCCCTGGCCATCTGCTGCTTAATAAATTCAATATGAGAGAACAGGTGAAGGAGAGTCGAACTTCCGAGGCCGTTTACATCAGGCTCTCTGCTGGACGCTATAAGTGAAGAGGAATGTTCGCGTCAAACAAAATAATGAGTGCTGGAATACAGGCTGTTCTCCTAAAAAGTGCAACAGTGGGAAACTGTGACATGGAGCGTAAAAACAAAAATAAGGAAAAGATGGCTCACAAACCATTTTTTTAAATAAACACACTTTCTTTTCCCCGAGGACCTGTATAAAATCCCGTATGTTTTGGAATGGTCTATAACTTAAACTTTTTTTCAAGTTTATAACAGAACACAGGGGAATCATGGGGTAAAGCCAGGAATTTCTGAGGGATACCTCAGCTGGTTTGTTGGGTGTTCTTAGCAGTACAAATAGCAGCTGGATACCTATTTCCCACCGAAAGCTGATAGAATTCAGTTGCTGCGTTTCTTCAGTGCCTTTGAAAAGTGCATGGATACAGAGACGTGATAAAAAGGGTACTTGTCTTCTGCTAAACCTTTCTCAAGACCTCCCGAGGAGGACTGCAGCCTCCTCCACCACAGGCAGCGGACTTTTAAGAGAAGTTTATACATTTATGCATTTGCTGTTATGGTATTGTCTTCTTAACTGTACTACAGCAGCTGTAGGACCGTATAAACTTCTTGACACGAAAGCAGTAATATCTGAGCGTAACTTCTGTAATGGAGCAGAGAGCTGGGCATAGTAACTTCCTTACACAAACCTCTTGATCTCGCCGCCCACTTTTCTTTTGAGTATTGTTATTGTTCAAGTTAAACTACACAAGGTATTAATTTCCATTTAGTACAATAAACTAACTAGACCAAGGGTAAAATCTGATATTAAGATATGAAAAAAAATGAGAAAAAATGGGTTTTTCTACATTTCTCAGAGGAAAGTTCTCCATTCTTCCTGAGGATATGATCACATGGATTTTTGCAGAGCTCTCAGTTCCGCAGTGGAAGATCACCAACACCACCCTTCAAGCAGAAGTCAAAAGCTTCATGCTGAGGCACTGCGGAGGTTGGTGGGAGCACTCCCAATCTTTCCAGTACCAAACTACCCGAGCCAGAGCAGATCTCCTTCAGCAGCAGCCAGCAGGCACAAACACCTCTTCTTGACCTCTCCTTTGGGGCAAGCAGGACTGCGAGCTGCGAGGCTGCGAGGAGGCTCGGCAGGTAGCCCAGCACAAGGCGGTCTGATTATTCCCTGAGAAGGCAGCAGGGTCACCCACAGTCACAGACTTCTCAGAGCCTTGGAATATTACTGGAGCTTCCTCCAGCTTCAGATGGCCAGGAGGTGACAAGGATACTCTAGGTCAGTAAAGTAAGAAGAGGTTAAGTACTAACAGTGCTCCCCGAGGAACGACAGGTGAAAGCACAGGACAAAATTTTAAGCAAATAGAAGAGTCTATAGGAACACAGGGTAAAAACTGAAAAGGCAGAAGCAGGAAAAAAAGAGTTTTGTCACATCCACTTCTCCTCGTGACATCTTTCCCTTTGGTCTGCTTCAGCTGTAAGCTGCTTATGGAAATAGCTTTTTTCCACTGTCTTCTATAAACACTAGGGCACTATGTCCTTTAACAGATGTACATTAAAGAAGGAAGTCCTGTTACAGATGCTGCCAAAACACAATAGCAACCAGGGAGGATATGTAAACTGGCCTTGTCTTGCGTATGTCATCCAAGTAATAGTTATTTGAATTCCACTTCAGTCATCCCGTAACGTTGTTTTACAACATGAATGTTTACCGACATTTAGCAGATGTGACCTCCTTATGAACCTGACCATCAATTAGAAGTTGATTAACCGTGGCTATTTATTAGATTAATAGAATTAAAAAAGATTCTGAAAGTCTTCCTACAGATTTCAGCAAGTAGCATTTTCTTCAACTTCAGGGCCAGAAGCCTGAGGTTTTTGCCTTTGTAAAAGCAGTACTCAGTCCCTTATTCTGCACGTCTTTAATATCCTGTGCAAAGATGGTAGACATTTCCCATCTACCACCTGTCACATGGAGATTTTTATGTCTTCATCTTATGCAAAGTAAAGTTTGACTGGCAACCCTCGACATCAGAATATTGTCAACTTTTGATGTAAATTTTGCAAGTGTTTCTTACAATGTCCTGAAATGTTGCCTGTTAAATTTGCATCTACTGAATAAACATTTTTCAGGTAAAAACATATAATTCATGAAAAACAACGACTTTAACTCTGACCCAAGTAATTCTTTAAATCAGTATTCCTAAGAGATATAAATGGTATAATATCAATATCTAAGAAAAACACAAATGAGATATGCATTCATATTAATGATGTACGAATTCATTTTAACAGTAAAGCTACAAATATACTTAATTTAAACATCTACCAATGGTAGGTGATTTTCCAAATTTTATATCTATCTGTTGTCTTCAAGCTAACTTTACTTGAATAAATGCATAAATACGTAATTAGAATATATGAAATAACATAAATTAACAGAAAGTTCCTATAAAGTAATGTTTTTAAAGAACATTAAGCAACCAAAAATGATTAACTGAAGAAGCAAGAATTTGTCTTCTCCAGTTGGACTTGTTATGATTAATGATAGATCTTTTTAAATGATGAGACCAGAATTTATAATAGGTCAGGTATTAGTCTAAAATTAGGCTATATACCAGTGTAGGCAGCCCGCTAGTCGAAAGACAGGTACTTCTTCATTTACAATAGCCTTATCCAAAAACCTGTTAGAATCAATAGAAACACTCCTGCAGCTTTCACATACTTTTTAGAGGCAGTTTGTCTTTTATATCATTCGCAGATTATCTTTCCCATTGAAATAATAAGTTTCTGAAAATTGTATGATAGATAAAAAAAATATCATCATGACTTAATATCTCTGATTTTGGAGATATGAAAGGGGATTTGTTTCTTAAATAATATTTAGTGAATAACTACTGACAGTACTTACTTTTCTCCAGGACAGGTCCCAAAATACATTTTCTTGGTAGCCACTAAATAAATCACTGGCAAACTACATCCATGAAGCCAACGAGTAAAGTTTGGAAAGGGAAAGTTTTTTGGAAAGTTTTATAGTAGAGAACTGAGTACTCTGTCTTTTCCCAGATCATACAGTCATTATCCAGAGCATTAGTTACTGGAGATAAGGAGGCTAATAAGTAAGTATTAGACAGGTCTAGCTGATTTAGATTCACAGTCTGAGTGTCTTACACTCCTAGGAAGAAGGATTGTGTTCATGAGTATAACTGTTTCCCTAGCTCTCTGGGCCTCTAGAAATAATGGCATCTTTATTTTCATTTTAGAAAACCTACTTATGGAAACCTGTATGTAAATTTCACAAGATGCTCAGATATTGGTTCAGATTTTCATTTTAAAAATCAAATATAAATCCAGACTGGCCATGTTTCTTCAAGCAGAATGGTACATACAGATCCTTAGATATCTATATCAAATCAGTAGTACACAGAAAAGCTCTTAATGTTTGCTTTTGTATGGTGCTATCTGTATTTCTCATTTAAGTAACCACTGAGAAACAATTAGTATTACTCATGTTTCTTTTGTAATTAGTAAAAAAAAAATCTACAAATATAAACAAATTCTGTTTCTACATTTAAAAAAGATTAATAAAACAAAACTAAAAATATTACCCCAAAAATCTACAGATTATACAATTTATATTATTATTATTTCTAGCGGAAGAGTGGTGCCATTCTTAGGTTATTAATATTGAAATCGTTCAGATTGCTGAGGGCAGCTGACACGGGGCTAGGGCAAACAGTTAACATCAGCTTTATCTTCTCAGCAACAGAAAAGTGCCACGTTAGAAGAAAGCGCACACGTGCCAGACCTATCTGTCATTACCTGCTTGTTCAAAGAAATCCTTTCCCATGGTCCCTTATTAAATCACACCGCATCTAAAGCAAACAATTTCTCAGCTGTATAAGAGGTGACTGTGTCAAACCGATGAAAAGAAAAGAACGTGCTACATGTTGCCAGGGGACTTGACAATGACGGGAACGGGCTGACCTGACAAATGTAGTAATATTGGAAACTCTTCACTGAGAAACATGACCACCAATGTAACGTAAGGCGATAACAGCAGACACCAGCAGGGAGACTCCAGATACAAACCGTGCACTGGAGGGGGAGACGTGTTTCCACCAGTCCTCCCCCAGCCTCTTCCTCCCACTGCCTCTCCAGCTGTGCCAGATGTGCTCCCTCCTGACACATCCCCGCTGCGGCCGCCCAGCTGCTGCCCACCCTCCTCCTGCCCCGTGAGAGGGGTCTGGGCACGCCTGAGAGGAGCAGCGAGCGGCGAACACCGTCCTAAGTAATCCCCAAAGCCAGACGTGGTTGTTCTGCAGGAACGACTGCAGAAGCAGTGCATACGAGGTGCCTGGAGCGGGGACTGCGGTACCTCTCCTGCGTCCGCTTCTACCTCCCGGTTGTCCGCTTACAGCTCCCAAAGAGCCTCCGTTTCCCTTTGCTCCCCACTGACACACGAGCAGAATCCGTGGGGACAGACGTGCCTCTTCCAGGTGAGCGTGGAAGACAGTGAAACCGCACGGGGAGTTCAAATTTTAAATGTTAAAAGTGTGGGTTTAATTTCAGTGGAGCAAAAAAACGAGCTATCTGTTTTGTTGCAGACTTCTTTTCAGAATTCTGCCCCTAAATACCAGGTATCATAATTTGTGACTGTCTTGTTACTAAAACTAAGAGCTTTAAACAAGTTAAGAGTGACAACATGAGGTTATTCATTGCAATAGAAAAGGGAACCGCTTGTAGGGCTGATGAAATCCACTCTTAAGTATGAAACATAGCCTGTTAGTATCTACTTGGTAGGCTTTTCTTGAAAACAACAACTTAGCAAAGGAACTTAGTGTTTGGGGTCAGCACCTGCACAACATTTAGTGTGATTCTTGGGACGTTCAAACCTTCTTCTTCTGCACACTTGAAATTTCAACAGTCCCTCGGTAGCTACTGATGCCTGCAGGTATATATATAAATATAGCTAAGACATTTTTTTCTTTCTTCAGAAGTGTCCTTCTCCCTCCAACAGTTTTGACCCTGTGCTGGTCATATTTCCATGGCCTCACGTGCTGGATGCTCAGGAAGGTGAGCCCTGTGGAGAGGACCTGCTCCTGGAGCCGCTCAGGGTTCCGGGGGCCCCGCTCTGCAACCTGCACACAAGCAGTTTTGAACAAACTTTTTTATCCCAGCTACAGACCAAGACGGACAAAGGGAATTTGAAGCCGGAGGTGACTGCCAGCCTGTTGCCCACCTACAGCTACCTGGAGGTGCTGCTGGCTCCTCAGGTCGAGAAGAGAGACGTAGGCAGAGCGGGTCCCTGCTGAAGCCGCCTGCAGCCCCTGCCCCCCCGTGACAAGGAGAACCCCAACAGCGTGGTGTATCGTGACCCTTGGGAACGTCACGTTGCTCGAATAAAGTTGTTTTCTTTGGCCTCCTTTCTGGCTACCGTAGTATAAGTAGTCTAATTTAGTAGTATGCAGAGCAGCGTGTGCTAAGATCTGACGTCAGAGAGGTCAGTATACCCTTGCGTTGTATGCTATATGTACACCATACCTCTAGTACATGCGCGCACTCACATGTGTATGCGTGTACATGCTATGAAGTGGTATATAACGCTAAATGCATGAAATTTCATGTGAATTTTTGCTGTTTGGAAGCCTCCCTCTTGGTCTCCCAAGAATGCAGGCGCTGAACAGCTTCAGAAGCACCTGATTATTAATGACTACGTACCAATTTGCAGAAGTGCACACCATTATCATCTATAGATACTTATGCAAATAAAATGCCTAAATTCGTGTTAGTGCAGTCAGTATATTTGCCTAATTAGCTACATGTGTTAGTTTCTATCTTTCCATGGTGACAAAGTAGATTAAAAGGGCTTTAGCTTCAGCTCCGGTTTCACGGACACTGTCCAAGTAATATTTTTCATACTGAACCAAATATCTTGCATCTCTTTTTCTTTTCTATTATTTTTTTTCCCATGTCCAAGCACTTCTTTTACAAAAGAGCTGACAAGCAATGGACAAAATTCATATGCAGTAATATTTCCACAATTTCCAATCAGAATTTTGGAACAAATATTGGATTTATTATTTTAGAGAGGTGTTAACCACATAACTAGCATGATTGTATTTCAGTCCTCTGCATTACGCTGACTCACTAAAGCTCAGCTACATGTCTTAGCTTTTCTACTGCTGACCTCTAGAGATTGTCCCTTAACTGTGTACTTTTAGAACAGTAAGGTATATTCCTGGTTTGGCTTTATCTCGACACTGAGTAGATCTGAAATACAACCTCTTGTAATTTTTCCAAACACTTTGGATTGAGATTTCTGATTTGAGCAAGTTCAAATATTTGAAAACTTGCAAAATACAGGAGGTGGTATTTCAGATCTACTCAGTGTCAAGACATGTTTAGATCCAAGACTTCAGGCACTTTGGTAACTAAAATATTTAAGGTAATATTTTAGTCATAAAAATAAAATATTTAGGATTTTTCTCTTATCAATGTTAATAAATTATCACTGGCAGCAATGAAATACTGTTTATGCAAAGGCTCATTAAAGAGTGCAGAATTTATGTAAAACTTTCTTCTCTTAAGTTACTGAATGTATTCAACGCAAATTAAATTTCAAACAAACACATACATTTCTAATTAAGGAGAAACTATTTCTGTGCATTCCATTTACTAGTGGAAACTCATACTGAGCCCTACAATTTGTTTGGTCAAAGCCAAATGGAATCCAAACCTCATAAGATTCCAAAACTTCTGGGTTTGGATACGTTTCTGATGAGACAAAACCATTTTCCCCCACCTCCCTTCCTAGTCGGTTCTCATCTGTAGTTCTCGGACAGTCACTGCCATCGCCGATGGTGCAGAGTAGGATTAAGCCCAGGCAGCTTTAGGCATTTCAGAGTTAGGCAAATAATCTAAACTAATCACCATGGGACTTCTTCCCCATTGAGTGGGAAGAGATGCCCACTTCCAGAGGTCAATTGCTCATCAACCCCGACTACCTCTTTGAAGACAAAATGCCTGTCGTTCTCTACTGACTAGGTAATGAACTTGGATTAGCCACTTCACTTCAAGTGGCTACAATTGGGTTGAAATCTCCTGGTGGAATCTACAATTAATATCTCATCAGTTCCCTGTACCTTGTAAATGGTGTTACGACAAATAATTATTCCCACATTTTAAAAGTTATTTACTGGTTTTGCAGACAATGAGAAAACAGTACTAATCTAAATTTGACAATGCATTTCACTAGCCTTTCAGCAATGTGAAAAACAATGTAATCTGGAAAGGGAACAGCATCAAGTGTAGCCTGAGAAATAATCCTCTAAACTCTTTACGGGAATAAAGAGTGGTTTGCATGTGAAATATCTTTTCAATGCTTTATATTTCTCATGCAGTGCCCTGAGTTAGCACTGATAATGTTCATGGCTATCTTGTCCAGACTTGTTCAAACTGGGTAACGCAGTATGTCTATTGAGAAATCCTGCTGTAGCTAACAACATTTGATATATTCAAATTGTCTGTTTTCAGAGTATGTATAGCAATTCTTCTACCCATCTGAATGGAGACTTTAAAAAAAGCAGGGTAACTTCATATTGTTGTAAAAATGTAATTGCTACTATTACATTTTATTACATAGTTAATGGTGGACAAAGCCTTTTATCAATGAAGAGAAGAGATTCGGATTTCTGGTGCCAGTGAGATAATTCAGAGGGCGAGATATCTATCCTGAAAAGTTGATAATATGATCTGAGCCTGATGCTCCTGGAAATTTATTAATATGATATCTGTTCAACTGGCAAATTGTCGTTTGTGTGCTTCCTGGAATAGACACGAGCCAACGAACTGCTCAAGCCCATTACATTATCATAGCTAATAGTAGCTTTCAGTTTGCTGATCCAGCTAGCCCAGAAGTATAACTTTTACAGTTTCAAAGAAATCACAGCCTATTAGTAGCAATTAATTGGCTCTATAAACACTTCCGAAATGGACTTATTGAACAGCATGAAGATAAGTGGAAGTTCTCTGCCTCATTTGCTTTTCTTCCCCTATCGTTTATATGAGATGTTTTTGCATTCCAGTCCTCTCACAGGACAGATAATTGAAAACATCATCCCCACATGGGAGCAATTTCCGCTGCTGGAAATGTTAACAAAAAGGAAATTTTAAGAAGCCCAGATGCCATCAGAGCTTTGCAGTGTCTAGCAGACCTTTGGGAAATGTTGCCTGCGCTCAGTTTAAATGAGGAAATATTTCAGTTTTAGTGAAGAAGACATGACCACTTGCGCGTGGCAGGTTTTGGCAGGCAGCTGGGCTTTATAAATGCCTTAGTTAAAAAAAAAAAAAAAAAAAGCTGCATAGGTGTAGAGCACAACTTCTGATCACACAGAAACCACAGGTGTCAATTCTCTCATGCGCTAGCTCTGACTAAAGTTTGCAGCTCAGCAAAACCCCACAAAACAACGGGAGCACTTTCTTTAACAGGAGAGCAGGTGATGTTTAAATATCCTTACCGGCGTGGCCTGCAGAGGCGTCAAACTGAACCTCGGGAGCCGTGCTTTCCGCGTGCATGGAAGGTGCCGGTAGTCCCAGGATAAGCTGATCCACGTCACTCCCCCCCGGTTGCTGCTGGTCGGAGCCGGCAGAGCTGAGGACCAGGAGAGGTTTGCTCTGCTGCCCCGCTCCCTCCCGGTGGAAGCCGTGGTACCTGCGATTCTCCTCTCCAAAATGGGGACCAAAAGTCTCAAAGGGTCGGCCCTGCTTGTCAGCTGCTTTCTCCCAGGGCTTCGAACTTTTCTGAGGAAAACTGCCGCCTGCCTTCCCACCGTAACTGGGCCCGTGAGCGGGCGGAGGACCTTCACTCAGCAGATTCTTCAGCTCTTGCAGTCTTCGCTTAGAAATCTCAGGCGCCCCGGCGCAGGACTCTGCGGTACCGCTTCCTTGTGTCGTTACAGTACCGCCCAGCGAGCCCGTCTTCGTCACGTGAAACTTGACATCTTTTTTTGCCATCCCACCCCGTTCTTCTGGCTTACTCTCTGCCTTCTCACCGCCCTCTGCCCGGCTCGCCGCCTCGGCGCACCCAGCTCTCCCCGCGGCCCTGGCGGGTTGCGTGCCCGTGGGCTGCTCCGGTTTAGCCGGTGCATCTATTTCCTTCTGCATTTTTCCTATGACTCTTTTCCCGGTGTCAGCGTTTTCCTGGATTTGTCGTGTTTCTCCAGACACGTCTTCTTTCACGTCGCTGCCGGTACGGGAACTGTCACAACCCCCTCGGTCCTTTTGTACTGGAGGAAAGCTGGCCGGGTGTTGAAGAGATGGGTCTGATGGTGGTTCGGAGCAACCAGCGGTTCCTCGAGGCGGACAGGGATCTCGGGGCTTTGAGGTGCGGGACAGCTCCATCTTCTCATTATCTAAAGGAGGAACGTACTTTGTAGGACTTTTGCCTCCCTTTTTCTTTCTGAAACCACATATATTGTTGCCATCAACTTCATCATTGTCACTTTCAGATGTGTTCTGTAACCAGCAATAAAATATACAACCAAATAACATGCATGAATGAAACAGGACATGGCAATGGAGTACTACCACCAGCTGCATTTACCTTGTAGCACTTCCATTGCTTCTTGCTGATGGAGGTCTCTGTGGACACTTACTGACCCTCAAATTCTGCTATTTTGATTTAAAAAAATTCTCACAGAGTTCTTTTTCGTATGTTTTAGAACAAAATTGGTGAAAAAGCCTTCATAATAGAGTTTTTAGCCAGACTTAGTAAATTAAAATACAAGACATCATACAGCGTGTGATGTAGTTTGTCAAACATGTGCCCTTTAAATGTGAATAATATGTATTTTAATAATTACATTTAAGTATATTCTTGCTCATATTAAAAGCATTTGTATTTATAAAGGAAATTTATTGCCCTGAAACACTGAACACTGGCAATACTTATAAGTATGGGGAGTGAAACCTGAAAATGAACAGCTTTTAAATGAATCTCAGGATCTAATTTGGCCAAATAACTGAATTTCCAGGGCAGTTGTCAAAAGGACAAACCCATATTTGGATGTGTAAACAGGAAAGAACCAGAAGATGATGTTTACCTTTATATATGGCATCGATATGATTTATATCGTAGTGCTGGGAGTAGATTTTAAAATGGATGCAAACATGTGGAGAAGGTGCAAAAAGGAGCTACAAAAATTAATCTGCTTGCATTACCCCAAAGAATATCAAGAAGTGTCTGGATCATCATCCCTCCTAAGTATCCTGATCCTACCACAGGTGTGATTAATCTGATGGTGACAGGGAAAAGGACAGGAAATCAAACCCAAATACATTCAAATTAAAAAACAGCAGAGATTTTAATATTGCGGGTGATTAATTATTTTACAAACTATGAAGGTAGGGATTGAATTCTCCATCTCACAATGTCTTAAAAAAGACTCCGTAATACAGTTTAACCAAAATATAAATCACTCCATAGCTGATCACAAACTGGTTTATTGCTTATGAATACCTACTCAAGAAGGTATTTAAGACCCAGTAGCTTAACCAACAGCCCTTGGTTTGCTTGGCTTGGGCTGGAAGTTACACCTGTAAAAGCACTAGGAAATTAAGAGTTATCCTCTGAATGAGACCGTTCTTTACCTTTTCCACAGAGGAATAATCTGCACTCTCTCCAATTTCTGACTTTCCAGAAGAAGTAGGGATCTGCACAAAAGCAAAGTGAATGCCAGTCTGGATAAGGCAAAAGAGACTCCTGTTGGCAGACAAAAGCACGTAGAAGAAAAGGCAGCAGCGTCTGATGCCCGTGTGGAAGGAATCAGTTACGTGGCTTCCATTAAGGTCATTAACAACTCCCTTTTCCTGTATTATTCCTCCCTATTTTCCCTGTTTTCTCATTATGCTATTTTCCATCATTATCTCGTCAAAGGCGGCTTATGACTGGCTTGTTCACGACAGAAATCCTTGCCTACCCCAGTTTTAGCACTCAGTGTTTAGTGAACCCATTTCTTCACCTAAAGGCTATGGTTTATTCCCATAATACACCCTATAATACCCCATAAAATAATTCTGGGTGTATTGCTGATACCTCTACACATTCACCCATGTAGAATAGGCCTAATTCCTACAGCTCTGCATCATTATGGAATATAAATGTAATGAAGGAACTTTCCTGAATAACGAAGCACACAAAAGCAGCTTATAATGGAGAATTATAATGGAGACTCTTAACACCTTCATTAGTAATACAAGAAGGTGAACGAAACTGGGAGACAAACAGTAGGGGTGGAGGAACCAGTGTGTGCCAAATGGAAACCCCCAAATAATTCTGAAATAAGAAAGGCATCAAATTAAATTTCTAGATGTATAAAATTATTTTTGAGATAAAAGAGATGAGTTCCAGCTATGAAAGCTATAGTCAGAAAAAGATTGTATTTATGAAAAACATTTACTTAAATATCTTTTGTGGCAGAGGTTGCCATCGTTAAAATATCCTGATTTCCACTTTATGAAGTTTTCAGAGTTTTTTTATTTCCTTTGACTAACCCGAAGCCAGTAACACAATCATAACACCATCTGCATTTCTGCTTTAGAATGTATTCCCACTCTCTGTGCTCAAAGATAACCATTGAAAATTTTAATGTTAGACTAAGTTTTCGCCTGTTGTCCCTATTGTAGGTCTCTGAAAAATGTTCAGTAAAATGACTCAAGGAGAGGTGAGCACATCCTTTTTTATAACACCTGTATGCTGAAGTCAGACAAACAGTAGTTCATGTATCAAAAACAAAACATCAGAAAACTGCCTGTTCACATCATTAGCCATTCTAAATGGTTTCATGAACACAAGGTACCATCCCCACATTATAATTCTTACCAAAACAAATTTCTTCTGAATAGACATGAGCAGGATAAGGACCAATCAGTTGCAAATTTGTTAATGGAAGCATTTATTTGTAATAGAACTCTAGTAACTAATGTGTTTATAGTAGTCTGCAAAGGGTTTATTTTCCATGAAGAAATTGAGACTATGGTATTTCCTTTTGATCATAGACCTGAAAGAGATGCTGCACCCATTGCTCTTAAAACCAGTGATCATTTTTACCTTCAAATAAACAAAACTCTTACATTTCTACAGAGAACAACCCATGCATTACTGAAGGTCTTCAGCACAAGGCACACTGACTTTGTGCAGAATGCCTCTTCATTTCTAAATAAACTCAGACATTTATGGACTTTTATTTAGAAATCATTCACAACATTTTTGGCAGTGAATTAAACAGGTCTAGATTTGTTGCAAGGTACAAATACAGCATCCCTTCATATTAAAGCCAGTCATATGCATGACTTATGACACAGCCTTACTTGTCTAGTAGTTTCTGTGGCGTCTACCATCAGAAAAGGCCTAGTACCTGGGCACAGAGGGGAGAGCACCCAGGAAATAGGACTTAAAAATTATCTGTTTAACTTTTTATTTCTAGCAAGTTTTTTTCTACAGAAGACAGGGATGATTAAGTAAAATAGCCACTTGAAAGAGTTACAGTGCAAGTGACCCAGATACAGATCATGACAATTTCATGGAATCATGTGTCCTGCTGTGCTGCAAGGAAAGCAAAACAGTCATGGCATTAATATGGCAAAAGTTCTGATTATTTTTTATTTCATTGCTGAATGTTCCTACAATTTTGTGGCTGTGTAGCAACAGTAGCAGGAGATACCAAAGGTACTTGAAAGTTATTTTAGACAGCATTTGTTTCAGCATCATTCAATTTTTGTTTGCGTGCTTTCAAATATTTACTGGTACCCTAAGTCAGAGGTCTTGAAAGTTTTGAAATTTGCTTCTCTTTCTTAGCAAGTGAACACTCTGGTGGCGATTCAAATATTCCTGCCAGAAGGAGTAGGTCCAAAATATAAACAGTGTGGGCCACACTACGCAACAAATCTACGATTTAGATTTTTTTTTCTTTCTAAAGACGTATCTGATGTTAATTGTCATTGACAGGTATTGGTAGTCCCCCAGGTTCTCATCTCCATCAGGACTTCTTGCCCCAGTGCTGCGACTCGCGCTGGTACACCGATCCCCTCTGCACCGGGGTAAGGTTTCAGTAGAGGTGGACCAGCGCAAGTCCTACAACAGGTAGGAAGAGTAGTAGTGGATCAGACTTCATTTCCATTATGGACAATCTCAACTCACACAAACAACAGCCCTCCTTGTCTTCACTAGGGACCTACTGCGTCACTTCGGGTGCGCAAGAGTCTGGACGTCTGTGACTATCAACAGAGCGTAAGGGCCACGCTTATGCATTACAGCAGCGTTTTTGGGCAGCGTGCAGGTAGGAAGAGGAGAGAATAGAGGACAGTATCAGCAAGCAAATATTTCAGCACTGTGCAGATTAAATTGCTTGCTCTACTTAACCCAGTTACATGCCACTTCTGGCGTGCCATCAGGCTTCTACAGCTGATAGACATTTTATATCTTGTGGTAACACAGAAAACATACATCTAAAGCAGTTTTTCTTAATCAGTTTGCATTCACTTTTAGGCTTCGTACAAGCTCTGAAGTGGAACATTAACTATATCATGAAATACAGCACTGCCAAAAGGCAGTTCATCTGTAAACCTGCCAACCCACAAGCTGAGAGCATTTGGAAATGTAAAGCGTTGCCTTTGGGAGGAATAAGTGCTGCAATTTCTGGTGTGTGAAACACAGGTGAAAATCCAAGGCAATTCTTGAACTTTTGCCTTAAAAGGATTTTATAGGTGGCTGAAAATATATCTGTAATGTTTTATGAGGCAAATTCAGAGGCTGCGAAGGGGACCTCCTGTTTTTCTCCTACTCTCTGTTTGCGTCATGACCTCAGGCAAGACTGCAAATGGTATTGGGGTTTATAAACCTCTCAAAAACATATTGATGAAAAGACATGGGGAGAAAGGGAGTTAGTTTAAAAGATGCTCTGAGTAACTGCAGATGAATAGCTGCAGAAGGATTTCTATCACAGAAAAGGTGAAAGAGGCAAGGTGCAACTCCAGCCGCAGCTTTTGTGTATCTATTCAACAAGATAACCCAGTGTTCCTGCTGTTGGCTACCAAAAAAAGTGATGCAAACACTCAGCAAAATGCACTGGGTTCTCAGTCATGTTCTCCTTTTCTCTTTGGTTTCAGATCATTAACCAATTTTAGCCATTATTTTAACTGATTGTTAAGAGGTCAAATTGTGATGATCTTCCTGAGTTGTTGCTAAAGATTTTTCAAGAATGAAAGATTAATTTTGCGAAGAAAATCAAAATGTCAAAATCTGGTATAACTAAGAATTAGAAAAACATGGGAAGCTAAAAGAGAAAAGTCAAAAATATGTAAGATTTGGTTGGCTGAATTTTTTATTTATGAAAAGTTAAACTGCTTCACTTAGGTTTGACTTTTTTTTTCTATCACATAAAGCAATGTTGAAAAACTGAGACAAAACGTTCCCAATCTAAAAAAAATCTAAAAATGTTGTTCAAGTGAAGTTGACATGTGACATTATTCACATTGTCTGAACTTTTTTCCAGCTTTATTTCAAAAGTAACGCAGTTTTTCAAAGTATTTCAATTGCTATGAAACCATCAAAGCTGAGGAACTTTTTCTGGCCCACTCTGGCTGTTACCAGGTTACCCTTTACAGCTCCCCCGGGTTGGTACGGTCAAGTTTAATTAATCTTTTTGTGTAGTAACGACTTTCAAAAACTAGAAGTCAACAGGAGATGCTGCTTGAGACCTTACACGACAGTACCCATAAAGCAAGTACGCCTGTGTCCAAGTGCCTTCCCTGTCCCTTCCGCGACGGATGGGAAGCATTGCCCAGCTGCTCCCCCAGTAGCCAGGCAGCGAAGGAGGAGAGGACGCAGGAACAAATTGTCTACTGCTGGGAATTAATGCAGCTTCACTGGAGTCACCGGAGCTACACAGATTTGTACCGGGAGGGAATCTGGCCATGGAGTTGTACGGAGGACAACGGAGACATTTCCAGGGAGCAGCTCCAGGCACAGACAGGGGTTTTGGCTCTTGCACCCAGTGCTAAAACCATGTGTGCTATGATAAACAGACACTGGTGGCTTGTAAGCTAGACACATGAAAACCACAGCACATCGTCAAGATATTGCTGTGACGAATTTCTCCCTCGGTGACCTTGTTTGATGAAGTGGCTCTTTGAGAGTGATTTACTGCTACAAAAACCTCCTAGTGAAGGACCTGAAAGTGGCATAACTATTAGGTACATGTCATTATTTTGCAGTTAGAGAAGCTGAAGCACAAACTTGCCATAGGTCACAGGAAGATGTGTGGTAATGTTAGGAGCAGAAGCAAAGTCTCCTTTCTTCTTTGAAACTTTTAAATATACTCAAGATCATTAGCGTCCTTCATGTGAAAATGAACGGAATGAGTTTAGCTCACAATATTGTGTCACTTATTTTCACATCTGACATTTGCCTTTATCTGCTACTCTCATCCAAATCCTTCATACTATATATGCAATTATTAGGTGAGCTCCTCAAGGTCATTGATTCTCTTGCTGCCTCAAAGCAGCAGAGTTGTCCTTGTGGCAAGGTTATTCGCAAATACTTTCCCTTGGACTATGCCACCTGCATCATGTAAAAAAAAATCCCTGAAGTAAGATGGAGTCTCAAAATGAAGCAGCTGATCCTGTCTTCAGAGTGTTTGGGGACCACAAGAGTAGACTGGTGGTGTCATCTCCAATTTGCAGCAATGTAAATGAGATCTAAAAGCAGGATCCATTTAACATTTGACTAATCCTCAGGAAGACATTTACGAGGGAATGGACTTAATGATCTACAAGACTTTTATGTCTAATTTCTATGACTCATTTCATACACAAAGATGGTCTAGGAGACAGTCAGTGACTCAGAGTAGGTGCATCTCTGGCATATAAAGTATCCATTTGTTCACCTTGATAAAAATGTGTAGTAGCCTCAGGAAGTCTGCCTGCACCATCATTTCCAAGCCACATCACTTTACATATTTCTCTATATTTTTAATGAAACATTTTAATTTCATGTTTTCACAATGAAATCTTCTGGACACTACTCAAAATAACAGGTACTTTTCTTTTTTTTTTTTTACTTTATTGGAAGTATATATTACAATGTCAAGACCAGAAACTGTTTTAAAATGCACTTATATAGAAACAGCAGCTCCATTGAGGTTGGCAGCTTGACTCGAGAGTGTCACTTTCTCATTCAGGTCAGACTCTGGTCCACAAATTGTAGTGCTTTCATTTACATTAATGAAGCTAATCTTTTTTCCCACAAATATTAATGGGATCAGATTTTAGACCTCTATTTCTATCTACTTTTGATAGAGTTATAAGTGAAAGACATAGGAAGTTAAAAGGCGTTAGATTTGCTTCCTAAAGCAAATGGGTTTTTTCAGCTTAAACAAGAAGCCTTTCTTTGACCTGCATTTGCTTCAGAGTTAGACCATGCTCAACATACATGCATGAAGAGCCTTGCACACAATCCACAATGAAGTTTTCACTCACTTGAAATCTTGAAGTGAATGCAAAAATTATTTTATATCAGTGTATCTGCTCAAAAGTCATTCACAATCAGTCTCTTACCTGCTGAGTCAGATCTTCCTTTTTGTTCATGTCCAATTCATTCTAGTTCAGGGCACCATTAGAAATGGCCTAGTAAAAATCTAGTAGAAAGTCATCCCGTATTTATAGGCATAGATACAATAAAGGTTAGTTAAAACAGAATTGCTGTAAAGTTCTTTTCCCAGAAGGCCACGCAGGTGATGAACCATAAAGAGCAGCCCCAACATGTCGTGGCCAAGGGCACTGCTTTCTGGAACAGCGTTAAAGTAGTAAACTGACAAATGCACATTATTAGCTGCCTGCCTGCCTGGAAACAAAGACAACTGAGTATAAAACTGTTTTGCTCAACTTCCTCACAAAAGGCTTTTGTCCTGTAACAAGCCATTTCTGTTCTGGAATAGAAGCTATTGTTAGGCTCCTTAGAGGTAAAACCTATATTGGGCATTATAACAACAGTATGTTATTGAGGCACATGGACAGGGATTTGAAAGACACAGCACACTGCAAGAACAACATGCGGTACTAGCCTGTTATTCTAGGTGCTTGGATGTTGTTAATTAATATTGGTAGATCTGGTTGTATTAGCATTGGGGAGAGGGGTCTTTTTTTGCATTAGATCTCTAAAAATATTTCAAAGATTAGATAGTTAAGCTTGTCTTTCTTATGCTTTTTTATTTATCGGGTTTAATATGAATTCAAAGGACTGTGATTAACTGATATTTCATTCATTCAGGTTCCTTTAGCGGACATGACATTACAGGATGACCATACCAAGTGTGCTTACAGCAACCCTTCCCGACACCAGATCACTTAATAAACACAAGTAAGCATGATGTTAGGATTGGCATTTAACCCTGTGAAAATGCAGGTTCAGCATTTTTTTATACTTTCAAAAAATAATAAAAAAATTAGTTTGTTAAAATTGCCACATCACAATAATAACTATGGGTTAGGAGCTATAGTTCACAAAAATCTTAGGCATCTCCAGTGAAATTCGTAAATACAGGTGCCCAAGACACACTCTGTGATTCTGAAAATCCTTCCTTGTCTTGGAGGCACTGAAAGGCCACAGCTCCTAACTTTGTGACTCCATCTGCACAACTTCAGTAACTGCCCCCGTTCTGAATGGGCCCGCTTGTCACAGAGCAGAGCAGACAACAACTGGAAGTTTACTAGTATTCAAGAAATAGGCTTACTTACAAGACTTGACATTTTGTCAAGCAGACATTAAAAAAATCAGCAGCCAGCACACTCTATAAGGCTGGGCTCCTGCAAGACTGATAGGATGGAAGTCAGCATTTTGCTTGCAGAATACATTTTCAAAAAAAGTTGCCTTCAGACTGTCATCACACAACAGTTAGCACAATTGTATAGATCCCTCTTTTAGGCAACGTACCGGTGTCACAGATCTATAGCTTGCCATGGCAGAGTTGCTTGTTGGTCTATATTGTGATGAGCTGTGCCAAGAGGAGAACACTTCTGAGCAGAACTACTCAGACCAAATAATCTGAGAAGCAGAGGCCAGACAGAAACAGGTCTTCTGGCTCTCCATTTTTTTTTCCTATTTTGAATGCAAGCCTGAATAACTTCAGCTCATAGTTTGGGAAAAAAAAAAAAAAAAAAAGTGCTTCAGGTTAAAAAATCTTACTCTTCAGAGCAAGAAAAATATTCCTCACAACAAGGGTGGTCAAACACTGGCACAGGTTGCCCAGAGAGGCTGTGGGATCTCCAGCCTTGGAGATATTCAGAACTTGACTGTACAGGGCCCATAGAGTAACCTGATACAACTTCAAAGTTGGCCCTGATTTAAGTGGCAGATCAAACCTGATGACTAGCACAGGTGCTACCCAGGCTAAACTATTCTGACTCATTTTTACATTTTTTTAACGAACTTCATTACATTTTTGTTAGTAGAAAATATCTCTACCATACTTAGTACTCTGTTCTACATAAAAGACAAGAAAGAACAACTCGTGCCTTAAAGAGTATCATTTTTGAAGGACTAGCCTGGCAAACACCGCTAGTAATGAACAATCTTTT
Organism: Harpia harpyja; assembly: GCF_026419915.1. Taxonomy (NCBI): domain Eukaryota; kingdom Metazoa; phylum Chordata; class Aves; order Accipitriformes; family Accipitridae; genus Harpia; species Harpia harpyja. The sequence continues at coordinate 31,191,832 of NC_068942.1, read as the reverse complement.
CATTAGCACTGGGAGGATCAGCTATTTCCATCTCAAGTGCCTATGAGATCCTCCTAAAAACAGCGTTGTTTTGTTTCGTTTTGTTTTCTGGACAGAGTGAACTGGGAGAGGGAGAGGGTTCCCGGCCAACATGTGCCTGCGAGAGGCTGCTGGTGTCAGTATAACTGTGCTGATCAGAGAAGCTGAGAATCTGATCCAGAAACTGGTGGAAGCCCATTTCACATCTGCCACAATACACCAGCTACTGCAAAGAGCACAGTTTGTTCAGTAATACTCATCATCTTCCCACCTCTGGCAAATAAGATAAATCAGGCCAAATCTACTGTGTCTGCATGAGGAATATCCAGGTTTTTGTAAAGAAACTGGATTCAGAAAGACATTTTCTGTCAGTAAGCTTTTGCAAAAAATCTGCTTTCACATGGAGGTAGGAGTACGGCTTCATAAAAACAAACCTCTCTACAGTCTTTCCCCCAAAAAAGCTCCAGAGAGGAAGGCATCCCAAGAGGGAGAAGTATTCTGTTAGTATCCAATACAGAGAAGGGAAGATAAATGAACAGGTCCATATTTATTTTACATTTATTATTGAATTCTGCGTAAGATGCATTTCTGTTAAAGGTAAGTGCATTGTACAGTACAGAAAAGTTTATGATTGTACAGAAGTCTAGTTATAACTACACTTATCTGTGCCCAGAGTGAATGGCCATTGTTAAACAAAGTAACAGCTTCCAGCATCAAGATGCAAAGTTAATATGCCTAGAAAATTAAGGTAGGCAGGAGATTTTGGTGTTGGCCACCAAAGAAACGGTCAAAGAGTATGGAGTAAGGGACGCACCTGCGAGAAACATCCGCACCACTGACCTTGGTTCCTGGCAGACGGATGGGCTGGAGCAGACCTGCCTCTCAGGCTCTTCTTCTTTCAGCTGCTTGTCCCAACTGCCCTCCCCTCCTCCTTTTCCATTTGATTACAGAAGCACCTTTTCTAGTCTTTAATCCCTGCAGGCTGGTGTAGCAAAATTTAGTTCATCTTCCTTGCTAAGAAGCCTTCAGATGGTTTCAATATCTTAACATTAGCACAACTCTGTGCTAAAAATGTTTTTTTCCAGCTTATACTGGCTACAAAATCGTATTTAACATCATTATTAGTAAACCCAGTTCCTCAAGGGTGTGCATCATGTAGTCTAATATTTGGGTAGCTATATGTTCTTTGTAGCATCACTGGAAAGGGAGCCTCAGGAGAACAGTCCATAAAGGTGTTTTCTGGAGGAGAAGCAAAGATTTACACAAAATGATCCCTTTCTTTTAGAATGTAGAACTGATATCATGGGTTTGCACAATTACTTAATTTAAATATGCTGGGGTTTAACCACAGTTTATCAAATACTAATCTAAAACCCTAGACACTTCAGAAATATAATACAAACCAAACATCACAAAAGTGATCACTTAATACTTTAACTACAGATACTTCGTATGCACTGACTATGATGAATAACTGGTAATGAGAAAGTGCAAACTGCTGATTATCCCATTAGCAGCTCTTCAGCAGCTAATAAAGAGATACAGCTTCTCTGATGACAACTACTGTGGCAAATCACTGCCAGTTCAGGGGAGCTCTCTGCTGGCGAGCTGCCAGCAACCTCCATACATACAACTTCACCATCATCGTAGCTTAGAACTACTTCTGATTCCAGTGTCAGGGGTTTTTTCATCTATTTTCAAAAAAAGAGGTTAAAATTATCACTACTTGTACTCTCCTCCCATTCAGGTTGGTTTTCCAGAAGGAGAAATTTCTATATACTCTGAATTAATTTTGTTTTAATTAGCAAAGAATCAGGCCTCAGGGCACCCACCAGGAAACATCTCTTCTCCCTGCTAGGGTAGGTTACCTTCAGCTGTTAATTTCAGTGGGTTCCCTGAAATTCCTAAATTGTTCAAAAGAAACTTTAGAGGGTACAGATTTTGTATCTGGGATAGGTCTTGGATAGTGCCCAGTGCTTCTCACATTGGAGGAAGGGAGGACTGCATCCTGTAATTGCTCATGGTGCTGGAAAATTTCTCAGAATAATTTTATCACATTTTTCTATCAACAGTCGCCTTCTCCTTAAAGACAGCTAAAGTAGGTAACTGAAGTTTGACAGAGAAAACAGTACAAATCAAAAATTGTTTCCTCTAATTTCACAAGCCTTAAAAATAAAAGGTCTTTTAAAGACTTACAGTATTCTTATAACACGCGAACATTTCCAAATTGGCGCCAACTGGCTAGTGCCAACTAACTTCCACACTACACAGTACTGTACGGATATACCAGCTAAGACGGATTTTGCACAGACCTATCTCGGGAGCTTTTGAGAACAAAGACCCTTGAGCTCCCCAGTTCCAAGTCCGGCAATTACATGGCCAGTAAAAGGAGATATTCACTAGGTCTCTCCCTCACCACCATAAATCTATAAAATTCTGTACTAATACCTAAAGGCTGGTGTTACAAAGCCAAAGGAGAAATTCAAAGATCAAAATCCCTTCAGAAAAATCTATTCTAATGTGTTCCTTCACCAACAGGATATATTTCTGGTTTTACCTCTAACCCTGTGCTTTGCCATCATAATTAAACAACACTGTAGCTTGTATTGCACAAAGTGTCTTTTTCTTTGCCATTTCTTCAAGCTGACATAAAATATTATTCAGCATCAAGATTTGGAAAAGACTCCATCTAGTTAAATTCCAGTTTATATTGCCACCTAGTAAAATATAAAAACAGAAGAATGATTAGAGCTTGGAGTTGTACTGATCCTTACTCCATTACTGTAGCTACCTTTCTGCTAGGTCCTCTCTTAGGATTTCTTCGTAGGGTTTTCTCTTCCCGCATTCTTGCAAGTATACCTTCACTATATGTGACTGCATTTATCCACTATCCCCCGTTTGTTGCCCAGTGTTTCTTTCTTGCTTTATACTCCAGTTAAGTAGCTAGCCATGCCACAACGAAGTGCTGCTTGCTCCTCTATTTGCAGGTGCTAAAAGGTAGGCACAAATGGTACTCACAGACAAGGATAGGACTGAAAAATTGGCCTAAGATGTATTAGAATTTAATAAAGTTAACTTTTACATCAATGGCACATATAAGAAATCTTATCAACAGGTAATAAGTGATTATTTTATACTCATAAGAACTACAGTTGTCAGAAAGGTTGATTATTGGAAACTGTAGCACTATTTGTGCTTCAAATGATGCCTTAATACATGCTCTCCATAATTTCAGCATTAAAATGAAATGCCAGACCTTATTACACCTTTCCCAGTTCTTGCTCTTTTATATATCAAATATGCAAACAAAATGCAGGGATCTTTTATTTATTTTTCTCTTGACAAAACATTTGATTCATTTTCTATACTGGAAGTTTAAAATTACTTTTCAAATTATAAAGAACCACTGATTAGGAGATCATGAAGAGTCTGTCATTCTATGAGTCAAAGTGATACAGCAACAGCCAAGCCCTTGTGAGTTTGTATCATTACTAATAAGACAAATCAAATATTTTTTCATCCTTTCCATTGCTACTTCTGTCTTACTAAGTGACTGTAAAACGTTCTGTTTCTTCTATCTATTGCTTTATTTTTTGCTGTCGTTCTCTGCCAAAAATAGAATTCCTCTTCCAGTCTGGAAGCCAGTCTGTTCTTCATATATTAAATAGAGCCTTGTGCCAAAAGTCTTTCCTCATAGGCCAGCTTTTACTTGCAAGGCACATGCTCCTTTACTTGCTCCTGCATACAGCTGTCACTGTGATAGAATCTAAAAAAACAAGTTACAGAATAAAGTTAAGGGTTTTTAGGCAGGCGATGAAGATTAAATCGGAACCACAATAAGACTGTAGCTAGAACAAGAGTCCCTGTGCCCCTGCACTGCCCAACACACCTGCCTCCTCCTCCTCCTCCTCCTCCTCCTCCTCTTTTCCCACCACGGTGGCCATCAATGCTCACTCCCGGCAGCCACACGTGGCCGCAAGGCAGAGGCTGCCGCGGGTGAGCCGCTGCAGAGCTGTGCCGCAGCTAGAAATTTCCGTCCGTGGTTTCCTACGCCTTTTCCCACACGGGACGAGGTGGGAATTCTGCCCTGCAGCATCGCCCCTGGAGAGGTGTGGGCAGAGAGGCCAGCCAGCAAGGTGCAGGACGCTCCTCCCAGCGAACCTTAGGGCTGCAGCGGGCCCTGCAGACTGCAATTAGCAATTAATCTGGATTAAATTAAATCCAGGTAAGGCTTGAACGGCTGCTAATCCTGCAAAATACGTCATGTGAGCGTTAGTACCAATATTCCGGTTTTACAGCTATCCCCGGAATGCTGTCGAGCTACGGCACACTCTCTGAGGTGGACTGGCAGAAGCTGCCCAACAGAAGCCCCAACAGCACCTTCTGCGGCAGCTGGGATTTTCCACATTTATTTACCATGCAATTCCTGGCAGATGTAACAGACCTCACTTGACTCATCAACAGAGCAGTGTCACAGGCTGAGCTGCTGTAACTACAGATCTTGGCATCCTGCGTAAAGCCTTGATAATTCCTTCCAGAACCGTGCTGATGCAGGAGGCCATGAATCCGCGCTGCAAGAAGGTTAGATGGTTACCGTCGGCTGTCAGCACGGACCATGACCACTGCATCGTGATTTGATTCTTGTTTACCTCTTGCCACCACCTTCCACAGCTTTTTCCTTTCCATATCCAGTCAGTCCTCAAGAGCCTTTTCACACTTTGCCTACCAACCCCATTTTAGCAGAAGGATGGGAAAAAATTCATTGTCCTCTTATGGCCTTGTGCTGGTTTTGGCTGGGGTAGAGTTAATTTTCTCCACAGTAGCTGGTATGGGGCTGTGGTTTGGATTTGTGCTGGAAACAGTGCTGATAACCCAGGGACGTTTTGGTTCCTGCTGAGCAGGGCTTGCCCAGAGCCAAGGGCTGTTCTGCTTCTCCCCCCACCCCACCAGCGAGGAGGCTGGGGGGGCACAAGGAGTCGGGAGGGGACACAGCCGGGACAGCTGACCCCGACTGACCCCCGGGACATCCCACACCAGAGGACGTCATGCTCGGCGTGTAAAGCTGGGGGAAGAAGAAGGCAGGGGGGACGTTGGGAGTGATGGCGTTTGTCTTCCCAAGGGACCGCTCGGCGTGCTGGAACCCTGCTGTCCTGGAGATGGCTGAACACCCGCCTGCCTGTGGGAAGTGGGGAATGGATTCCTGTTCAGACTGGATGTTAGGAAGCATTTCTTTGCCGAGAGGGTGGTCAGACACTGGAACAGGCTTCCTAGAGAGGTGGTCGATGCCCCAAGCCTGTCAGTGTTTGAGAGGCATTTGGACAATGCCCTTAATGACATGCTTTAACTTTTGGTCAGCCCTGAAGTGGTCAGGCAGTTGGACTAGATGATCGTTGTAGGTATCTTCCAACTGAAATAGTACTATTCTATTCTATTTTGTTCTGTTCTGTTCTATTCTATTCTAAATCAGGCCAACAGCTGCTGTTGCTAATGGAATAGGTGACAAAGGTGCTTAATCTTCCATGTGAAAGTTGTTCCACTTGATGTAAACTGATTACAAAACTATTGGGTCAGATAAAAGGAAGAAATATAAGTTTAATTCTATATACCACTAGGAAGGCACTCTTCTAGACAGAGGGAGCACCAAGTTTTATCTCTGCCTTGGTGAAAAGTATGTATCTTAAGTTGAAGTTGTTGTCTACCTAGCTTTTCTGCCAGGCAGGTTTTGAATTCTATTAGGATAGAATAGATGGTTTGGGTCCTGTCCCTTTGGATGATATTCTTTCAATCCAAGGGGATTACACTGTGATCTCAGTTGCATCAGCAGGAACCCAGCAATATCTATAGGATGTTGCTGAAATGATTGGAATGACTTTAGTAACTACACCCCAATCCAAACAGTTCACTATTTTAAATGGTTATATGAAAAACATTCATCAAGGGCGATTGTCTTCTAATTCCCATAAGCTCTAGTCTGAGAGAAGCAAGGGAAAAGCAAAAAGTCATGTTATTTTTAGTCACACTTGGACATATATAGTCTTCAAATGTTTTCCTAATTAGGACAACAAAACTAAATCAATCATAAGAATACAGGGGCAAACAGATCACAGCTGTGAAAATGCAAGCCTAGTCACATGAGTTCAACCAAAATTAACCTCAAAAATCTAGTTTTTTCTAGGAGTCACTGAAATCAGATGGTTCTGATTCACTTATAGAGAATCAATGATATCAAACAAAGGTCATGTTTTCCTGAATTCCCATAAGCAACAGTGTAAAGACATATTATTAACAGCACTCAAGAATATTATGACAAGTGTCACAATAGCTTTTGCATTTTCTTGGAGCCCCTGGGCAAGACAATTTAATAATCCTCACTTTCATTTAAAAAATACATTTCTATCTCCTGTTTTCAAGGAAGCCTTGAAAACAAGCCAGTGCCAGAGAAACAGTTTCTTTGAGAGTCTGGTGGGTTTTTTTGTTTTGATTTTTCTTGTCAAACCCTGTGCTAAACCAGCCTTAATTAGTAAATAAAAGTTTGTATGCTGTATAAGAAATCACTTATAACTTTTATTTTGTGGTGTCCAGATTCAGTCATGCGCAGCTTGCCACTGATATTAATGGGTCTGCCTCACTGATTTCAGTGATTCCGCAGACACTTTTTAGTCCACTCCGACCTGATCGGCGCTGGTCTGGGCTAGGTAGCGCAGACCTAACTACTCACTGCACCATTGCTTTAGCTCCTTTGGTACCCAGACGCCTGAGTTTCCCTTCAAGAGAAGCAAGATCAAACAGAGGATGATGTACAGCCACTTCTTGTCCTGACACGGAGTCAGGACACAGCCAGGAGCATACCCAGGAACGAGGACTATGAGCAGCCTGCAGGACATTCTTTTCCCACAGTTAGATATACCCCAAAAGGAGCATTTTTAGCCTCCTACAGATTAGATAAGGAGGGAGGAGTATTAATCTATCTAACAAGATGACTTAGGTGGAAGAGTGGAAAAATAAAACCATACTGAATTGGGAATCTATTAAGTGTTATACTCTTCAACTGCAAGTGAAGTTTTCTGGCCTAAACCAATCAATGTGATGGCGACCGAGAAGAAGACATGCTCTGTGCTATATGTGGAAAGAACCCCTTCTCTTAGATTTTATAGTCTGGCACAACAGCCATCTCTGCTGTACCATGGTCAGCTAAACTATGGAATGATACGAGTATGTTAAACAAAATAGAAACCCCAGTCAAGTTGGCTGGTTGTGCAATAAAAATGCTAATTCTTTCTGTGTGAAGGAAAAAGCTACTTACAATGCATATTAGTGGGATCCGCAAATGATAAAATAAAAAGGTCATAGCGGACTCAAAACCCCTTTCATCTAGTGACTTGTATGTATAGACGATACTGCACCCCTTTTATCTGCTAGCTGTGTAATGACTGAATTTTGGATTCTTGTAAGTCCTGTCCCCAGTCATTTGAATATTGTGCTTTTTCATCCATCTTCATGTTTCTATAAAGAGGCTTTCAAAAGACCAAAAGAATATCACAGTAACATTGAACATTACCACATAAAGCAACAAGCCAGTTAAAAGCTCTCATCCTCATAGATACAAGGATAAACAGTAACCTTTATGTTTTCAAGGCTGAGCTCAAGGAATTAACTGCATGGGTTTGATAGCTTTAATGAAAGTTGTGTGACTAAAACGTTATTCAGCTCTCTACAATCACCACACATGAGCCCAGGGAGAGAAAGAGCAAGAGGTTTTGTGAAGAGATGACTTTCTAGTTAATTGAAATGCACATCCACAGTCACAACGTTTATCCTTTTTTTTATTCATAACTATGTTTGTGATGTTTTTTAATCAGGAATCCTTACTGTAATTTTAGAAAGAAGTTCAAAAAACCCTCCCTAAGTGATGCAGACCCTCAGCCTCACCCAAACCAATATGATTGAATGAGCTTGCTTGATTACATGGAAAAAAGGTGAAGAATTACGTAGCCCATTTACACAAGTTAAAAGACAAAGGCACTGTCCTGTAAAGCACTGTATCAAATAGCTCAGCTTATATCAAGTCCACAGTTTTCATACTGATTATCCAAAAATGGCCTAAGAAACAGAGCATCTGAAAGTAGGACTCCATAATTTCTTTCTTCAAGGTAGGGACCTAATCTCTCTTTGCCTTCATACAACTTTAAAATCACTTTTCCTCTTATGGAAAAGATTCTTTAAAACACATTTCTGACCATGTTCAGCCAGCACTGAGACTCAATACCTGAAGTTACAGCAATGCAGAAGAGGTAAATCGCTGCAAATCACAATACACACTCTCAAAATCTGAGTTGACCCCATTGGTGCAAATGACGGTGGCACAAAGCGCGCACAAAGGCGTGCACCACCGAGTGGGGATGGGCATGGCTAAGTCTGCAGCAATGCAGGTAGAAGGAGGATCATTAATGAGGATGCAAGAGAGCTGCTACTCTGTTAGGCTTTCTTTGAGTCATTTTCCCTTTGTTTCTTCTCAGAGGGCAGAGTATCTACTAAATTCTGCTGTCTCCTCCTCCTCCAGTAGCGTTTGAAAAGGTTCTCAGGTGATAGATGAATCTGACTGAAGCCAGGAGAGCTGCATGAATCTAAACCTGAGAGATTGTTAGTTAAACATTTTCTGTATTGTATATGTTTTAAAAACTTGAAATAGTTCAAAACATATTAATGAAAAAAGACCAGAATAGAAGTGAATCTTGTAGGAATGAGACCCTTTCAGTCATTCCATGGAAATCTCTGGCAGAATACCCTTCAGATCATTGGGCAGAAGGGATAAAAGCATACTAAATTCCTAACTTTTCAACCCCAACTGGTAACGTCAAATGAACGGAGAATAGTTGTCATGTTCTCTATTTACATTAGGTGGCACCATCCTCACAGATTTATGGTTTATGTCAAAAAGCTGTAAAACATTCATTCTGAAATCGAGTATGAAATACCTTGGTACAGTAGGTCCTTGATTTGCAACCAATAGAAACATCTTACATTATTTAGACAAGAAAGAGAACTTAGTTTCAGCATAAAAGAAATCTCCATTACTGAAGAAAAGCTGCAAGGACTAGCTAGGAGGAAAGTAGAAATGCCAAGGGATTTACTAGCAAACCTTGCTCTGTAATAGGCTTATTATTAAACCTGCAATGCACTCTCCACCTCTAAACAGGTCCTGTTCCCAGAAAAATAATAGCTAAAACCCACTTATGATTCAACTTATTTAGCTGGGTTGTGATAATTTGCCAGGACCCTTACATTCTTCAGTTAATAATGGAGGAATTTCTCAGAATAGTTGACTGAGGTTGCCAATTCCATTTTGTAACATTCATCACTATTTCAGTGTGGTTCTCCCCATGTTAAAATGAAATCAGAACTTTTTAAACACTTTTAGAAAAGGAATGAAGGAGGGGGTAAGTGGCGACAGCAACCAACATCCATTTCAATTAAGATCAGCCTCTTCTCAGATCACCTATATGTCAGGCAAGGCGTGGACTTATGCATGGATATTCAGTGTCTCTAGGTGGTACCCCAAAACCAATGAAGAAAAGAAAACTTTCTATATCTTAAACACATTTCTGCAAAATGTTTTCACTCTGAGGTACTTCAATACTTTGGTAACAGTGTTCCAGCTGGCTGTAGTCCTAACTATTTCCATGCCATTAGTCTGCCATCACAGCTGAAAAATCTCATTAGAAAGAAATTCTTACAAGACTCATGACACTAGTGTTCCTGGTCTCAAGGAGAACTCTTGGAAGAGCTGTACTTGAAAGCTTAGGGTTTAGTTTTGCCAAACTTGGAAAAATAAATACAGTTAAACAGATAGGAACAGATGAATGGGAACTAGCATCTCTAAATGTTTCAGGAACTCAGAAGAGATGTGACTTTCTATTTAATTGCTCCATCTCTAGTTTAACACCCTAGGAGCTCATGCAATCAGTTTAAGTAACTTCTCTTTCATGGCCTAAGGAGTTACATAAGGAGTTAGGGTCAAATTCATAAAGGCAAATAGATGCTGTTTGAAATATTCACCCACACATTTTATTGCTCTTATTGCTGATGATCCTCTGATACCAAATTTCACCCCAGTGCAAACTCATCAATTTATCAGTGCTCACAGAGACAGGTGACCCAAACAGCCTGTGACTTAAATGAGAGTTAGATAACAGAGGGGTTTTTTAAAATCTCCCAAGGACCCAATAAGCAATTTTAGATACCAGGTAAAACCAGACTCTGAATCCCATTACAACTGGTGCTAGTGGAAGGGCTTTTCATAAGCTTTAAGATTTGATCCAGTAATGTTAAATGTCGTTCCACTCTGTTTATATCCAGATAAAAAAGCTATGATAATTTGAAGTTATGATTCAAGGTAGGTGATTCAGGTAAAAAGTATGTTAAGATATGGAAGGCCCTCAAAACCTAGCCTTAACTGTGTCTTGGGATGACATCATGCAATGGCCATGCAATTATTATTAAATGCATCATAGTATTTCAGTCCCAGGTAAGACTGGTCTGATGACAAGACACACTTACGCTGTTTTTTTGCTCATATTGCTACTTCAGAGCTGAATTAAGGATGACTGATCTATTTATTAAAAAAACCCCAAACTTGTCTCAAATAACAGCAACAAAAGTTTTTCTATTCCTCTCAAGGAAACTGCATTGGGATCAACGTTAAAGAGTTTTCAAAAAACTGCAGCAAAAGCTTGCTGAAAATACTTTTAAACAGTGAGGGTTACTGGGTCGCTCTGAAATGCCTGAGTTCCTTCCTACCACCTGTAAGGGTCTTTACAGAGCAGATCTAATGGGGTTTTCAGCACCTAATAGGTCAATTGGAGAATGGAAACACGTAGCTGCCTAATATATGGCGTTTATAAAAGTGACATGTAATCTGGATAAGTTTTCAGTAAAGCAAACCACAGTAGTCCTGGAAAGCAGATTTACTCCCATACACCTCTGCATACCTTTCTTACACACTTTCCCAGGTAATAGTACTGTCTATACCTAGAAGGGGGAGGAAAGAATCAGAGGCTTTTTCTCTAGTGTACTGTTACTGGGACTGTATCTGCAACTGTAGAAAAGAGGTTTGGCTATAAAAAACAACCATCTGAGTTAATATGTACAGTAGCACATACTGCAGCCGAGAATATAGCAATTGTTTTTCATCATGGTGCTGCAATTTTGCGCATTTACTTGTGTCAGGTAATATCAGCGGATTCCACAAAAGTCATTTATCATTTGTCATACTTGAAGCAAACATCTGCAAGGTTGAACCACTGAATTAAATACTCATTATCTAGAATAGGAAAGGAACTGGACAGAGTGAAGTTAAGTGTGCTGTCTCTGATGCCTTACAATACACACACTTAGCGTTTCTACCCTATCCATTTAAATACCACTGGGCCAAGGATACACAAATAGGTTTATGTATAATCACTACTGTTCTTTTAATCAAGCCTATGAGGATGATTCATACCCTGACAGACCTCCAGACAACGGTATGGAAACATCCACGCGCACAGCAGATGAGTGGACCGAAGGCCCATAATGAAATCAGTTTGGAAGGCCCTCTAACAGCGTACTCGTGGCCCACGGCTCTTCTTTGCCAACAGTGGGCTATCTCAACACTGCCCTCCACCAGCCAGCCTGACGTGGGTTTGGTACGTGCCCACGTGCCAGGGTGGCATTCCACTCAGCAATGCCTTGGCACAGTTCAGGGCTTAGCACAGGCCAGGCACCATTCCTAATAAGTGGCTTAGATAAGCCAGACCCATTTGGGAAGGCACGAGAGATTAGACATAAAGGCATGAGTCATGCAGTTCCAGTTAACCCCAGAGCTGTTCTTGGCCATATTCCTATACTGGTTTACATTTAGGCTGACGGTCCAATGGGGCAAAAGGTGGTAGAGACAGTAGAGCACACAGGAGGCTATAGAATGTTCTAGCCTCCTATGGTGCTTCAGCCTCTCTGAATTGCTAGGAATTGCCTATGATCTGTGCCACGAGCCTCCGAAAGAATTCAGTTGCCAGATTGTGTCCTGCAACTTCTGCTCGGGAGGGACGACTGCTCGCAGAGGAACACGGTGCTGCTCGCCACACGCTGCCCCAGGACCTGCAGCTTCAAGGAGATACTCCTTGGGAGAGCTTTGGAGGGTGAACCTTCCCTCCTTACTGGTTCCAGTAGAGAAGGAATAGGGCACAACTAGTGCCAATGATACTTCATTTCAGGGCAGCAATTGCTTTTATGAATTAGATAACTTTTTATAACTTGTTTCTTAGAAGCTAGGTAAAAACATTGTTACTAGTCATCACAATCATTGGTCACTACCTATATGGGCTGGGCTTATAACTGTGAATTTTAGGTAGAAAACTCATCATCTCACTATTTATCCTGCATGCTAACCAAATCTTCCACTTCGGCTCTCTCCCAAGACATACCAATATACAAATAACACTGATTAGTAAAAATATATTTTCCTGATGCTTTTCACATTAAAGTAATAGTTGGATATTGTATATGGAATGATGCAAATACCTCAGGTAAAGCCCCAGAATAAACACAATTCAAGTACAATTAAACTTCATGCAGTGTACGTCAATCTTTGTTCATGAAAAAAAAAAGATAATTTTGTTAGATATATCCTACAGAAACTAAGGATCATTGCAAACTTCACTATGCAAGATGGGTGTCCACTGCCTTGCCTCCTCCAGTATAAACACACAAGAAAGGAAGGAAAGCCTACCAAAACCAAAACACCATTCAAAATATACAAATCCCTCCTTGAAAAGAAAGTAAAAAAAGAATGAACTACTTGCAAAGGTTGTAAGCATGCTGACTGAATTGCTTGTCCTTGTGATCCTTATTGCAGTGTTGGGGTAATAGAAAAAAATATTTATTAAGCCACACAGAAGACAAAACCATTATAAAGCTACAGAATGACCATTTTAAAAGTTTCAAAGTTAGGAAAACAGAAGTTAAATAACACTAGAATGAAAGTTTTCTACATAGACTTAATTCAATGTCCTGGTATATGTGTAGTATATAACACTTCATACTTGCAGATAAACATCCTAACTTTTCCCTTTAGGTTTCCACAGGTATTTGTTTGTACCGAAAGAAGAATCTCCAGCGTCTTGAGTTCCAGCCTCCAGAGACAAATACTGTCTGGCAACTTTCCTGCTACTTCTTCTTTAAAAATTGCTCTGCTTTTCGTCTTGTAACCTCTCTCCATCTGTCTCTCCTTCCATAATTCAAGGTACTACACTCCTTTCCTTGTTCTCCAAGTCCCAGCCTATATTCCCAGTACGTTTGTTCCAGTCTCTTTACCCAGTCATCCCTCTTCTCTTCTCCCAGGTTCATTTCTGACCTTAAAACACAGGGTCCCACCCTTTCCACAGTCAGTCTCCAGGAAATCTTTAGGCTCCGCTCTGCAACTGTGCCTTATTCTTCTCTTTCTTCCCCACGGACCCCATCTCACCTACCTCCTTTTCTGCACTTCTTTCTTTTCTCAGCTGAGCACTACTCTATGTTGCTTCCTCTTCTATGTACAAAAAGCCAGTATAGGGTTAGAAGTGGCCCAGGGCATGAAAAGTTTTTCTGAGTTCCCCAAAAGTCCTTGACTGAAGCATCTTTACTCTGTGGGGAAAGCACGCATAACACATCTGGTCAGCTAAGGGTAAAGTAACACCTTAAAGAAACAAAGAAGTTTGCAGTGATCCTTAGTTTCTGTAGAGATCTCTAAAAAGCCTAAAGTAACAGCTTTCTCACAACTTGCCCGAACCTGTATGAATTCCTATTGACATAATTACTAAGACTTAGAAAAAATTAGGGAGAATTTTCACAGGTGTGATGGAAGGCTTATTTTTGACAGGAGAGCTATCCCTCTGCCAAACTTAAAATCCCTGCTTCAAAGCAGGGTGGTGCTGGAGAATTTTACAGAAAAGACCTCGAAGTATTAACATGAGCAAAGTGGCACTTTGTTCCTAGGCTCATTCACTGAAATATTACAGAATTCAGCCAGGGGCATAGACAGGGTAAGAAAAGTTTTGGCTTAAACTCAGTGCTTCAAAAAGGTATAAACAACTAAAACCCGTGTTGTATAATGGGAATGGAGGCTGTCTTCACTGGTGCCTGCAGTGGTGCATAATAAGTGGTGCTGCTTGCACAGACACACGGAGTTCTGACCCTGCTGCTTCTCTTTCCATGATTGCAGCAGGGAAAAGGATCTTTTAATAGAAATACCAGAACAGTTTGAAAGGTCATTAATGACCCATTCTATATAATATTTGTTTCTTCCCTACCTAGCATTCCATTTATTTAGGAGCTCAAGAAGCACCCAGAAAATAAACATCATCTCAGGGTATTCCCAGGATTATTCTCTAGGACATCTCCAAAGCAGCCCACAGTCCTCGCAACCCGTGAGAGACAAGGAGGCATGTGAGGAGCGAGAGATACGAGAGATACGTATCAGTCCTTCCTGCATGCCAGCTGAAGTTAACAAGATGTACGTGCCACAATGACTCAGCAACAACAAACCTGCAATTTCCTGCAGCCTTCGGGCATTTGACATCAGAATGACTCAGCATCCACACGGAGAGTCAAGGAGTCCTTTGCACAGCTGCACCAGAGCATCTCTAAAAGAATTTAGGAGAAATAATGGTAGCTTTCAAGGTCTCCTTCTTTTTGTAACTTTTTTAGTTATTGCAGTAACCTTCCTGTGATTGTTTCTACAATGAGACACTGCTGCATGGGGCTGGTTGTGCCTCCACGCCTCTTACAAAGCAGGATTGCACCTCCTTCTCTGAGAAGTTCTTATCACACCATCTTTTCCACCAAATCTTTGATATGTGGCAATACTAAAATAAGTAAATGCACAAATATTGTAAGGTAGGAGTCATCACTGAATTCTGGTGAAAAGGAGCTGAGCCACGTCTTACGGGCTTGGGCATTTTTCGTGCCCAAGAATGAGAGGCAGATCACACTCCAGCCAGTGAACCGCCTGCCCCCAGCACCCGACCCACCCCCAGCGAGCTGAGGACCTCCAGCTCTGAGGGAGGAGTAGGAATGGAAAACACGTGCTACACCCAGCAAGGTCCCTTCTGCACCCGTGCTTCGAGAGGAGGGCACAGCTACCCAGCCTCAATCAAGAAGTCCCATGTAGAGCACAAATTCACTCCACAGAAGAAACGCTGTGTTTCTCCTTCATGAGCGCGTCTAAGCACTAGCACACGGACTTCTATGCCCACAAAGAACAACAGACTCCTGTTGTCCAAAAGTCAGGTCTGTCAAGCTTCAACATCGGCGATGTGAAAAACAACGGAGGGTTCAAATCTGATGGTGGGGATTCTTACCCCGTCACATAACACAAGTTGTTTCAGTCACCTTTTCAAGCAAACAGCTAAGGAATTAACTTCCAAACCAATACGCAAAAAGAATATTACTTAGCTTGCAAGCTCTTTTGCTGTCATTTACTTTTTTAAGTGCTGCTGCTCCTAAGCAAGCTCTGCTTGTGCTGTCAGCAACACAGATATTGGTCAGCTTCAGTCCAGATGCTGGAGAGTGGCGTTAGCAGTCGCTCTCGCAGCCACTTCAGTTGTTTTAGCCTGCTCGACTCAAAAAGCACAGACGAGTGCTTGAATACGTTAGCTTGGCACCACACTACCTTAACACAGCCATGCAACTGTGGACCGCAGCTGGTGGGTGACCATCCGGCGGGGAATGCAGGCGGAGGAACTGAGGTCTGACACTGGAAGTTAGGAAACATCAGATAAACTATTTCCTGGCAACCTTTATTCTGTTCCCTCGTGCAATTACAATTCAATACAGTCTTTAATTATGTAATCACGTTCTATTCTTCCCCTTTTTTGCCTCTTACATTTCATGCAGAAAATGTATTCCCATGGTAGCTAAATTAAGGTTTCGGAGGCAACTCTAGGTGTAGGGATGCCTCGCTTCTGTGCAGCTTGACCCTTCATCCTAAATTATATTTTTGGCAAAGTCAGGTGAATTTTGAGTATCCTTTACCACAGCTTTGCAAGTGGCTAGCAAAGGCAGTCTTTGCTTTTCATGCATCACAAGCCTGAACTCCAACATGCATTGCCTTGCGAAAAGTTTCAGTGTTTGGTTGGTTTGTTTCCAGAAGAAAATTGCTTCTACTAAACACTAAAATGTGATCATTTTTCATGTGAGATGTTGCATTTTCACTGGAAATCGTGAAAGAAAATGGGATACGAGCAATTGAGCTGCAGTTCCCACAAGGCATGAAAGTAGCACTCCACATTGAAAAAACATAGTTTTAAACATGAAAGCTTGAGGTTGAAAATTGATGAGGTCAGGCTCAGACCTTCAGCATCCAATTTTTCACCAAAAAGCCAATATTTGCTTTGAGGGAAGAAAGTCAAGCCTCCTCCTAATTCTGATTCCAAGTAGCAGCCAGCACTGTTTGAAAATGTTACTAGGCAATGGCAGGACAGCAGAGAACAAATGAAACCAAATTCTTTCCTCAATGTACTTTAACTTGCATTTGGATTTTAAGAGAAGAAACTGTTTCTAGTTTTGTTTACCTCGCCTGCTTCAGCTCTTTTGTGTATAGTTCTAATGAAGTTCTGGGGGCAGGACGAACCCCCCCGAAGAACACTGCGTTTCTGTCCCTGCCAGTCAGTTGCTCCAAGGACTGAAAACACAACATTATGTTTTCTTGTTGGCAATTTGAGAAGCTTTGCTATCTGCTGTTTATGTTTAATGCCTGTTTAAAAGCATCTTTTCCAACACACCACTGACCAGTCCCGAAAGCTTTTCGCATTGTTCTGAAGGGGTTTGTTTATTCTGTTTTAATCTATGGGTAGCTAATACTGTCTCGATCTCAGGTTTGCTCTTTATTGAACTAGGTGACTCATCTGTCATGGCTACTTCTATTCCCGTCTGTCCATTTCTTCAGCCTGTTTTTCTGGGTTTGCCTGCAGTTTGTTCTTGGCTGCCTTCAGGCAGATGTTCTTCATTTCAGCTCCTCTTTTCAGTCTCGTAACTAAGCCTAAAGTGAGAACGCAAAAGAAACCAAATACTCCAGGAACGTGATGACAAACAAAGCTTTCTTAGAGGTGAACCTATTTAATCAGTCAAGGAGATTCGATGCTACCACGGAACACAGGAAATACTTGAGACTTACAAAGTTTTATTATGATAAAAACTTTAGGCTGATGGGGTTTTGTATTAAGTTCTTTTATGAATATTTAGGAAAACAGATTTTTCACTGTACAGCCCTGAGACTTTGTTATGGCTTGCACCAGACATCCTGTGCCTGGAGCTAATAAATAGCTGCAATATCAAAATTTAAAAGGCAATACTGTGGATTCCTATGGGAGTCCTCCTTTCCAAAAGCCCTTCATGCTACTGAAATGCCTTTACCCCACTAAAATAAGTTTCATCAGAAGTGGCTTGATGCAGATTCCCTATACTATCTCATTGCTGTATTAGTTTATGGGACAGGGAACCCACAGCACACACGAGGCACCTCTAAATAATCTGTTCAAGAAATGACAATTAGTAATTGGTTTTGCTTATCTGAATCAAATCCACTTCTGTGCATTGAATATGGCTCTTTCAGAGAACCTCTTTTGCTTTGTGGAAACACTTTTTGAGAAAAGCATTCTCTTTTTATGGTGCAGTTACAAGGGGTTTTTTTTATCATGGCTCTCTTTTATTATTATGAAAATAAACATTTGCGTGAAAACAGGATTTTTATTCTTTGAGAATTATTCATAAGACCACCATTTTTTTTGCATTCATTTAATAATTTTCATCTTTGAAGAGCAATAAAACATGTTAGTTACTACTAACTAGTTACTATCTACCATAATACTACAGCAAAAATTAATTCTTTTTCCATGAACATCATAAAGGTGTATGAGACATTGCAGTAGACTGTCATGAAGAATACTATTTTCACATACATGTTTATGATAATTTACATGGGAGATAAACGGGTGCCAGGAGTAGAGCTTTCACACAACTGTTTCTAATAAAAATGGGGAAAAAACAGCACAGCACAAAAACTTACTGACCTTTGCTGCTTGCAGAGTCCTGTTGCTTCCTGCAGTCCTGCTTTGGAGTCTTAATGTCATGTGTAAGTGAATCCAGGATGCAGGCATATGACTACTGCTTGTAGAAGATACTAAAGAAAAAAAAAAAACCAAACCAATACATTTTATTTGACTAGCATACTTGTTCTCATTTTCTTGCACGAGTTGGTGCAGCCATTGCAAAACTGCCACAAAGAAAGAAGCATTGTTAGAAATTAATTTTCTATGAGAATAAAACATATTGCTAGTTTTTAGTGATCAAAATAACATTATGAAAATGCCTCCATCTTTGATGTTTTTGTGCCTAATGAAGCTTCAGACACTTAACATTAATTTACAGAGGCATAATACTGCAATCAAAGCTACCGTCCTTTTAATCTTCACTTTCTCGTAATGAAGGTCTTGAACTCAGTTTTTAATTTTCAAGTCCAGTCTTTTCTTTTTATCAATACAGACTAACTGCTGCCAAAGATGTAAGGGGAAGTACAGGCCATCTCATATGTCCTCATTATGATGTTTCCTATCACTCAACACAGGCATAATTTAATCACCTGAAAAAAAAAAAACCCCGACTAAACAACTTTAAACAGTTATTACTGCTGGAAATCCACATGAAAAATGGATCGTATGTCATAATGTGATGTTTTCTTTACATTTCTCAGTACATCCTCTATGTAAGAGGCAAACATTTCATCAGCCATGCTCTTTCCTTTTTCTTTACTAAGGCAGGATTTCCATTTGAAGAAGGATTTCCACATGATTTAAAGGATCTTTTGGACTTTTCAAATGATCCCTCAAAAGCTTGCCAAACTCCACATCCACAGTCTAGTTCCAGAGGTATCAAGGAGGATCTTCTAGTTAGTTTTTCTTCCCCAAAATGCTTCTGTGTGCTTGAAAAACTAAAATCCTTTCTATATAAACCCCCTACTTCTTCATGTACTGGCCCTCTGAAATTTTGGAGCACTGAAATGTCTGTTTCTGAACGTTTTTATGGTCATGTAAATTAATCTTCTCGGCCTACCTCTGGCCAGTGTACCTCCTCTAGAAAGTCTTCTGCTGTTGCTGGTTTGCAAAGGGAGTTTGCCTGCCAAGTTTGCAATTCATGGCCAAGTCACCAAGTGGTGCTTTCCGGCTGTTTAAGCTGCGGGACACTTTCCAGCGAGCAGGTCCGAAGGCACACGCTGACCCTGCCTAAATCCTTACCCAGCCGAAGCCTGGGAATGCCTCCGCTCCCCCCAGCCTCCACCCGAAGGCAGCCTGGGCTCCCGGGCCAGACCACGGTCCCTCGGCACACCAGCAGCACCCCAACGCAGGCGGTGGGTCCTCCCACGGAACGCTCCTGCTGCCTCCATCAGACACAGCTGAAGCTTACGCAGACGGATGAAGGAGGAATGCTGTAAAAACAGCTTTTCGTGGCAAACGCGGTTTCTGCGAAATCTGGATGTTCCACAGAAAACTTATTTTTTAATGAGAAACACTGAAACGTGATGATTCACTTTATCATGAACGTAAAAGTGTTCTTTGCTGCATACTGAACTCTAACTATGGCTTCAGGAGCCTTGTGATCTAGAAGTTCTTACCCCCCTTTGCCTCCTAGAAAGCTTCCTGGCCAGACCCTATTTCCCACGATTTACTGGAGACACCCCTTACTAGCATGAAGAACGGCATTTCTTTATCAGATCGCAGGCTTCATCTGACGAGTTTTTCATTCTGTCCCTCTTTCCCCCCCTTACTAGAACACATCCCGGAGGTGGACGACTGGGGCACCCAGGGCTGACACCCATTCAGCTTCTACAGAGCCTTCAGGCACTGTTGGGACTTTTTGAGAGCCGTGAGTTGCAGCTCGCTGTACTTTCCCCGTGGTGAATCCACCGCATCGCCTGAGCACCCTGTCAGCTTTAGAGCACCTCAGTGCTGCCTTGCCAGAAAGACTGGATATAAAATAGAAAGCACGCCACACATTTTCTTGTGCCTTCAGGCCACAGCACACCGTACAGGTCAGCCACCCATCTGGAAGTCCTGGGTCCACGGACAGGTAACGGCCACGCAGTTCCCCTTTAATGAACCCAAGACCCAACAGCCACAGAAAGCCAGCAGAATATTTTAACCCGAGGTTGCAGTCCGGAGATGAAGAATATCGCTGACGGGCAGAGCCCACTGGCCAAAGATTTTTTTACCGCTTAGGAGGATTAACAGAGAGAACGGTGTTAAATTCAACTCCTTTCAGCGGTTAGTCAAACTAATCATTAATTCATTAATATCCACTTATCTTCTGGATGGGTGACTCGCATCCGTGGCTGAAGCGCCACATATTTCAGTCTGACTCATTACTCTTTAAGCTCGGAATTGTTCTGTCTCTCATTGTTTTCAGCTATGCTGCTAGTCTTTGCTTACTCCCATTAATAGCTTTGCCATGGCCTCACGTCTCCCCCCAGCACCCTCCCAGTGTCTGTGGGCATAAGCCAACATTTGCTGTCTGAGGCAGGCTGGAAGATTTACTGCCTCATCCACGAAAGAGGAATCCTCGCTCCTCCAGAAAAGCCAGTCACAGCTTTATCACTCCTCGCTGCTGAGCATACGCTCCAGCTGATCTAAAAACGCCTTGGAAGGTGCTTGAGAACCGGAGCTGCTGGCAAGGCAAAGAAGTGGCAGTCACTCCCTGCCCCCTCCAAGAATTCACATTCTGCAAGGGGGATTTTCCTCTCATTTAAGCCTGAAAACATTCCTGAGAGGAACAGTTTGTCCTCAAGTTGGCATAATGTTGCACTAAACATTTGCCACTTACTGTTCTGCAAGCTGTTAAGCTTCCTGTGAAAGCAGTACGATACCACAGAAGCACTCTTTTGTAAACAGTCCTACATCATTTTATTAAAGTACTGTGGCAATACGTATCTGGGTACAAAACAAGGGGAAGTTGCATCAGTATGTGGGCTGCAAATGGGGCAAGGGGAACTATTATCCTAAATTAACACAGAAAAACAAATTATATTCAACCAGGAAGCCTTTTACAAGGAACAGCATGTAGAAAGAAAAAAACACAACTCTAATGCTAAGCGTAGGATATACAGACAGAAAGAGAGGAAGGGTGTGATTTGAGAGTAGTCCTGACGTGCGATTGCAATGGGAAATAAGGAGAAAAAGAAAAACAATGAAAAGTTTCAGTAGGTTCTGGAAAAGGCACAGAAATAAAGGAGAAATGCACTTCTTACAAAGATTCTGGACAAGATTCCAAGTGAGCAAGAAGTCCCTTCTTTCCTCACTGTACAAGGACACCAGCACCACACTGGGCAGCACGGAGCCCTTGTTTGGCTAAGGTCCTTGCTATTCCCTTCCTTACTGAACTGTAGAGCTTATTTGCAGTCTTGAACCATAACTCTTATTTACTATGCACTTTACAAGCCCCCTACTGCTAACAATCTAATTACAACACAAGAATTAACAGATAAACGCAGATGAACATCACTCAGTGGATCTCAGTGGTCCTTTCTAGTCTAGCATCCCCAACGAAAGAGGAAAGCACCCTGAAACTGAATTGTTCACCTTAGGAGACATCAGTTGAAGAACATCTGCACCCTAACTGCCAACGACTGCACCCTAACTGCTGACAGTTTTTGCAAGTTTCTGATTTTCTGAGCGGATCTCAGGAAACATAGCAGAATGACAGTCACGTACTTGTCTGTACCTCTGCAAAAAGTGATCAGGCTGAACCTGCTCCAGAGGTGGCAAGTAAGCAACTTGTGGGAATAAACCAGTTAAAGCACTACACTACTTTACAGAAGATTAAACACACCCAGAACTTCTCTCTGACACCGAAACCGGCCAGACCAGAATGTCCCATGCCTGCCCTGCTGACCACTCGTTCTCTCCAAAGCATGGGAGCTGCTTCCAAACTGCCTACAGGGAATAACCTCTGTTCTGTACCAACTCCCACGTAGTGCCCAAGAACTGCTGGGAGAAGTCCGAGCTGATCCGGCCCGACCAGGGACCACGTTAATGACCCAGCACTGCAGATGACTGAGTTTGTTACTCTGGAAGATTTAGCATAAGAGACACCACCTGTGGCACTAACCTCAAGGCAGTCGTGAGCAAGAATTAACTGGAGGAGAACAACAGTGCTTTCAAGAACTTACAGCAAAAGCATATTAACCGGACTGCATGTCTGTATGCACCAGAGGCAGAAAACAGATCAATACTCCAGAAAGGAAGCTCCTAGAGGAGCTGTTGTTCAGCAGAACACTGCTTGGAAGGGCAAACTCAGGACTGTAAGCACACAATTTTCTTTTGTCTGTTCCTCCTGCAAGGCAATGGGTTTGTTGAGTGCTGCAGAGGGGAAGGCTGACGAGGAAGACAAGGGCATCCCTATTTACAGACAGACAACATTGCACCAAAAGTGCCTGACTTACATAAGCGATTTGTCCTCCTGTTTGTGTAAGCAATCCAGCCAGACCACAAATACCTTCCTGAGTGCTCAGGTGAAAAGCGGTTGCAAGTCACTGTTCTGAGAAAATGCTCTGAAACGCAGAGCCCAAGGCTGTGACACCAACCGAAGACCTCTGCGTACCAGCACTGGAGGCCGGTGAGTCATGGCATGTGTGAAACAGCAGCATTTGAGAAGCCCTTCCTAACCAAGTCCAGTAAAATTTATTGCTCTGCATTTGCAATTAACTCAGATTAAATTGACATAATAGGGAGCATCTGACTCGTAGCCTTTTTGTAAGTGTGGGTTTGAATCTCATTTATAAAATAAAGGCATTTTCTGCTTCTGAACCAACATCAGCAGGCACTACTTGTTTCTAAATGCAGTAATGCTGCATTTCACACAGTAAAGGAGCCAGGCCCTAGTTTGTTAGCACTTGTTCTGTGTCTGGGCTGAGAAACTAATCGATACCGTCAAATCCTGCCCCAAATGAACTTTTGTGCAAACTTGTGTCTTACAGCAACAGACCGAGTCACATCCTGCCTTAAGCCACAACTGGGTTCATGTTGCTGTAACAGAGACCAGAGTTCGGCCCCCCTCGCCCTTCCTTTTTTTCAGATAAACACACCAGCTCCAATTCTGATCTCCCGGACTGTCCGATAAACCCAAACCCACTCGTCCTACGCCAGGGGACCTGCTCCGGGGTGGCAGCTGGCTGGGGCTGTGCTGCACAGCGCAGGCAGGGGCAGGGGTGGGAGCAGGAGCAAAAACAGGAGCAGGGACAGGGACGGAGCAGGGGCGGGAGTGGGAACAAGAACAGGAGTGGGAGCAGGGGTGGGAGTGGGAGTGGCAGTAGGAGCAGGGGCAGGAGCAGGGACAGGAGCAGGAGTGGGAGCAGGAGCAAAAACGGGAGCAGGAGCAAAAACAGGAGCAGGGACAGGGACGGAGCAGGGGCGGGAGTGGGAACAAGAACAGGAGTGGGAGCAGGGGTGGGAGTGGGAGTAGGAGCAGGGGCAGGAGCAGGGACAGGAGTGGGAGCAGGAGCAAAAACGGGAGCAGGAGCAAAAACAGGAGCAGGGACAGGGACGGAGCAGGGGTGGGAGTGGGAACAAGAACAGGAGTGGGAGCAGGGGTGGGAGTGGGAGTAGGAGCAGGGGCAAGAGCAGGAGCAGGAGCAGGGGCAGGGGCAGGAGCAGGGGCAGGAACAGGGGCAGGAGGAGGGACAGGAGTGGGAGCAGGAGCAGGGACAGGAGCAGGAGCAGGAGCAGGAGCAGGGACAGGAGCAGGAGCAGGAGCAGGAGCAGGAGCAGGAGCAGGGACAGGATCAGGATCAGGAGCAGGATCAGGAGCAGGATCAGGAGCAGGGGCAGGAGCAGGAGCAGGAGCAGGAGCAGGGACAGGAGCAGGAGCAGGAGCAGGATCAGGAGCAGGGACAGGAGCAGGAGCAGGATCAGGAGCAGGGACAGGAGCAGGAGCAGCATCGGCAGCCGGAGGCGGGCGTCGCCAGGCAACGAGCGTAACCATGGGTACCGCATCCCTAGGGACCGGCCGAGTCCCGGGATCAGCCGTTCGCCTGGAAAACCCGCTCTGAAAAGCCCGAAGGGGAGCAGGACCGAGCGCACCACCCTAGCAGGGTGTCCCGGCACCGATCCGGGGTGCAGTCACACCGGCGTCCTCCCGGGGACACGGCCGGACCCCCGGGGGGCTTCGGGGGGCTGCGGCGGCCGGCTTCCCAACCCCGGGGGCTGCAGCGCTGGGGGCACAACCCGCCCTTGGGCCAGCGGTCGAAGGGTTGTAACCGCTCCCTCGGGAAAATACCCCGGAGAAGCTTTAAACGCCCCAGGAAAAGCAGCGGAGTTCCTTTGCGTATACATTTTCATATAAAGTGGCGCTTCCTTCCCCAGAAAGGCGGCGTTGGTGTTCGGCTGGTACGTACGATTGTGTGTCCATTAATATCGAAGTTGGCAGCAACCGCACGCCCACGCTGGTGGTCTCACACTGGTCATCTTATACTTGCTGGAGATTCCCAAGAAGCAAGGGCGGCTCAGGGAGAGCAGCGTCCCCGAGGCCCGAATCGAGCCGCAGCAGCAGGGACAAAGCGCAGCCAGGGTCACCGGCACCTTCCCTCCAGCACCTGCAGGAATGCAATGGTGTGGAATACACTCGTGTGATTTTAACAAAGCCAGAAACTTCCAAAATCCTCTGCAGTCCGTGGCCGCTACACCCCAGAGCAAAATTGCCTCCCAGTTCCAAGCCTGGGAACCCATTCAACCCCACACTTATGTGTCTCCTTGCACGCATCGCCTGAGATACCAGTATTACCAGTCTCCTTCCTACCACTTCTTTCACCTAATGCTAAAGAATTGAGTCAATAAAATCAGTCTGTAGTTAGCACGGCCGTTCGCAGGAGCATGGATTTGTCCTTGCACAAGGGGTATACTCAAAGAAGTGATTAGCTCAGTCACTCCTTATAGGGGCTTGTAAACAAATTCTTGATTCCTGGGTGTTTGGGGGATGCTAATTAGAATTAGAGTTTACAGCAACTCCTTACTTCATCAGAAGAAACTGTAAAAACATATCAGGGAGCTCAGCTGGTAATTAAAAAGTAATCTTTCTTATCATCTGTGGTACGTTGGCTACTTTAAACATGAATGTAAATCAATAAGCAAATGAAGTAAAGATAATACGGATGCTATATATAACCTATCTTGCCTTGATTAAACCAGTTTACTTTGTTTACCATTGGAATGAGGCAGCCCCTGCAACCTACTTTAATCTACTTATTCACCTTCTTTATTAAAATCGTGCTTTTCAGCTGTGATCACTAAGGCAAATAATACACAGTGTGAGCAAAAAGCTTATGAAAATCTGTATAAACTATTTTGATCAGTCTTAACCGAAAGATGAATTGGGCTTCAAACAATGAGCCTTTTTTTTCTAAGAAGCCTTTTAGGAAATCCCACTGCAAATATTCTGAAGCTTAAAGAGTAGTTACTGAGGCTACCATTTGCATGCTAGCAACATTAAATTTGATTTACTGTGCATTGCAGAAAAACAGAGGAGAAAGGAGAAAAAATTTGTCTGACTCAGTCGTACATTTGCAATGCTGACACAGTCATAAACCGCACTTTGATCAAACTTGTGGTTGGGCTTCAGTGATGTTGGCTTCTTTGGACATAAGCATTTGGAAAGAGCTGCATAATTGGACAGATTTTGCTTCCTGAAGCCTAAATGTATACGCACTTCTATACAGTTTCCTTGCAGACACTCTGACACATAGTTGCACAGTTAGCAGAGATTCTGATACAGCAACCAGGAAAAAGCTTTTTCGCAATCAGAATGTGAAGAAGGAACAAAGTGGTTTAAGCTCTAGCAGTGAGGGGTTTCTTTGTAAATGATGTATCACGGAAAAAGAAAAGTCTTAGACTAGATAATTAGAATTAATATATCTTATACTAAGGTGACAGCCATCTAGAAACAACCCAAAGAAAGACTGGAACAAGATACACTATAATGACTGCTTATTATCAAAACCTATTTGATTTAGAAGCTGGGCTGCAAATCTCATAACAAATTTATTTTCACATGACTGCCCAGACTTTCTGCTTTAGACTGGCTCAGAAATGCCTTGGCCTTTCTCACAGTGTTACTGCATTTCTGCTCCCAAACCCAGCCAAAAGCAGAGGCACATCAGACTGCAAAAAAAGAAGGAATAAATTGTTTACTAAGTAAAACAATTATCTTCCTGAACATCGAAGCTAATAAAGCTTGGTTTCCTATAAATTTGTGCCTTGTACTTGACTGACTTTGGCCAGATGTGAGCACTGGAAGCACTGCTTTTCACAAACTGTGCTGTCCAAATGGTGTTTTTCATTCCAGGCTCCAGGCTTGTTTTTCATGCACATTCTAATGGAGCATAAATTTCTACTGCAGGCTTTAATTAACAGACTTCCTGTCCTCTAACTGTTCATCTATTTGCATAAAACTTGGAGCTTAATTATTTTTGAGATCTCTACCATTTTGCCAAAAGTAGTAGAAAACAGACAGGACTTTCTGGTTATTAGGGAGGATTCAGAAAATCACCATATATACAGAGTAACCTCAGTATGTGCAATTGTATAAACCTCGTTTCTGTTTGACAAAAAAAAAAAAACCTAAAAAAATAAAATTTAAAAAATGTGGATTCCAAGATTGGTTTGACTGCATTAAACTGAAGGTTGCTACATTAGCCTGGGTCTGCACTGTAAAAGATTCAGATCTGGATTTAAAATGTGAGGGTTCTTGGATCTTAGGGCCTGGAGCTGCCCATAGGACTCTACTACATTTTTATTTAAATCTGGCTTTGACTTCTTTGGGCCATTATCATCTGGGAAGTTTCTGAAGACAGAGCCTTGGTTCAGATCCCCCGGTGACTGCTATTAATCTTTTCATATCTAAACAATCTCTTAAAGGACGGGAAGCTTCTTTCTCCCATTTTCTCTTCATTATTACTCTGTTCACTGAAGTGTTGGAGCTGGATCCGAATGCTAAGGAGGAGCACCTCTGAGCTTGCTAATGAGGACAAACACAACGTGAGTGTTTTTGCAAAATCTTAACAACATTGACTAACTTTAGAAGAATTTTCTGAGGTGATAAAATCAGTTCTTTATACAAAGGGGTGCTGAACTTTCCCAGAGAAAAGTTTGTGTATGTGGTTCTCGTACAACACTGCAATATTTATCTTTGAATGCAGTGTTAGAGCGTACAGTTCATACAATGTGATCTAGTACGAGTGCTTTTACATTTCAAACAGCATTAAATGGATCATCTCTCACCGTTACTGAGCTTGTGGCTGAGAAGAAAATAGATTTCTCCCCAAGAGAATGCCTGCAATTGTCTGTTAGTTTTGATTTTTCTTAATAATTTATTTCACCACTTAATGTCCTTCAATTTAATAGGCCCGTATCTGTAATAAACTGCTTTTTTAACATCCGTCTTCACAACTTTTTCCCCATGGGCTTCAATGAAGTCCAACAATATTACACATCGTTTGTGAAGTACGACGGTTCACGGACAAATTCAAGGGGACTAGAGCCACAGTGGCCGAAATCCATCCCACTTACCTACAGTCTGGATTTTGGGGCTGGATGTGCCTGGACCAGCAGTGACCTCTCCTGCTGCTGCCATTCCCTCGCCCGCGCCCACTGTTACAGCTGCTGGGCTGGAACGGGACCCTCGGGCCCTTGTCTGTACCCAGTTTGTCCGCAATTTGGTGCCTCCAAGTGCGCACTACCCTGAGAGGGTAAACCAGAGGGCACGTACGCCTACAGCCTTTTTGAGACAGCGTTTCTCATTCTGGTTCCTGAGCTGAGCTCTGCCTGCGCACTGCCAATTTAAGAGAGATAGGATAAAAAGCACAAACAGTATTGGGAACAGACATTTCCCCACTCCCCGTGAGTTTTTCTCTTCCTGGCTCCATGAATTTTCTGCAGTCTCTTCTGCACCGTGGTCCACCTTCACCTGCCCCGTAGATGATGAGGTGCTCCCCAGAGACTGAGCCAAGGAAGGTGTCGTTTCAGCATCTCCCAGAACATGGGCGATGGCCAAGGTCTTGCATTGCCTGGGCAAGTGCTCTAATTCCCAGGCTGTTGAGCAAAGGTAGGTATTCCTTCAGAGGGAACTCGGGACCGGGGAACCCCAAGGGGATGTGCTTGCCTGCTGTGAGTCTCCCCATGCCAGAGATTCAGCCATTGAACAAAGCGTAGAGTTGGTGACCAGGCTGTGGTCAGTGTTCATCTTGCTGAAAATACTCTTCTAAATCTTTGGAAACCTCCACCTTTTCTTCAGAGGTCAAAAGCGACTCTGGCTCTCAAAACACTGCGGAAAATTGCCAGAGATTTGCTCCTCGGTGACAGGCCTGCAATAGTGGCAAAGTAACAACCACCCATCTAAGATATTTAGAAGCAGTAAGATATGGTAACAAATCAATAGAGTGGTTTTTTCTGCCCATTGGAAAATATTCTATAACACAAATCAATCCTCAATTAGACTACAGAAAAAAAAAAAACCCTTACAAAAAAATGTGTCTGCTTTGTTAGGCTCATTTGAGATTGATTAGAGTATTGTAGCTTGGTTTTGGGGGAGCATAATTTGTGTAGGTTGCTGGCCTTGGCAGGAACGTGTATGGCACCTTGTAAGAGTGCCGTCTGACTTACTTAGCTCTGATGTGATCTTTTGTTTCAATGTGAAATGCCAAACAAAACCAATAACTGAGTAAAAGATAGACCCCTTACACCTGATATTTTTGCTAATTCACTGCATTTAGCTAACTTTCTGAAATTCTTTTTCTGTGTGTAATTCTCTTGGAGCTTCTAAAGTCACTAAAAATAATACAACCTCATCATCACAAATACTATCTACCCATGGCAGTGCATGCCATCTTTCACATCTGTAGGATTGTACACTAAATTGTTGTGTGGTATCTTCCATGAACAGAAAGTGCTAAAGCAACTTAACTGAAGGAAGAATTTTTAAGAGATGATAAATCAGATTAAATTTTCATTGGTATTTCAGTGAAACGTATGGAAGATTTTATATCTGTCCTGATAGTTTATACTTTATAAACCTGAGTAGCACACAACAGAGACAAGCAAATAGTCCACTTTTGTATACAAAAGTGTGTAACTGATATGTATTTATACATATCAAAGATTCAGATACACATAAGGAGAAAGGAGGTAAAAAAACTGCCAGTTCTCCCAATCTAGCCACGTTCAGTTAGAAGACAGGCTCATAGATTTCACTTCAGAGATAATATTGAGAAATCTGGAGAAGGAGCAATTGGTAGTTGAAATTTATTTTAATCAAATTGCAAGATAATTATTGTTCGATACTCCACTTTGATATAGCTTATTTTCTGCTTGGCACATCTGTTAAGCTGTGTTTCAGAACCGTTCTCAGAGAGAATCTGAAAGCGCAGATTACTCATCACCACCTAATTTGCTAATGCCCACAATCGAGTACATTTGTACTCCACTATATTTGCACCACACCTGAAACAAACGTAACAGGGCTCAGGTCACAAAGTACACAAAAGCGAAAAGGTAGCATTACAAAGCTAACAAATTAGGCAAGGGTGAACTTCTGTTTAGGTGGCCGAAAACATTGGCAGTCCCAGGTTGGTTGTTCCCGTCTGTCTGGCAATCCCTGATTTACTGCAGGCAAGGGTGTCTGGGCTGGTCCGCCCTCTTGTATCACCACTGTCACCGACTATCTCCTCCATCTTGCCTGAAAGTAGATTAGAAAAGGAATGCACAAGCCTTTTGGCAGCCAAGTCACAAACAACTAGGTGGTACCTTTGGGGCCCTTAATGGCTTCAGGTGAGACCGGTAGATTCAGAAGGGGTGTCTGCCTGTAGCCTGTTTGATGCCTTTTATTTAATTTACATTCCTCTTCCAAAGAGTCTGAGTTTTCCGCAGGCAAAAGATTTGTATTGGAATGTGTTTTGATTACCTTTCTGAGGTCGGTAAAGAAAATATTCTTTAGCTAAACAATCATCTCCCTTTGCTGTAAGCTTTCTAAAGATTTTCTTCTTGTTTTATTAAGGCAAATAGGAGCACACATGGTCATATTCATGGGCTGTGAGAGAACGTAGTACAAGAAGCTTCCCTTCCAGGAATGAAACAGTGGTGCAACGCTGGGGTATCATTTTCTAAGCCACCTGCACACACATGCCCCCATCCAGGCACAAAGACAGAGAGCACTCCAGAAACTCCAGGGTTTACAGTAGAACAAAGCAGCCAGCATTACTGATGCAGAGACTGATTAGCAAAAAGCAAACCAAAATGCTAAAGAAACACCACTGGTTCTGGAGGTCAAAGAAATTACTTTAGAGCAGCTTTCCTCATCGTTCAGACCTGAATATTGAGTTGCTCGTAAATGCTTCTGCCATAGCCACATCCTTGGACAGCATACACTGAACGCTGCAGCAAACACTACTCTTAGCTTATTTTATTACTATTTCTATTACTATTTCCTTTCAGCTGGAAACATGTTTTTTTCATCTAATGTTTCAACATGACAGTATTAAAAAGTTGCACTTAAGCATTCTGTAAATAAAAAAACGCTTTTTTTTTTTTTTTTGCTAGCCCCCTCTTTTTTCCTTTTTTTCTTTCTTCTTTTTAAACCAGCAGAAGACTATTATCTGGCTGCAAAGCTGCTTTTTTATTTTGCAATTCTGGCGAAAATTTCCCCTTGAAATGACCGGTTGTAGCTACAAAGCGAGATGAAACCCACGCTCAGGCACAGCCACCGCGGGAAGGCGAGCCGGGAGCCAGGGGTGAGCCCAGCAGCGGTGGGAGCAGAGCAGCAGCAGCAGGGCACAGCCCTGGGGGGCTGCTGGCAGGGTGCCCTCAACGGCCACAGCAAGAGATGAACCAGGTCCAGGGTCCATCCCCTGCAGCACAGGTCTGGGGTCTGCCCAGGAGACAGGCACTCCTCCACCAACGCTCAGGCTCCAGGGCAAACGAAGGACGGGGAGCCCCGGGGCGGAGGGCGGGGGTCCCGGGGGAGGCCGATCAAGGCCATTAAGGCCAATCTGTAATGCATGTTACAAGTCCTTCTTTACTGCAGCTTTCCTACAAGAAAAAAAACCATTCTGTCCAAGGGTTATACCAGTATCGGTGGTATCAAAACCATTTTGTACAAGTCTGACAGTAGAAAGTTTTATCCGATGTTACATTTCTTTTATCTACCTTGAAAACCTTCCAAAAGACTATGTCTTTGTACAAGATATATTCCAACACTGGACAACATTTCTTATCTTGCCATGTATTAAATTATTATTATTTATCCCTTATAAGGGTTTCAGTTAAGCTCTGTGTTGCGGGTGCTGTACAGGTATAAAATAGAACGCCAGTTTCTACCCCAGCAGACGTTAGTTTGTGCCCACAGTAAGCTTAGCTCAAGGCACTACAATAAATATAAGTAGTAGAAAAAAATGGAAAAGGAAAGACAAAGGAAGTTAGACTGCATGTTAACAAAAGGCAGCAAAATGCATCTGCATCATTTTGGTTTAATTCTTCAGTTGGAAATCACACCTAATTATCAGAAATCCCCTTTGGCTGTTTATCTCAAGTAATATTTCTGGAATACTGTTTCAGCTCAGTGTAAAATTCAACCCACATAATTATTGTTTTATTTCTTTGCCATCAAACATTTTCTAGTAATAAGAATTCCTGGCACTGAATTTAAAACAAAAATGTTTTTCTTAATTGCCCTAGGATCAGACCTAGCATTACCCAACATGCCCTCTGCTTACTGGCTAAGGCAGTGTCTTATAATAATGGGAAATCCATACAGATCTGCTATTTCTGAAGAGAAGCAGCCAAGGAATGTGAGAGGTACAGCAGATATTCTGCTCTTCTGAGACAAGCTCGGAACACAGCTATCTCTGAGATACTTCCTCTTAAATTCTACAGATCTGTGAATTTGGGGAATGAAATATGTATTAGCCACAAAGCTTTAACATGTACAGAAATTATTGAATAAAATAAACACTGCAATGTCTAGCTTAAGTATCTGGTCACCACATACCCTTCTGTTAGGTACCCTGATTTTGTAAATAGCCTATAGAAAGAGGTAGGAATGTAGATAATGGAATCACACCCCCACCCCACCCCCTGTTAAAAGGAAGTTTTCTAAAGTCAGCCAAAAGGAATCACTTAAAAAAGGGGGGGGGGGGCTGGTCTCTCTTTTGGAGATTTGGTGCCTTAAACCTGCAGTTGAGTTCACCGATCCCCAGAGACTGAAAACTCAGCCTTACCTGTGGAGGGTTTGTTTTTAAAGCCACATTTTGAAGAATTCAGCAGTGAGGACTATATTTAAATACAAACGAAGGCTGCCCTTTAAATTTTATGCATTACCATCAGTTCGATGTCACATTTCCTTTAGCGAGGTGGATGTGCAACCTCAGCACTCTCCACTACTTGAGGAAATTCAAGCCCAGATAACTTTGGATTGTACCTCAAGCACAGAACAAGGGACTAACTGTATAAAAATGGTACTTGCCATCGTTTTTGCTGGAACACAGAAGAATATAAAAGTCACTTGGCCACACAGCACAAATGCAAGAGGGGACATGACGAAGTAGGCAAAAACGCTCTTTTGGGTGAACAAGAGAGTAAACAGAGCTCTAAGCACTGATCCTTATCCAGAGGTGTTTTACATATTTTACCTACGATGGATGCTCTAATATCAACATTCATCACAGAAACATGTCGGAATCCAGGTCATTGTCCTCTAGTGCATGCCCTAATTACTACTCTACAGGGTGAAGATCTCTCTTGTGCTCTGTCTTCACAGTCCAGTGAACTGGTCTGCTTTCCTTCTCCAAATGCTTTATTTCCACAAAGGGCATGAGCAGAATGACTTGTCGCTCATACCACTATCCACACTTGGCTGAAAGCAGGCTGCAGAAGAACAGATAGGAATTATCCTTTTCTGGGATTTGCACATCTTTTAGACATAGCTTAAAGAGCATCAGCCCTATAACAACTTATAAGATAATATTAATAATAATAAATGCCTTGAAATCTTAAATAAAGTAATCCTGACTATTTTTGTCAGGACCTCTACTCACTTTATGGTCTTGTGTTCCTATATGTGTCGGCCTTATTCCTACACATCATCCTTGTGCTAACTGGGTCTGATCTATCCATACCAGCTGTACCTGACTGAAGGGCAGGGAGCTTACTGCACTGCTCCTCGCAGCAGGAGGAAAATTCCAGGAAAAAGCAAGGCTTTTGGACCCTTAATGTCTTAGGCTCCAGCATAGTTACTTTTGGCAGGAGGAGGATCAAGTACAGTTTAAATCTTGGGACTGGACATCGGTCCCACAAATAAATATAAGCAGGTCAAAGGAGTAGCTCTAGAGTCCAGGCCAGCACAATCATGGATGTCAGATGACATTAGGGAAACTAGGAATCCCTAAAGTCAGCTTGTATCCTCCAAACACCAGTAACCAGAACAAGGGCAAAAGTTACTCAGTTTTAGATTCAAATTACTGCAGACAGTGAACTGTTGAGATGCTTGGGCATGCAATTGGGTCAGAAAACATTCCTCTGTATAAACTTTGGGAATTTCATATGCTTTTCTGAGGGAAAAATACTTGTGAATACGTACAAGTCTCCAAAACTGTTCCCTGGTATGAATCAAGCATTTTTTTTTTTTTCTGGTTTGCTTCTGAATGCAGTATACATACCTATTTTCTGCCTCTCCAAAGGCTGTGCAAGGCAGCCTGGCCCTGGCAGCCTGTGCTAAATGAGAGGCAAACAAGACTCCGAGGTGCACGGCTGGGGACGTAAGCCTTTCGTAAATGAACAGGGGTTGTCTCAAGGGAAGAACATATCGTGGCTGAGTTCTTTCATACCAGGTAATCCTTTCAGAAACCACACTGAAAGTCAAGAAGTGAAACTGAGTTATTATACCTTGGTCTAGATTTTCCCAAAGAAATAACCCTTCTTTATAATCCTTATGCAAACAATAATTCAAGGGGTAGCTGCAAGATACAATAATTTCTTCTAATAGGAGGCTCAGCTGGTTTTCTGAATGTGGGATTTCACATACAAGCTCAGAAATCTGCATCTGAGACACCACGAAGCTTTCAGCAAATTATGTTGTTTCCTAGTGTTTCTTTATCCTCTAACTTCCTTCATTCCCTCTTCTTTCTTTACTCTTAGGAAGAGCCATATGTACATGGAGTGTTTAGTAACACGGATTCTTTAGTTTTTCATGAGTCTGTATTGCTCTTCACACATATGCAAAGGACTACAGGTTGATAAAAGGCTGTGAATTCCGAAAGTTTAATTCATTTTCGTGTGAATTCTGATTCAATTAAAGTTTTACTGGAAACATAAAATTTAGTCTTCCCCTTTCACTATACTCTTCATAAGTAAGTCTGTCTTCCAACCAGGCAGCTGAAACAATACCTCGTGACTGTAACCTCTACACACTCTTATCTACACTGATATGAAAAAGAAGATTCTGTGCACATTGGTCAGGACTGTTTAGGGAATAAGGAATGAGCAGAATCAGGAATTGCCCCAAATACTGGTCGAATAGCAAACTGGTAAGGAATCCAAATGGTAACTTTCTGGTTGCCAAACACGGTGACTAGGAAAATACTGGACGCAGCATCAAATAAAGCACTTTAGCTTACAAATTATTTGTTGCCAATATTTGTGGAATATCTGAACATTAAATATGTTTGGATAAATTAGGATTACTCTGGTAACAGAAACAGACTACCTTTGTCAGAGAGGTTATTTAACAAGAATGCTACTTTGTCAGCAAGTCCTTATCTGTAGGAAAAGCTAATGAATGTGCCTCATGAATTTTTATTTCATTATTCTAATCTCAAAATTCAGTGTTGACTTGAAGTCAACAACTCTGCTCTATTCGTGTAATGAATTTCTATCTTGCATAACAAGACTCTGAATCATACGTATATAACAAATATGTCCAAGTTTAGGTGCATAACTGAAGTCCAGGAAGGAAAAAAGAACCATAATGAGGCTCTAGAGGTTCAATAGAGTTAATGAAGAATAAATACCTAGACTTGTTTGTGTTTCTTTTATGTTGGTAGATTAAGAAAGAGTTCAGCTTTATTACATATTTCCACTCAGATGTATTTTCTTCTATAAATCATAACGAATTTCAGCCCCTTGAAAGCCTCAATTTTTATTTATGGGTATTTTAGCAGACTACACCTTTAAGAACATGCCAGTTGCAGATATTTAAAACTGCTTTGTTCTTCTAAGATGTCATCTCTTACAAAGCAATCTCCAATTCCCATACCCCATTTAAACCTTCTCTGAGTTTAGTATTTTTCACCCAAGCCTAAAAACTTCTACTCATAACCAGCCGATATTTGACAGACACCACGTGCAATATTCTGATATCTTTTCCTAGACAAGGAAAATTCAGTCTCCACAATAATTCTAAAGATGGCTTATAGTAAATTTTGTCTATTGCTCGGAGATTAAATTCTCTCTTATTTCCAATTAAGAACGGCTATCAGCCGGTAAAATTGCAAAGAAAAATACTAGCAAGTTTGGCAAGGTTGCATCTGCCTCTTTGGTGAAAGTTAGGTATTCCTTGACTTGTCAGGTTTCACACAGTGAAGCTGAGATACACTTAGTTCCTATTTCCTGCAGTTAAGACTATATACATTTACATTTTGTGACATCTCTGCTTCTCTGTTATCTGACGATCCCAAATGGATCACTGTTACCAATGTACACTAGTATGTCTAACCCATAAGGGTAAGGAGCTTAAAAGAGGCCAAAAGAGGGCTACAGGAAAAAAAATGTCTCTGTTGGGGAAACACAATACCTTGTGGAGCCAAGACTATAAAATATAGAAACTGTAGTCTTGGTGTCCAAGAAAATGGGAAGAGATTGATCAAAATCTCATTCCAGCCTATCCTCCCATAAGTTTGCTGAGCCCTTTTATAGGGTACCTTTCCATGAAGCTATTCAATCTTAGGAAACTACTCCTGTCTTCACGATCAAGACATATTAGCGAAGATTTGCGGTGAAATGCATACTGACTTTTAGCTCTGGTTACAGTGATATCCAAGTCTTCTAAATTGGTAGTTACTGTGGATCTCTAGACACTAGCTACCTGAATCTTGATTTTAAAAAGTATAGTTTCCAGCTTTCATCCTCCCATGTCAATCACCAACATGGAGTTTGGAGTATTGCTTAGCCCACAGTCCTCCACTGGAACCACAGAAAGGTGGTCAACTGAAAACATTGCCTGGAGAGACTCAAAAAACAGCTTCCTGCTACTTTCCTGAGCTTTTCTTCGAGATAGATTAGACACTGACAGGTGTCAAGTCTGGACTTTTCAGCAGCATAAGCATGGCTGAATGCTAATCCCTGATCGAGAACTATACATTATTTCTATTATCATGAGCATTAAGGAATTACCATTGAAGCTCCTCAAGGAATTTAGATTTTCAAGAGGCTTTTGAAAAGATTCTTTGACAAAGGCTCTTTTAAAAGAGTTCAATGTCAAGGGAGGAAGAAGGAAAGTCCTCTCATGGATTAGTAACTGGTCAAAGAACAATCAATAAAGATTAGGAATAAACGGTAGATTTTTCACAAAGAAGGAAGGTACCAGCAGAGTCCCTCAGGTATCTGTGTTTAGACATATGATATTAAACATATTCTTAAATGATGTGGTTAAGAGGTAAATAGTGAGGTAAAAAATCTCCAAATGGTACAAAATGAATTACGAGAGTCAGCACTGGAACTGACAAGTACAAGTTGCAGAATGGTCTTATGATACAGAATATCTGCATGGTAGAGGGGCAAATAAAATTCATCCTTCATGAATGCAAATTCTTACCTATCATTGTGAAGGGAAACAAAGCATAAGTTGACAAACATAATACTAGATTTCAAATGACCATGAGGAAGGTGATCCTGGAAGTAGATCTTATGGAAAGTTCTCTGAAAACACCTTTTCAATGTTCAGAAGTGATCAAAACAGAAAATAGAATAGCAAGAACTATTATGAAAACAGTAAAGAATCAAATGGAAATAAGGTACTGCGATTCTACCCCAAAGGAACACAGTAAAATCAGAAAATAAGTATAATTGGGGATTTGGAATGTTTCCACATGGGGAGAGATTAAATCAACTAAGATTCTTCAGTATGGAAAATAAATAAATATGTGGAAATTGGAGAGAAGTATGTAGAAACTGTGAAAGGCATTGAGAGGGTGAATAGGGAATAACTATTCACTGTTTCCCATAACACAAAGACAAGGTGGAACAAAATGAAATTACCAGGCAACTGGTTTAGAACAAATAAAAGGAAGTATTTTTCATGTGACACATAATTAAATTGTAGCACTCATTGCTGTAGGATGTTGTGGAAGCCAAAAGTATAAATGGGCTCAAAAAGCAATTAAACAAAATTAATGGAAGAATTCATGGAAGGCCTCCATCCTGAAAGTCCCCAAGTCTCAGACTGCTGAAAGTTATAAGGGTATAACCATGGGAAAAGTCATCCTGTGCTTGCCCTGTTTTATTGTCTTTCCCAAAGTATCTGCTAGTAGCCATTGTCAGAGACAGAGCAGTGAGATAGACAGATGTTTGTCCCGATCTAACAAAGTTGTTCTTATACTTTGGCACAAGAATTCAACTGGTTTTTTTCGTTGGAAGTAAGAACATCACCCCTATTCTAAAGTGAGCCTATTTTAAAACAAATGTCATGGCTGGACTTTTTATCAGTGGTTGCACAGTGGTTGCAAGCTAATGATGAAATTACTGGTTTGATGCTGTCCCAACTCCAGCAATGAGTAGAAGCTCTTGTCATTTGATGGCTGTTTTCTATGATAGAATTGATGGGGTCAGTCTGTTTCCCAGAGATGAGATGATTGTATCCTAAAGCTGTATCCACAATTAAAACTCCAAACGAAAAGGACCTTGGTTCAACATACTGCAGCCCTCTTCATTAGCAAGGCACATTGACTGGGGTACATCACAACGCTTGGACTGACAATCATTGATTGTGTGCCAGGTCTTAGGATGTGCTTCTGTAAACTCTCAGTAATGTAATTGGAGAGTAATCTTCTGAAAATTACTTATTGATACTATCCAGACTTATTCCCTGCACCTACCAGTTTTCAGGACTGGGGCCCCTGTCTAATTTTAAGCAGCCTAGGGAATGAACATTTCAGACCATTTCTCCTTTCAGAATCCATGGAAGAGCTTCAACCTAGACAACAGCAAGTGACAAAGCAGGTGTTAGTGTAGGGAGTACCAATGGAGCCCATGTTAGCGGACTTCATTGCTTTCAGAGATGAGGCTGAACTGAAGTTTTGTCTATTCATTTAATACGTGTTTTCCTAATGGATAAGGAGGCATTGTGCTGTTGAATAGCCAAGGGAAGGTGATGGGGTAGGCAGGAAAAGGAAAAAACAGAAGCAGAGATCCTTTCACATCTTTATTACTAATGCTTTAGTTTATACGATGTCCCCTGAACATAGTGGAGGATTTAGAAACCATTGAAAACTAATAATTAGTTCAGAAAAGACAATACTACTGAGTTTTCATGCTGATAATAAACCATTTCCTTTATTTTTTTAAGCTGTGTAGCTCTTCTTCATTTTTCTGCATGTTTTGCATAGGAGCGTACTTCCTCCTTGACTACTATGAGGAGTTTAAATACTATAATCACTATTTTGTGGAATATACTTCTTTTTCATCAGTGCTGTTAAATACTGTTGCTTGGAAGCCAGGCAGATTACTGGACATGTGGACTCTGAGGCATATCGTGCTCTGTAGAAACCATCACTGGCAGTTCAGATAGCACAGATGATAAACCAAATACAGACAAGCAATGGATTTTAGATCCCTGCCAAGGAAAGATGTCGATCAAGTTCAAACACTGACAAATCCATAACTATGAGGTTCCATGAGAACAGAACAAGCAAGCCTGTTTTCCAATAGTTTAATAGGTTTTAGTTGCTCATTGTATTGGGAATAGACAACCTCTTGATAGCTGCAAAATTCCGGATGGTCTGAGACATGATTACATGCTTTCTGCCAGTTTGCTTTAGTCAGATTACAGCACAGCGACAACAATGTCTGAATTACAGAATTCAGGCACCAGATAGCTGTAAATTTGCCAACAATGTCAAATCTTTACTTACTGCTGAAAGGAGCCTATGAAAGCTGAAGTGCAGATGAATAGGCAGCAGTGGGAGGATGGCAGGAACTGCTTGCGCAGACATGGCACTGGGGTTATGTTTCACGGTGATCAGCATCTGAAAGACATCAGCAAGCAGCTAATTGTCTGTAAATTACTGTCTTTACCAGTTCAGCAGGGCAAATTCTAACCTAATGATATTTAAATTCAATGCGCCTGCTACACAATCAGACAGACCGTAAATTAATTCTTTTTAAATTACAGCTTTCTCACTAGAAAAGAAAACAAATAAATGAGAGAAAATAATGTTTTAATTTGCTTTTTCAAAGCTAAATTCTTCGTCTGTAGTGTTTACACGTTGATGGATTGCTGAGGTGTAGACTCACTCAAATGCCACCTAACAATACTGCACCCAAACTAAAAAGGACTGATTTAGCTGGAATCTTGTACGAGGTTTTCACTCCAGCTGTCCTCTTCTGCCCTCTCATGAGATAACTGTTAACTTAGCACTAAGTGGCAAAACCAGCATATCCCTACAGATTTTGATCATATTTGCTTAATTCACTTCTTTTTCTGGTTTTGGTTTCACTTGTGATTTAGTACTGAAGCGCATTTGTGAAAGGGATCAATTCTGTCCTGCAAATTTTTGGGAGGCTGATACAGCTATGAAATAGAAAATAATTTGTGTATATCCTATTTCTCATTCTCTGTCTAAGGGTATGAACACTTCACTTTTTATCATGCTCCTGCCTTGAACCTTCCCCATCGTACTGAAACAAGCTGGTTTGTCAGTCTAGTATTTCAGTCCTGCTGTGTCTACTATGCCTTCAGAGGCACTTAAATAAACTGTTTAATCCTTTAAATACCATAGAAGTGTTTCTGCTTGGCTTTTTGCTACACATTATTGTCTTTGCTGTGTGACACTTGCTTATTCAAACTCTTTGCAACCATGTTTCTTTCCCAACCCCTAAGAAAAAGGGTAAAGCAACCACCTTTCCTCCCATTTTTCTCCTATTAGGTTATTAGCACTGAGGTGTTTGCAATCACAATCTGTTGGCAACACATCTTGTTAGAACTTATGAGACGTGAAACACCTCACTGCCAAGGCAGGTCTATGCTGTACATTTTGATAAAGTGCTAATAAATGCTTTTTGATAAATGTAACCATACATTATGAGTAGCTGGTAAATACAGTAAGCTATAGCTGCATGTTGGTGTCTTTCAGAGGCTGATACCTCATCCAGAACACCTTCCTTCTAAACAAGTTCTTTGCCTAGGCACAACCAGATCAGACAAACCACAGCAGTTCCCTGACAGTATCATACGCGGAATAGCACAAACACTGAGATACAGGGCTGGTCCAATGGAAGTATATACTTCTGCTGATGCCTTTTACCTGCGTCCCCTGTGAGACACTAAAGCCATATTCAGAATAGTCATCCAGTGCTCTCAGGTTTGCTCTGAGTGCAGGGGAGGATTAAATGAATGTTTGAAGCTGTTACTGACTTCAGCTGTTTGCCTCACCTCTTCTCTGAAGGACCACCATGGACGCCTGAGGGACCTCAAGAAAGGAAGGGCATTTTAAGGGTTGGCAGGAAACCCTATCAGATCTTCCAAATTATGAGAAGATGGCTTCATCACTTGTGGGGATGAAGACCTTGTTTCTGGATCTGTTAATGGCTTTTCTGAATAGCGCACAAGCATCTCCTAATGTGTAAGGCTATTTGTTACAGCAGAAACCAAGGAAAATTAGCCTCAGTGTCCACAGGGGTCTCTACAGCTAGCCCAGGTGAGCAGTACTCTATGACTGTGTATGTGTATCTGAATGCATATGCTTTGGCTTCTGTTCTCCATTGTCTGGGCACACAACTGGGCCCTGGGTGCTCTGTGAACAGGGACGTCTTACGGGTTGGGCTTACACCCATTTTGACTCTAGAGATAGAGTTATGAAGCAATAGCTGTGAAGTCCAGCTCAGAATCCTACTCCAGGCTCCATGTCGTCTCTGGAGCCGTGGCCTGTCTGTGCAAAGCCCACATACACCCCATATATCAATTGTCCCTGTCACGTTACGGCCACTGACTGACTGACTTCACAGACTGAACACAGTCTTTCCTTCACATGCAGGCACCGAGCTCTTTCCTATGACTCTTCACCCTCTTCTACTTGACCTATCCTATCGCCTCTGGAAGTTTCTCTCCCCAAGCAGAATCAGTTAATCTCCAGGAAAGGAATAATAATCCCCTCCTTGCAGAAGGATATCCAGCAGACACAAACATATTGCCAATCGTCTCATGGCATGCACGCTTAGCAAAACTTTGCTTTTCCAGTGACACACAGATGATAATATTTCTTGCCTGGGTGCTTGTCTTTCCTTGCAGTACCACCTTTTGCAACATTACTAGACATATGCATCCAGTCTTCTCCTGGCTTGAGCAAATAAGCGTTCTCATGTACTTGCCTGAAACGGACCGGTTGCCCCCCTTGCTGTGCTAGGGTTGACCACGGTCTTAGGTATTCCAGAATATCAAGGAGGAGGACACTCCTG
The DNA here is from genome assembly GCF_026419915.1 of Harpia harpyja. NCBI lineage: Eukaryota > Metazoa > Chordata > Aves > Accipitriformes > Accipitridae > Harpia > Harpia harpyja. The sequence continues at coordinate 31,150,049 of NC_068942.1, read as the reverse complement.
AGCTCACAGCAGAGCATGGCAGGCAATGAAACCAATTCTCCAAGACCTAACACAGCCTTAAGTAAAGAATTGCTAATAGCCACTCATTCTTCCTTAGCATGCGATACACGGGAATGTCACTGTCCCCATTTGAAACTTCTGCATCCATTCACAATCCTTATAGCGCAACTATCTGCTAACATTCATTTTTCTCTTTAGAAACTCAGAAATTGAGTGGAATGAGGACGGGACCAACAGAGGTGGTGATGAGCTTAGCAGGTCCCAGCCAGCCAGTCCGTCTGGAGTGCACAATTTCCGCACTGTAAGTGTCCCACTGAGCTCAGCAGTGATTCAGTGGCTGGACACACGTCAGTACTCACACGCTTGAAACAGAAACATCATCACCTGCAGAAGTCCTTCCAGCATGGTGTTCATGCTCGCGCTCCAGCCCAGGTGGGAAGTTAGATAGAAGCAGTGGCTACATCTGGCAGAGTCGGCTTCCAGTGCAGCTGCCTCCTGGGGCAGCAGCTGAGCTCTGAAGCAAAAAGCAGACAGAAAAATGCTGGATATGGCAGATTTGTGGAAAATAAAGAGAAGGTTAGACACAAGACAACCCAAAAGATCACATAAAATACACAAGAAATACTGGCACAAAAGCACAGTATACGATTTTTCCAATGCAGGCAGTGAGCATTCATGATCTGACCTTGCAAGTATGTGTTGAATTGGCCCTAATCTGCTCTACCAGATAAGGTGGCTCTGTACAGATATGGCATAACTACTTTTACCATTAGACTTCGTAACTATGTCTAAAATCAAATAAACTCTATGTTCTCAAACCTGCAAGTTTTATAAATTCATATTAAAATTCTACTAAATACAAAATACTGTCTTATTTTAATAGAACAGTCCAGATTCATTTTTGTTGAGACTTATATTTATTGAAAAGTATAACATGAGAAAGAGCTTTTGCTTTTATATCTCTTTTAAAACACCAACTTGACAGCTTTTTCACTAACAGACTGTGTGTACATATATATACACATATACATACACACACACTACTATAGATATATATATGCTAACCTCCTGACGTTATGGGAATTTCAGCATCCTATGATTGTGACTTATACACGATACTAACAAAACAATAGGAAACAGCCATAGAAAGGATCTCAGAAGGTTATTTAGTCTTTCTCTCTCCTGCAGTGCAGGATCAGCTTTGTCACACAGTGAAGTTTGTCTATTCTGTCCTTAAAAGCTTTCAGCAATGGATATGCCTTGGTCCCCATAAAAAAAAAACCAAACCAAAAAAGTTTCAGTACTAAGGTTGGAATTAAAACATTAAATTTAAAAATCCTCAAGACAGAGTACAGTCTTTTTTTCCCCTTTTGTTTATGTTTTGTTATAATAAAGTTCAGTACATTTTTTTTTGCCTGATTTGAGGATTTGAGACACTGAACATTTCTTATCAAAAGCAATAGCACTTAATAAAAAAAGGACTTGGGTGGTATTGATTACAATGACATAGAATTCCACTAGCCTAAATCCCAGTAGAAAGAAAAAGTCAGAAAGACTCTCATTTACCTAATGAGAAGTATATTTATTATAATTTTTGAGATTTTTCAGATCTCTATTTACTAGATTCTTTCTATTAACTGTAAATGCTATCCCAAAGTCCCTTCCAGCTGACTGAGGCTAAGCTGGTGGTAAGAGACAGGCAAGTTAATAAATTCAACTTATTCTGCAATTAAAATTGCTTGGCTATATAGGTGCAGTGAAAGAAAGCTTAACTTTCTTTATCTTCATGATTGGTCCAAGAGTAGAGAAATACTAAGATTGGTATGGGCTGAATTACATACAGACAAGTTTGTGTGCAAAGGCACCACAAGAAGGAGTCGGGGGTACCGGTGGATGAAAATTTGGACATGACCTGGCAATGTGCGCTCGCAGCCCAGAAAGCCAACCACATCCTGGGCTGCATTAAAGGAAGCGTGGCCAGCAGGTCGAGGGAGGGGATTCTGCCCCTCTGCTCCGCTCGGGTGAGACCCCACCTGCAGTACTGCGTCCAGATCTGGGGTCCTCAGCATAAGGAGGACATGGACCTGTTGGAGCGGGTCCAGAGGAGGGACACAAACATGATCAGAGGGCTGGAGCACCTCTCCTATGAAGACAGGCTGAGAGAGTTGGGGTTGTTCAGCCTGGAGAAGAGAAGGCTCCAGGGAGACCTTATTGCAGCATTTCGATACTTAAAGGGGGCTTATAAGAAAGATGGGGACAAACTTTTAGGGCCTGCAACAGGACAAGGGGTAATGGTTTGAAACTAAAAGAGGGTATATATAGAGCAGATGCAAGAAAGACATTTTTTGCAATGAGGGTGGTGAAACACTGGCACAGGTTGCCCAGAGAGGTGGTGGATGCCCCATCCCTGGAAACATTCAGGGTCAGGCTGGACGGGGCTCTGAGCAACCTGATTGAGTTGAAGATGTCCCTGCTCATGGCAGGGGGCTTGGACTAGATGACCTTTAAAGGTCCCTTCCAACCCAAACCATTCTGATTCTATTATTCTATAAGAAACAATAGAGCAAGAGCTAAAAGAAAGGCCTGTGTTGATGGCAAAGGACAAAACTGACAGCAATCAAACTGGCAAAGATTGAGGAATGTGGTTTTGTCAAGGTCAGACAGCCCATGATCTGATAACAGGAGGATGGCAATAAAGATGATACACCATATTGTATGTATCATTCTTGTTCCTCTTATCCTAACAGGAAAGCAGATTGTAACCTTAAAGATACCTGAAATGAGGAAACAAATACAACAGCCAACACATTGTATAAGACTCATGGAAAGTGAAATTAAATTTTGAAACAGAAGAATCAGCCTAAACTAATGACTGACTTCTAAATGGTATTGAAGAGCAGTCCAAAACCCCATTTGTTATCAGCAGTAAAGAGGAAGCCAAGAGATATAGTGAGGAGTCAAAAAACAATATCCTTTTTCATCCACATAACACACAGACAATCCTTGCCAGACCACCTGGACATATACATCTCTGTGCTTGGGAGTATGTGGGTATGAGTGAGTGAAAACTTAGGGCTGACTGAAAGAATTTTTTTTAAAATAGTTTTCTGTAAGTTCTCATATGGAGTTTTTTCACATAAATTTTCCACAAAGCTGAGGAGAAAAGGGATTGTCATACTGAATTTGTTGTAAATGGTCCCCAAAGAGAGACCAGTTAAAATAAAATGTATAATCAATTGAACAAAGAACTTCTTTAACAAATTTGTTCCTTCTGTGAGTGCCTTGACCATGAGGCAATAGAGTTGTAGTGCTGACTAAATTATTTATTGATAAAAGAATCATCATCATTATCTCTTCCGTTAGTTATGTTTTAGAAAGTAGAGCTAGAGCTCTGATTGAGTTTGAAGGATCTCAAATCTTTATGTGGAGCTAGGCATATCTGGAGGAAGGTTTTCAGACTGGATCCCTTTGAAAACTTAACAGCTGTTTTGGGTAGTTTTTTGATCCTACTACAGCAAAGGTGGAAGCCAAGCACTGAGCTGCTTAAACTGGGACAGTGTAGAAACAAAAACTCTGAGCACCAAGGAAACAGTCAGGATGACTTGCTGAAATGAAGCACTTACAGCTGCCACATGAAGGTTTTTGATGTATGACTGCACTGAGTATGAGATTAAGGCACCTAAATTTAAGTGTTATAGGTATCTAAGCTGTGGAACTGTTTTATTTGCTAGCAAGGTCATAGCCTTAATGCCTGCTCTAAGGTGAACTGAACTGCTCTTTAGACTCCAACTGTGTTGATTAGGTTTCCATTGACTATAATGGGGTTGTAGGCATGTCTGTATGCATCTAAATATAAAAATCTAAATTTAAGGGTCTTAATGTCTAGACAAGTATCACTGTCATGCATATGTCTTGCTCTAGATGCCATTGGTATCTCTTTGCATGTGCCTATAAATCACATTTCTGCAGCAGTTTGTTTAGGAATGTCCCTCTATTTTTCATGATTGACAACATTTTTACTGTGACCAATTTGCAACTTTTCTCACTTTGTTCAATAACAGCATTGAAGATTGTTAATTCATGCTTAAATTATATATTTCTTGAATTAAAGTTTCATTTTGTGTAGTAGAACTGTTTCACACAGTTAAAAATTGGCATATTCGTAACTGCTGTAGTTGTTTGGTGGTATCTATGCTTAGCATAACAGGGTACCATACTCTGGGTTAATGTTTCCAGAAAGTTTAACAATGGACAGACTATGTGACATGAAATTCAGTATACGTGGAGCAATTCTTTACTGTTTAGCTCCCACAAATTTTCCATTATTCACAGATAACATGCCATGGAAAAATGTTCAGATATTTCTATTGTAATGGATCAGGTTGCATTTTTCTTTTTATAGTGAGAGTAAACTCCTGTTCTTGGAAGTCCTGACAACAATGATATCTGAAATCTCTTGTTTAGTCACATAGCAACGTTCATACCTAATGATAAAGTAAATTTCCCCTGCATTTGGCTGCCAATAGTTTCAGTGCTGAATAAAATACTCCCAGTTTCTAAAGAATGAGTTTAAATCTGCCCTTTTTTCATGTGATTCTTGCTTGTAAGCTCACTATGACTGTACAGTTGTTAGAGTACAAGTAGAAATCAAGACTTTGGGGTTTTAATAACAGTTCTTTGCTGACTGTTCAGCCCTGTGCAGTCCCTTAACTTTCATTTCTGTTTTGCTTTGTGTACGGTGTTCATGGTATAGTTCAGAATCTCATATAATTCAGCATGAAAACAAATTCTAACACGTGCTGTAGATGTCACAATGTTGCTTTTAAAATCTATTTTACTCATCTTAAACATCACTAAGGTGTTGAGTTTTGAAGAAAGTTCTGATTATTCTTCCTGCTGTTACACACAAACACCCTTGGAAACTTCATGTTGATTGTGTTTATGTTTGCCCTGATTTGGGTCGCTTTACAGAGCTCCAGGAAGAAGCATCTGCTTTGCTCCCTCCCAGTGGTTACGTGCGAAGCCAGGGAGAGAATGCTGGGCAGGCAGTCTCATGGGAATACCTCCTCCCAAATGGGCACCCCTTCTCCATCCCCTTAAGTGGAGCTGGATCTTGCACAGTTTTACAGAGGGCTTAGCATCCTTCCACCCCCCCACCTTTGGCAGAGCGGAACACAAATGGGGCTCTGAGCAACCTGGGCTAGTGGAAGGTGTCCCTGCCCATGGCAGGGGGGTGGACTAGATGACCTTTAGGGTCCCTTCCAACCCAAACCATTCTGTGATTCTATGCCTTCTTTGTTGATTATAGCACTGTGGTCTTGGATACTCCTGCATGTTTTTAGTAACGTTTTATTTCTTTTGATTTACATCCAAAAGGCATATGTCTAAGTGCAAGGGAAACGAGCTCTAGCAGTGACACGGATAGCCTTCCACTAGTCCACATATATCCTGGCCATGGTGTAGTGCACAGACAAATTTTAAAGTCCCATCATTAATTTTTCATGCCTGTCAGGAGAGGTATGATGTAAAAAACATCTATGGAAAATGTAAGATGAGTGGCAGAACATGAAACTCTTTTCTTTCTTGCTTGCGGTAGCAGATTGGGGATATCCTGTTGCCATTTAATTCTGCCCAAAATGCCAAAAGTCGCTATGTAAAATATCCTCAGGATAGGTTGTCATTAGCCTAAATGCTGAAGTGATTCTTTCTCTGTTTTGATACATCAGTATCTGTTAATGTTTAATACCTGCCTACTGTGATTTTTGAAATACATGATTTTTTAAAAAGTTGTAGATTTTATCCTCTGCTTATATAAATCAACTTTAGCGGCTTGTTCCATTTTGCCCAATACTGCAGCTGAAAGTCTTACTTTTCAAAGTTGTTGCAACATATAAAATATACTGAAACAGAAATCTAAGTCTGACTCTCCTATATCCCGGTTTAAAACTACTCCGTTGTCTTTTCTCTGTGTACCAGTGAGTATTTATGTTATAAAAATGAAACTGTGTCAGTGTGTTTTTTTCTTTCCCCTATATTCTGTTGATTAAGGTGTTCTCACATAAAAGGGGAAGACTGCTCCAAATCCTGATACATTAAAATGAAAATTTGGATATACTTTTTTTCTTCTCAAGAGTGCCCCAGCTATCTCTTTTTTGGAGAGAATGTGTATATCCTCTACCACACAGACTGTAAAAGTCTTTATTGTTCATCAGAAAAGGTACAAGAGCATCCTCTAAATTGGTCCCGTAAGAGAAGACAGCTGGGAAGATGTCTGGTTTGGCAATCCTGTCAGGAGATAGTTTTCAGTGTAGGTCCCCAAGGAATGCAGTGACATCCAGCGTAAGGTTGCAGAAGCACCTCAGTGGCAGAAATTCACACAGTACCTGAATTGCAGGAGTACGTGTCTGCAAAGTTGAGGAAGTTGGCACTACCTGAGCGAAAGACTTTTGCATTAAGCATCTTTTGGTATGAGACGTCTGCCTCAGATAATGGAGAGAACTGTTGTCTCCCCAGCTTGCGGTGATTGTGGGGAAATAAATGCCTTAAAAAATTGCAAGGCTCTGAGACCAACAGAAAAACAGTCTTTCATGGAGCTTTCTAGGATAACACACTGTGTTCAGGACCTATGAGAAAATGCTTAGTCTAAACAGATGGACAGTGCAAAATAGTGGGGTGGAAAATTCACACATGGCACAGAAATATTCTGAGGAACAAAGCCAACATTTTCAAGTATAAATCCTCAGAAGCCTTGCACACAGTGAAAGAAGCATCTTGTCTGAAAGAAGCTGTTCAGAAGTGTTGGCTCCACCAACACAGACTGCCCCTGGTTATTTATTTCGGGTTTAATTCTAGTTTTAGGACTTAAGTGAGCATTCAAGCTTGAAAATGTTCGTCTGTTGCTCACTATAATGCTCCATACCAGGAGTAAGGTAGGTCAAGCAAGTCATGCCACGAAACATTCACACATCGTAGCTGCTCATAGAGCCAGACTCCCAGGTATCACAATCACTTTTAGTTATCTAAGGAGGCATTAGAGCATCAAGCACTTGTTACACATGGGCATCAGCTGATCACTTTGGCCAAAAATTTGTCCCAGGAAAACAGCAAACATGAGAGTCTGTGTGAAAATAACCAAAAGACGTTACAGCCAGATTCCCCTTCTCTTCCTTTTTCCTCTTTTTCCCCTCTCTTTAGTTTATATTTTCCATTTGGCAAGAAAAAAATTCCATTTTTTTCTCTCATTTAACCTCCTTTCAGAAATTGTATTCCCAAGCAAGCCTCCTATTTCCCTAATCCTCACTCAGTAACTGCTACAGTGGTGTAAATCAGGCTTTGGAATCAGCGTACTGAAATCCTCCTGTGATTGACAAGTCAATGGATCAAGTGTATTCAGATTTCTGAAGGCGGTATTTCCTATCTCTGACTGACAGAATGAGTTCAGGATGGATGATTTCAACCTCCTCTAATTTTTTCTTTTCTTGTAACCCAGCCCAGATCTTTTTTTTTACTTGGCACCTTATAAGATTAAAATTTCTCCTTTCTCTTCCTTTCGTCTTCCTGTCCTCTTTCCCCAGTGCTGTCTTTCCAACCTTATCTCTCAGCTCTCTTTTTTTTTCTCTTCTATAAGAAAAAGATCAAATTAACTTACACTATTTCTTCACTGGTTTTATTGACGTTTAAGAAATAAAGCTCTCTGATAGTACAAGGAAGGACTTTTTTAGTTGAATACAGTCACACATTTTTAGAAATTGATGACAAAGAATGATACAGTATTTCACTATCTTAGTTTATGTAGTTCACAAAACAATGTTATGCACTTCAGAATATGTATCAAAACATGTGGTTATATGTACACTCTACCTATACATATACATGTCTGGAAGGATGGGCAGGTGTAGGCATGTGTGTGTATGTATATTATCATTTCAAAAACAAGACTAGAAATGTAAACTGGAAATCTGTCGCAGAAACACATAAAGCCCCCAAATGACTGAACATTTACTTTCCAGAAAGCAACTCGTTTATGATTAATTCCTGCATTTACTATAATAAATAGCATGGTTATTAATTTCTACCCATAAATGAATGTCTTCAAGGCTTTTTCTTCTGTGCAGCCCATATGTCAGTACATTCTTTATTTTTGAAAAGAAGATAAAGTTATGAATATCAAGAAGATGTCAATATTTTACTAAATTTGGACCAGTTTTGCAGCTGCTGAGGGTAAATTCCATGTATTTTCAGTAGAAGTTTTTCTGGAGAGCTGTGGATTCAGTCCCAGTGTTTCTAGTGTCTCACCATGATAGACAGAGTATATTCCAGTCATAAATAAAGCCATCTAATTAAACCCACGACATTTCTTAAACCATAGCACATTTGAAAGGCACTTAATTTATTAAGCAAAAGCATCCATTATGAACATATGATCCTTGAAATAAATTCCCAAAGTATATTTGGAGACAGGCGATCATACTGTTGTGTGGAAATAACTAAATTTTCTAAATGTTATATCTTCTATTTTAAAGCCCTTGTCAGCATGTTTAGAATAACTACATGTCAGAAAGTTATTTAAAGGAGGGTGAGCAATTAACAATGTGTAATTCAGAAAGGAACCAGAATACCACTGAGTTTGGAAACCTAGAGAAGAAAGCATCTCTCCCCCACCAAGCTTTCCCTCATTCATGATTGCTACACAATAGCCGTACCCCTTTTTCTGGGCAGTAAGAGAGATTTTTATGGAAGAGTTGGTTGAAATGGCAATTTCGCTTTTCACTGCCTTATGATGATGAAAGCATTGCATATTTAAAACTACTCATGTAGTAGTTTGAAGAACTTATTTTGTTGTTTTTCTGAATCCTCTGTGGGTCTTGGGCAAGCAAGTTGGAGGATGGCTTTAGAAAATGCCTGTATAGCACAGACCCAATATGTATTCTCTTGATGGAGGAATCCCAGGAGGAACAGCAGTGCTGACATTTGACACACACTGGTTATTAAACTGCACCTCAGGGAGCATACCAGAATTGGATTTGCCAGCCATGCCTCTGTTAATAACAATGAACTGCAGTAGCTACTGTCCTTACTAACTACTGGAAAGAAAGTTAATTATTAAAATTATATGGAAAACAATTTCATTTCCCAATAGCTTTCAAGATTACTTTCATTTTGATGCAGAGTGAAAAGAAAAACAAGTAGATTTTTTTCCCAAATTAAATTCTGTTGAAACAACTCCTTGAATTTCAAGAACTCAAGCTGTGTGATCACTAGAAGTAATCAGAGAACCCTGCCAGAGATCCATCATAATATTAAATTCTGCTGAAACTTCATGAAAATGTACACATCTGAGAAATATTGCAGCCACGGCAAACCTGGATATTTCAACATTTTCCATTTTAGTGAAAGTAGTTCTTGTAATTATGTAGAAAACTAACATGAATGCTACCACTCTTCTCTTACAACAGTGCAACCAACCTAATAGTAACATGAGTCCTGTTTTGCCACTTCTGAAGGAAATTGGTTGAAATGGACAGGAAACAAATGCAATGGAAAACAGAGGTATTTTGTGATCATTGTTCTTCACAGGTTAATTTAGATCTCTTGTATTCAAAATGCATATTTACTTCAATGCAGGGTAAGTTTCAAAAGGCATTGTTTTTCCTTTTGTGCCCTTAAAATTGCACTGAAGAAGAAGCCTGGATATACAAGACTGCCAATAGGATTAAATAAATCAGTATTTTAAAAAATTATTCAAGTACAATATATTTTCGCTATGGCCCACATTGTTGGGATAAACCAGGGAAAGGAAGGACATGATCACTATGGCTAAGCATGATCTCACTGAGAAGTACATAATCTAATGTTGCCAGAGTATCTGGAAGTGGTTAGGTCTCACTCTTTTCTTCCCCCACCACCGCCCCCCTTCCTATTTTACTAAATGCAGCATGAAGAGCAAAACCAGAGTTCATGTCGCCATGCTGCGAAAGGTAAGGCAACTTTCATTGTTCTACATCTGGAGGAAATCCAAATTAATCATACTTTCTAGGAGGTTTTCTGTTGTTGCATAATCTTGACTTGACATTCTCATGTTGGTTACATTTTTAAAAACAGAATATTTAATATAAAGGATTGTTGATTAAAATTTGTATACAATAGCCACTGACCAGCTGGTTCCAACTGATGTAGTTATTTTGTATGAATTAAGTTTCATAATCTGGGGCAATTATACTTCTTACCCATGAGAAATACTTGACTTCTGCCAGTCAAGTGGGTTGGATTCCCTGATAGACTGGATTCTCTTCTGGTTTGCATATTTTTTTAAATTATTTATATTTATGCTTGCAAATAAGAACTTAATTTAAAATGCTGTTTCTCTTCATTTATTTTATCACTGTCTTTACAGAGATAGAAGTGGCTCCCGTTGCTAGAAAGAAGATATTAGGTTAAATGATGTTACAGCTTGTAGAAATAGAACATATGAATTAACGCACTTCTAAATGTTTCTCCTCTTTTAAGGACCATTCACCAAGAACCCAACACAACACCGACTGAAGTCAATAGAGATAGATGCACCGATTTCACTTACTATTGGATCAAGTTAGGAAGGTGAACACTGACAATATTGTTCTATAGAAATAACATTAAAAGCTCCCAAAATATAGATGAGCAAAGAAAACCTCACTGAAGCAGGAAATAAAAGGGCACTAACAGTTTTGCCTATATATTAGGCAAACAGAGTTTATTTGAGATATATCTGTACTGAAAGAAACCTTAGCATGGACGGAGCTATTCTACCAGTTCACTGCTACAACCACACCAGGAAATCTTTCTAAGCCTAACCAGGCTGACCACTCAAGTCAAGGTCTCATTCCCCACTCAATAGGAAAAGGTAAACACATCCTGGATGGCGTATGTCACCCATATAAAGATAGTTTCACAACCATTCCTTCCCATGTTAGTTTGAATTTAAACAACCCCTTTCTCTCCATCCCAGCTCCTCACTTCCATTTGTGTGCTGCCTCCACTGTTCTGTTGGTTCATTTCTTTGTGTAGCCATGGATGAACCAGATTGAAAAGCTGACGCAAGTTAAAAATAAACCAAAGAAAAAAAACGATTACTATTTTAACCCAGTTATTTGCTTGATCCAGTTCACCAGCTTCAGAAAGGAAATTAAAGAAAACTTTGCTTTTTTTTCTTTTTGTCAGGATGTGCCTGCATTCTGGGACACTTGAGGCCAACTCAGGATATATGATCACTTCATATTAAGTCTTCTTACATTTCTAACCCTTTAATACAAGGATATAAGGTCTGATGGTAGGGGTGAAGAATTTACCAAAAGACAACATGCTTAAGTCATTCCCAGAGATTGAATTAATGGCTAGCAGGGAGAATATACATCACTTAGATCTAATACTTAAAGCACATTTCAAAATAATTTTAATATTTGCAAACATTTTTCTACAGTAGCTATAAACAAAATATCTATTTGAAATGTGTTATAAATGTCATTTAAGTATTCATGGTTCTTTCTTGAAGAAAAAAATGAGAAGTTCTAAAGCATTTCATTCAAATGTGTAATGAAAAATTAATATTGCAAAAATATTTTTAATTATTATTTTAGGTAATGATTACTTATGATTATGATTGTTTTTAAAAAAAAAGGAATTAAAAGGTCTTTGACTAGAGTCTGTCAAGAACCTCTTGAAATCATTGGGAGGGAAGGCAGTTTTTCTATGAAAATCTTTCTGGATTTCTAGTCACATAATGCTTCCTTGAAATTAAGGTTATTATTTTCTCTACATAACAGTAATTTATATGTGAATAACTTGTACAAGTGTAAGGAAATATTTCAGCTATTTAAACACATTACGGTCATACTGTAAACCTCACATTTGGCAAAACAAAAATTTTCAAAAACTGCAATAAATGATTGTAAGTAGTAGGTAAGCATGAGCTGTAGCACATAATTCCTGATTACTTGGGACTGATGCCTTCAAAAGAAGGTTCATCTGTCTTCTACAAAATTTATTTATAAAATTGTAAAGTTTTACATGTTTATTTTGAAAGCCATACAGTAACATGTATCACTTCTCAATTTTCTACCATATTATTTCATGAAGTCACTATGTTATTTCAAAAAATTAACTGGTTTTGGAAGAATATGGGTGAGGCAGAAGGGGAGCTAAGGCTTCTTATCCTTGTAGGTTCCTTCAGAAAAAGAAGCTAGCTCCACACTACTCTCCTTGGAGTTCATAGAAGCCTTGACAGAAGCCAGTAATGCCTATAATGCCAAGCATTTCATAATATGCCTAATATTTTTATCATTTCCTGAAATGACTAATTTCACAGGAATGTAATATATTTTCTGTACACTTTTCCTATTATTAAAGTAACACAGTTTTAAAATAAATTAATGTTTACATGAGACTTGAAGTGGACTAATAAGGTTATTAGCAAAGAAAAGTGACTGGCTTTTTCTGTGAGAAACTAAGAAGTCACAATTCAAAGAAAGGATATAGGGAAAGTAAGACTGCTGCTGCTATGATGAAAAGCCACTGCAATGTATGTGCATGAAAGATTTGACTTAGCTCCAGATACATACAAAGTCCAACAGGCCATCTGATATTTTTAATTTCCAGATTAGTAAGAAAAGAAAGGCAATGTAAACAGGATAAGAGTCATTCTAGTCTTGCTAAGCCACTGTTGTGCTTGCTACAGCAGAAGTAAGGCAAAAGTCAGTCCTGACTATAATTCTTCATCAAAATAGACTTTCTGGACAATGGAATTTGCCTAGAGAGACAAGACACTCATAGCTATTTAACTTCTTACTTTAGAGTGCAAAAGGAAAAAAAGAGGAAAAATATGCTTAATTGTACTTTTTTTTTTTAGTTCAAACTCATGACTGTTCTGTCCTTCTCTTTATTGACATACACTTAAGTATTATCTTCTTATCTGACTTACAGTTGAAAATAGAATAGAAACTGTCCTAAGTGTTAATTCCATGTAACTTCATTAAAATTAGTGCACTCCTCTCATTTGTCCCACTTTTAAAGTCATGTATTTTCTTCTACGGCATTGAAATAACTCCCGATTTACACAATAAAAGTGCAAGAGATCTCTGATCCTTTGGCATGGGATTGTTCTTTTATGAACATCAATGGATTCCATTCTAAAAGATACATATGCACTTCTCCATGTGCTTTAGCTGAGGGATTGATCTGGTTTTGGAAAATAAAAAAGATTTTATGTAAATTAAATTGCTTATCTGAGATTTCTGATTGTCAGGATGCAGATAATTGAAGGCAAGTTGGAAAACAAACTGGGCTTTCTCCTAGAAAAACTGCCAGAGTGTGTCTGGAAAAGCAACTGGACCTAGAAATACTTGCTGCATACTTAACGAGGCAAAAAAGCCATACTTTGTTACCTCTTTTTTAGCAGTTCAGTATTCACTACATTTATATTAGGCACTATGTGTCTCTTAACCCAAGAAATTACTTAAAATAATTTTTTATTTGACATTATTTTGATTATTTGATATCACTTCTGCACTGATGTTCTTTCTTTTACAAAGATGAAATTATTTTGAACTTATACTAGTGTAATTTAGAGCAGAATGAGGCCCTCGGAATTACTGGAAGGGCAGGTGGCTGAGACAACCATAGCCAATAATTCCCAGTAGAAGAAGTTGGATCAGTTATTTTAAACTTGCCCAACAATAGTTGTTTAAGTTGACATTTTCCATACTAGAAATCTGGTTGAGCCTGGAAACTTTTAGAAAATATTAGCAATAACACTTTGGTTATTTGTGAGAAGAGAATAAGGGAAACCAGGTTGTTTTCTACATATTAAAAAAAATCTGAGATCTTTTCTTGGCAATATTTTAGCCCCATCTCACCCTCCTCCTGTCTTCCCCTTCTTCATACTTTGTGCCACAGTCTTAAATGGCCACATGATAAAGCTTCAAAGTGCCACTCACACATGCCCATAGAGACCTGTGAGAGACCACAGTCAAAATCCTTAGAAATTCCGTACTCACTGAACACATGAAAGCTTTACAAGGCTTGCAGAGATGAGGAGGCTGTTCCTGCACCATCTCCATAAAGTGAATGACTGAGCTCATACACAGAGTTTTGGAAATTTTTCACTTTCCTGGCCATCCCCAGCTGCTCTACCTCACAGAGGTTTGGGTATGAGAAGTGAAAACTGCAACCCCATAGTCCAATTTTTTAAGTGTTAAGGACTCGGACTGTAACAGTTGTCAGAGGGACCTCTGCTCTAGACATATGAATTGCTAAAAATACTACCTTATTTGAAAAATGAGGCCTCAGCTTTCTTAGTTCGACACATGAAATTAATGGATCCCTTTGACCTTAACCCCTCCATACTTCAGCTTCCTACAAATCAAATAGGGATAAAACATTCCATTACTTCACATGGGCATTGAGATAATAAATCAATGAATTTTTGTGGTGATTTCAGATGCAAGTGATACAGTTCATAGAAAAATCTGTGAGAAAGGTAATGATTCAGAGAAGAATTTAAATAGCGTGCACTGCCAGCTGTAATGAATCAAGCAATATTTTAAATATGTGCCTCTATATCATAATACATAGGCACCTGGATGCCAAATTAAGATTGCAGAGGCATTTTTCATTCTGGCACTTACAAACTTTTTAGTGCTTGGTTTCTCAACCTTACTCACATTTTGATGTTTGTGCATATGCCTAAAACAGCGAATTTTGCTGCAGCAGCACTTTAATTCTGTACTTAATGGTAAATTCTACAGCCTCTGAATAGAAAGGGGCTTACTTCTGACTGCCACAATTGTTGCTCTTGTAATTGTTATTAATGACTACTGACTGTAGTTTGCTCTTACAGTCTGTTTTCTCACACTATGCCCTGCCTTGCGTGTTTGTAACTCTCGTGAGAGCTGGAGAGTCACTTCAGAGACACTGTCTGTCCTTGCTTTGCAACATGCTCACTGCTGCGTAGCTGTGCTACCTGAGCACAGAGCTCTGCTTATAAACATTTCAATCTTTCAGTTGCTGACCATAACGAAAAATAAATTACCAATGCACTAATAGAGAACAGATTCACTCCCAGATTTTCGCTTACAGGCTATAAAATCAGATAAATGAACAGCAAAACAGGTAACAGTTTACCATTTCTTGCCCCGTTTCGCCTCTAAGGGACATTTTTACTGACCAGTTTGTTTTAGCATCACTTGACTTGGAGGAAGGTTAAAAATTTCAGTCTGTGCTACATGTCAATACACTTAATAACATTTTTAACTGTTGCCAGCTAAAATCAGCCGTATAAATATGTCTTTGATGTTAAATCTAGAGATGTGAAGGGGGTTAGCAGGAATATATTTTCTACTTTGTTCTGTCGCTGGCTGACTTTTGCAGGTGTGGCTCTCAGTTAATAAAGGAATAGATTTACTTGGTAAGAAAGTGCCATATTTACATAAATATTGTCCAAGGAAAGTCACAGCTTGACATTTTAACTAGAATTTGAATGAAGTGGAAATTGTAGCACCCAATAGCTTAGAGTTAATAGAAAAGACAACATGCCTATACATTCACTCCAATACCATGGTTAAAGCCAACATGGAAAAACACCAAAAGTAACAGATGCTGTGGTGAATTTTGCACATCGTCAGAAAGAAGACTTGAACTGTTGTTTTACTTGTATCCTGTTCAAGCAGGCAGGTTTCTAGAAACAGTCTTTTAAAAAAGAGCGTAGCCAAAAAGACTGAGTCTGGACATTGTGACAGCCAAGTAGGTCACCAAGAAAACAGCAACCCAGCTAATGTAAAACAGAAATAATCCTGAAGATGAAAACTAAACAAAAAAACTCAGGGATCTAGCTGAAGCAATCATTTAAATCCTAGGGAAAAACCCCAGGTTATACAAAACAATTTCTCTAAGAGAGGTCACTATAAATCCAGATAAACAAAGATTAAAATAGCAGCAGCAGAAATTCATCATAGCAAATCAATTTTACAAAGTAAAAGTCCTTTATCTCAGTGATAAACTAGAGATAAACTAAAAGCATGCAGAAGAAAATCACACAAAAGAATAACTACAACCTTTGGTGTACTATATCAAAGGTAAGTCTGGAATACCATCCATTTTTTAGTAAGTTTAAAGAGCACAAATGTAAAAAGAACATAAAACTTTTGATGAATCCTGAGATCAGGATAATTGGGTGTACCAAATACAATATGTATGTTAGCAGCATCCCAAAACCCGTCAGAAACAGAATCCCGTGTACAAAAACCATAGGAAATCATGGTCACCATTCTAAGCAATGCAGTATGAGCACAATACAGACTGAAAATGTTTTATTCACTGGAGCTTTTACAAGATAAAAATGATGTGGTTTTTTCAATACATTTGTTGCACTGCTGCAACTTGATCCACAATGAAGGTCCTACAAATGATGGGTGTTAGGGTAGCATTCAAATACACATGTAGGCATTAATTAGACATAGCAAGCTGCTAGGGAGCAAAACTAACATCGCATTAAAGAACAGCTTTTGAAAATTACAGCCGAAACTTAATAAAAGTTAAAATTCAGTTAACTGTGCACTGCATTGTGGTTCCCATGTTATATCAATAATGGCAATGAGTTTTAAGCTTTCCTACAAAATACATAGGGACCAATTTGCATTACAGTCAGAAGAGAGTTTGCATCTAACATTTCAAGCACCATAACAAAAATGTTCTATCTTGTCTCCCTCTAAATGCTAAACCAGAATTCCCAAAAGATAAAAATTACAGGAGCTTTTAAAATATATCAAAGATAGCAGGACCATGCCATGAGCACTGTTCTCTATATATAAAGTCCCTGTAAATGCTGGAGACGCTGTTGCAGGCCTGACTTGATCCCATTTCTAATCTGCCTGTACTTTTCCAAACGTTCCTCCAGAGATCCAAACTGTTTCATTTTGTCACAATATTATCCAAAAACTGTTCCTCCTGTACATTTTTCTATTCAATATCTGAACCAGATAATGATTGTGATTCCTTCAAGTAATGTAATAATGTTTGCAACTCCAAACAGCTGTCATCAGTTTTGTAAAATACCAAAAAAACCTAAGTAGTGGCCCGGTTTCAGCTGGGATAGAGTTAGTTGTCTTCCTAGTAGCTGGTACAGTGCTGTGGTTTGGGTTCAGTATGAGAAGAATGTGGATAACACACTGATGTTTTCAGCTGTTGCTAAGTAGTGTTTAGACTAAGTCAAGGATTTTTCAGCTTCTCACATCCAGCCAGCGAGAAGGCTGGAGGGGCACAAGAAGTTGGGAGGGGACACAGCCAGGGCACCTGACCCAAACTGGCCACAGGGGTATTCCATACCATGTGGCATCATGCCCAGTATATAAACTGGGGGGAGTTGGCCTGGGGGGGCCGCTGCTCGGGAACTAACTGGGCATCAGTTGGCAGGTGGTGAGCAATTGCATTGTGCATCACTTGTTTTGTATATTCCAATCCTTTTATTATTATCATCATCATCATAAACATCATTATTATTATTACCATTATTATTATTTTCTTCCTTTTCTGTCCTATTAAACTATCTTTATCTCAACCCATGAGTTTTACTTTTTTTTTCCCAATTGTCTCCCCCATCCCACTGGGTGGGGGGAAGTGAGCGAGCAGCTGCATGGGGCTTAGTTGCCGGCTGGGGTTAAACCACAGCAGTAGGCAGGATGGACATAAAGAATTCTGAAAGCTCTAAACCCAAGTTTTAGAGAACCTTTGTGTCATCTCTGCAGCTTTCAAAAGATGGTTAGAATGGAATTTGCCACATGCTTTCTTAACTTCTCCTGATTTACATAATAACAATACAAAATTGATTATAAATTGATGATGAGTTTCACTGAGATTACTCCAACTGATTGGCACTAAAGGAACTAGTGCCAGCTATGTATGTATGTATGCATTAGTATTTATTTATTCTGTTTGTGTATATGAAAGCAGGTGGTTCAGACTAAGACTTCTGAAGCCCTGACACAATTTCCCTCTCACAAAGAGTGACTTGGACTTGAAAAATGGAAAAGAAAGTGTTCTCATGCCTTCAATAAGCCTTTACTAAGAATACTGTATATTTCATTACGGGGTTTTGTTTATGTAAAAGATCATTTGAGTTTGTATACATTTCCATTTTTCTACAGAAGTTGTTCCCTATCAAAATTATCCTCAAACCTGTCACTTTCAAATCACATGATAAACATCAATAAATTATCAAGAGATATGGAACAAGTCCATAACAAACATGAAATTACTATAAGATTTAGGTCTCCTAAGGATTTGACTTCTTAAAATCAGTGATTCAGTCATAAAAGCAAGGATATTCAGAGAGGACTGAAAAAATTGAAGGAGTAGGCTCCTTTTGAACCCTTTGAAAATCCAAGGTATGATCATGGAGCAGAGTAGCATTTATTTTTTCTAGCATACATTAATGATTTAGCCAATCAGATTAGAAGACAGCAGCAACAGAAAAAAGCAAGAGTTTTAGTAACAACACACATGTCTTATGACTTTGATTAATGCAAAGGTACTTAAACATAGTACAGAACTAACAGTGAGGTACATAAGTGAGAATGATCGTAAAGAGCACTGGACCAACTCAGCTCATGGGGTAGTGTATACTTGTAGGATGTGCTTCTAAACCACAAACTTCAGAAACAGATTCCCTAAGCGATTCTTGCCCCATTCGTCTCTTTTTTTTTATAACCATTGTCTATTTACATCTTACTGACTGAAATTCTAAGGTCCTGTCTCAGTAAGCTCCGACCTCAAGAGAAAATCTTCACTGGATTAGCTGCACAAAGTCTCCTTTGATTCTTCAAAATTAATTCAGGGACCTAGCATGCATAGTCTCCTCCTTCAGTTACTCAACAATTTATTAAAATTATGCTGGTCTTAAAATATGTCAGTATTCGCTTTTCTCTCAGCATACAAATGATTCTTCGCCAGCCTTATCCAGAGGCATGGAGCACCTTACGCAGTCGTAAGGAAGAGGACTACAACACACGTACAAGCACTGAAAGCTAATTATGCTACCTTGGGCATCAAGTCCATAAGCAGGCAGTGCTTCCCCCCAGAGCCCCTAACGGCCAGCAGGAAGACTTGCATTTGATTATGGGCCCGGGGTCCAAAGAGCAGGTATATTGGGATTCTAGGCTTTTCCAGCCACTAACAAAGGTTTAGGAAGTCTTTGCTACAGATCACTACCCTACATTAGCATTTAAGCACGTAAACAGCATAAATACATGAAAAAATTGCTGAGCTGTTAGAATACTTTCTCTATTTGTAGCTTCAGGATGTTAAATAATAGAGCAGATTTCTCTTTACCAAGAAGAAGAAGGATGGTTAGCTTCAACAAGGCATTTTTACACATGTAGATAGTTGTTTCTTTTAGTACAATCACAGTGATTAAAAAAATCTTGGTAAGAAAGTTACCTAATTAATCTAGCCTTTTCCCTTATTCATGAAATATTAGCAATATTAACAACTAAAAATACTTCTTTAAATATGTATTGGAGTAAAACCAGTTCTCTGTGAATATCAGTATTTGTAAATTTATATAATTCACTTGCATTTATGAGACAGCAACATCATTGGTTGTGTTTTGTAATTATACGAGAGTACAAGTTTACCTAATCCTCATGTATATCAAAAAGGAAGTTTGCCCACTTTTTTCTTTAACTTCATGTCATTGTTCTACTTTTCTACTCTATTATTTCTTTTAACAAGATGGACAGCTGAATTGAATAATTCCCTTTGCCTCTCCCATCTCAGATCTCCAAATCACTAGACAGTGACAAAAGGCAATTGGCAATTATTAATTGGGAGTTGTCTGTACTTGTTTTACATTTTTAAAGTGCTGTATAAGTCCCATTATTCATAAATGTTCTTTTGCAGAAACTGAGAAGCTATCATTTTCTTAACTATATTTTCCTAGTCATACCCATGGAAGTGTTAAAAACAGTAACAACTCTGGTGCTGACTCATTCCCCATTGCCTCCAAAGACACTGGTGTTGAATGAATATGAACAGTAGGTTTAAAAAGTATGCTACCCATGAACTGAGCAGTAATGCATTGCTTTGAATCCCAGTTCCAGGAAACTGGAAACTCCTTTTCCATAATTTTAAGAAGGGAATTAAACATGTCCTACTGTTATTTTGTTGCTACGTTCAAATGAGAAGCAAGTATCTTGCCAAATTTGAAGAAGAGTTTTGACTGATTTAAAAAAACTTTTTCTTTAGAAAATCTAAAAATGTATCTATTTTAATATATAGTTCTGTAACATCTATTTGGCAAAAGCAGGTGGTGCACTGGGTTGCAGGTCTCTCTGCTCTAGTATCAGAATCTAATAGTTCGGTAGGAGCTCAAATTGACACTAAATCAATTTGCTGCTAGCTAGTATTTCTACAGCATTTTATCCCAGTGCACCGAAAGTGAGTGAAGAAAGTT
This sequence comes from Harpia harpyja, assembly GCF_026419915.1. Lineage (NCBI taxonomy): Eukaryota > Metazoa > Chordata > Aves > Accipitriformes > Accipitridae > Harpia > Harpia harpyja. The sequence continues at coordinate 31,129,573 of NC_068942.1, read as the reverse complement.
GGTTTTTTGTTTGTTGGGTTTTTTTTTCTTCTTCTTAGAAGCCAACATTTGCCAGGTAATAATTCCAGGCCAAATTGCTCCAAACCAAACACCATAGCTCTTAGTGGCAAATGAGCTGGAGAAGAATTTTCTTCTAGAAACTTTTGGAATGATACCTCCCTTGCAAAGAGTAAGTAAGATTGGAAATTTGAGGTTTCCCACTCCCTTGTGCAATGTCATCTTTTCACCTAGAACAAAAGAAAGGAGAAACAGAAAAATAATATTGGAGATGCTCATTTGCAGGCACATGCAGACCTGCTAGAACTGTACTGCATTTTTTACCATCGCAAAGTCTTTCAAAGACAGTTTTTTTCCCTTAATGCATCTACCTGTCCCACCCACGTCCCTACTCTCTCCTCAGGATAATTCAGTATTGTAACAACCACCTTTTGGCCTTCTCAGGTAAACTGCTTGTATCTTCTGGTGAACAGCCTGTCTTATTGACTAATTTCATATAGCTAAAATTGAAGGCTAAAAAGCTTTACTCAGCTTTGCTTTACTCAAAAAAAAAAAAGGCTTTTTAACATAACTTAGTTTATTTTTGTACATAAGAAGAGATAAATCACATGAAGCTGGGCCTGTGTCTGGGAGACTTCAGTCCCCAAAATACCAGTAGTATTACAATCACAAAAATAGGGCTTTGTAGAGCCCATCCCAATTTAGCTAAAATATTGGTCTCCTGACACTGTCATTATATGAACACAAAGCTCTTCCTAGTCTCAGCTCCCACTTGCAGTTTATAAATAGCTGCGGTGCTCTGTGCAAAAACAGGTTGCAAACAAGACGGAAGGAACCAGTAGTGGGAAATAACCTACCCTTTTGCTGGGGTCTAATTATTGTTTGTACTGCTGCAATGACCAGAGTCAAAGCACTTAAGTGCCCTGTGTGCTTTGGAAATTAACTATATCCTTTTTCTCTTCCTTGGGATTTTGTGGAAATGATTCATAAAACAATATTAAAGTGGAGTCCAGTAATGGTAGGTTGAGCAAAAAAATAGTTGACATTAAAAATACTTTTCCATATTTTTTTCCGCACTACCACTCCTTCACATTTCTTCAGGCAACATTTCTGCCTGGCACTGACACGGGAAGAGAAAGTTTGATGGGCTGAGGGCAAAGGAGCACATAATGTCACTAAGGCGATGAGGAGGTACCCAACGCACTCAATGGCAGCCGTAGTACAAAGAGGACCTACCAGATAGAGCCGCTGGCCCACAGCCCATGCGATCTCGCCTGCCTGAGGAAAGGTGCTATCGAATTAGACTTTGTCTGGCCAAGACCTGTGGGACAAAGAGCAATTTCTATAGGAAGCAATGATCTTAAAAATCCCAACAGAAAAATGTTGGACTTCTGCCAAACAGCATATTGGGAGCTTTGGGAGCTTTTAAAGAGGTAAGTTTCCCCCTGCAAGGGAATTACCTTACACATGTACTCTTTTTCCTCTTTGACTATTTTTTTTAGGGAGATGCTATTAACTTTGCAAAAAGGCAGCAAAAGCCAGTAAGCCTATAGTTGGACAGTTCTTCCCTTGGAAAGCTCAACAAGAGTGTCTATCAGGTCTGCTCCTAAGACTGAACAGCACCCGTCTTTCCAATGCAGTTTGCTCCTGTGCCCTCCCTGCCCCTGGTATTTTCAGCTGGAAACCCTTAGCCTAAAATCACATTGCATCCTCTATTCAAAGAAGATGTGAAAAGAGACCCAATAAAAATATTTAAACACTTGGTCCCAGGAGGAGCTTTCAAAACTGAGGATTTGGCATCCATATGACATATATAGCACACAGCAGTATGTAAGTGACTTAGACTGACAACACAAAAATTTGATACCCTGCTGCCCAGACAATACAAAATCCCGAGGATAGTGACACGTCTGAAATCCATCCTCTCCAGAAATGTTGCATGTAATGCCAGACAACAGTAAGGCATTCCTGTCCACTCGTGACCCCCAGTCAGGAATTTTTGCTGGAGAGTAGGCTGGATCCGGATTTATTCCTTTCCTTTTAGACTGCAGTGGAATGGTTTCTGCATAACTGCCTTGAGGTTAACACACTGCTCCGGGAAGGACTGCCTTGGGTTTAAAATTCCTCTTCAACCTCAAACCCATGGTTTCTATTTTCTAGAGAATTTTCTAATTGACACACTATCCGTAGGCAGTAAATAAGGTTCCAAAAAGAATTATAACACGTTTTAAAAGGAGGCAGAGAGGGAATTAGGAACTTACGAACTAGTCAGCCAACTGCAATTCTCAGAAAAATACTGCAATAAACAACGGAACAATTTGAAGGTCTTTAAGGGATAGCCTGAGAGATTCGTAGGGAACCCTTGCATTAAACCAATTTAATCTCATGCTAAACCAGGCAATAGGCCTTGTGGACAGGAAAGAAGCAGAAAAGATCATATGTATTAACTTGCAAAAAAGTTTTTTGATAGTTCCATGAGACTTAATTTCAAGCAATCCAAAAAAATATCATGATGAAACTAAGGTAAGATGGTGCAAAAGCACTTTGGAAACTATTTTAACTATTTTTTTAAAGAAAATTTAAAAAAAATTAATAGTTCATTGTCCAAAGGGAGGGATGATTGAGTATAAAACCACAGAGATTTTCCTTACATCTGGTACTACTCAATAATGTGGAATCAGTAAATTAGATTATCAAATAAAAGAGTAATTTATTGCAGTTGTATTTTATATTAGGTTTTGGACAGTACATAAGCAGATTGAATGACAGAATCAGAATTTGGATGCTTCAACAAATTGGAGAAATGATCAATGCAATAAAAAAAGAAGACAAGTTCAAAGTCTTATTCTGTTTAGGGTTTACCAAAAGTACCACTGCAAGATGAGTAGGCAGAATTCCTTCAAAAGAGAATCTGAGAGTCACTGTGGTTCATAAGCCAAGGTGAATCATCACAGTCTTACTATTGTGAAAAAATAAGCCATACTGGGATGCATAAACAACAGTGTGGCAGACAATGCAATATGAAGTAGCGTTTCTACTCCCACAGACACGGAGAGATGCTTGAATCGAGTATTGCATCCTGTTTTGGGCAGCTAACTTCACAAAAGGAGTTGGACCAACTGGAGCAGGCTAAGAGGCAAAATATGTACTCTGGAGCAAAAGACTGAAAGAACAGGGTTTCCCTAATTTCAGAAGAAACCTAAACCTATAGAACTCCAGCAATGATTTAGGCAGACAGTCCATTAGTTGCTCTATGAAATGACCAAAGCTGTGTCTGAAGGGCTGTGAAGAATTAGGTTGCTTCCACTGTCCTCCGAGTGAGAAAACCCAAACTGAAAAGATTTGCTTTTGGGGGGCCATGTCATCCATATCTAAGACTGCAAGGAAACTACCACTACTGGCTTTCCTCTTTTTTTTTCCTCCTTACCATGTCTGGCTTATTTTCATGAATAACCCCATTATTAGCAATGTAAAGTCAGCACAAGCTGCACAGAAGAACACAGGGCTGAAGCAGACATCCCAGACCTCGAAACAGTAAATGCAAATGAAAACAGATCTGGCAAAAAAAAATGCAGTAAGTTTAAAATGAAATGTAAACTGGGGAAAAAAATTAATAAAATATTTAACTACATCTGGAAATATATTTTAAAAGATCAGTTTCAGCCCTGATAAGTTAGGGGAATGTTCATTGAAAACCAAGGCACCTATGCAGCAAGCCTCTGTTTTTAACCAGATGACTAACTACTACCCACAGGAAGGAGGTCATTAGCAAAGTCTTCCTTGCACTGTTCAGTGCAGCAGAATAACTTTGACAAGGAGCCATTAAAAATGTTAATTTAACTATTAATACTTTATATAAACTTTTTAAAAATTGTATTTCAAATTTAGAAGGGCCTTAATACAAAATCAGAAGTTACCATATATTTTGTCCAGTGAGCAGAAAAACTGTTTACTTAAATAAAGTAATCTTTACTTTGGATTATTTGACCTCTCTCCCAAATTACAGGGAGATCTCAGACATCGCTAATCAACAAACATCATTTATTACAGGCATCAACATGGGTGGGAAATGGTGCTTCCTAAGGTCTGTATTTCATGTTAAAAGGCATGACAAATGTAAACTCTTTGTTCAAAACCATACTTGAAAACTTTTATTTCAACACCATGTATGGTCAAAACCATATTTTTAAATGAATGTTTAAAGACTGAGCTATTGCACCTTTTAGGTAAGTAGCAGAAGACAAGGATTCAATTTGGCTGAATGCCCCTGCCAGAAGGCAGTAACAAGAACCCAAATTCCTCTTTTTGTGTCACACTAACTAAAGTTATGTCCATAGTTCAGGTCAAGTATATTCACAGCACACAGCTTCATTAACCCTACAGTCTAGGGATTTGTCCCTTCTAAATTGACGTTAATCTCATTGCCAGCCTTTCAGTGTTCAGTCTTATATTACGCTGAATTGCTTAAAATATGTTTGAAATACACTATACCTCCCTGCTCCTTTAAATCCAGCAATAAGAAATAAGTTACTAGTTGTTAATGCCCTATCCTGAAATGTTTGAGACTTCTGTTTAAATCATTATCCAGAAACAAACAGACCTAACTTAAACCCCTGTTTCTTCAATCACTGGTCTATCCTGGACCATCCTGGACCACTGATGATATTGTGCCACTATGGATATAAAGCACAAATAATCAGTGAGTCTGAGACCAAAAGATAATTAGGTAGACACTTAACTAATAGGTGTGACACCTGTGTTTCAGCAAAGGTTTTTACATCTTGTTAGAGAGTGGAAGAGTAACAGGAGAGATCAAGAGGCCCTAGTCACTCGCTATATACTGACGACACTGTACAGTCTGAGGATTAAGGGAGTCTTCTGAGAAATGCAGGCTCAAATCCCAGAAGATGGAAGAGAAGATTAAATTTAAGGTCTTGTAGTCCCTAACAAGTGCCCTGACCCTGCACGATTAGGCCAATACCGCGACATAGCTGGATTTGGAAACCATGTGAGGCTCTTCGTTTATCTTCTTTTTCTTAAAAGTGCATAAATCATTTCAGGTCAAATGCACCTTTTCATGCTGTAAAAATGAAATTATGATGGTTTCTGTTCCTTATGGTTTCTGAATGTTTTCAAGGTCAGGATAACAAAGAACTAAAACAGATGTCTAAGAGTTTATAGTGTCCCAAATATTGGAGCACAGGCAGGACAGATTAGAAAAGCATCTGTCAGGAGTGACATGCACTGATCCATAACTCTTTGGGACAGGAAAATGGACCGGGTGACTTCCTGAGGGTCTTAGCTAGCTCTGTTTTTCTCTGGTCCTTCAGAAGGGATCAGACTGGGTTTAATCTTAGCAAAAGCAGAAATTTCTCCCACAGGCTTAAAGATTACAAGTTCATCTGAAATATAAAAAATTTAGATTCAACTGCATAATTTGAAATACAGACATATGTTCTTAGGGCTTGCAAGTACTCTACCTGTCATTTTAACGCGATGCTCTAAATACAGTATTACTGTTTAACTTCAGGATGATGAGTTAAGAGAATGTATTGAAATCTTGCGGAAGAAAAGCAGAAAATCATGTCCTGTGGAATAGTGGATGCATTGTGTCAACTGACTGAATATATTTATCAACAGTCATATCTGATCATGCTGCAGTGCTATCAGTTTTCAAAAGCTAAGTGGATTATGGTCTATTTGGTACGTAGCACAGCTCGAAGAAAAACATCAGGCAGCATATGGGAACAGATACTGCTGACTCAAAAGACACGCTTTCCTCTGACTCAGAACTAAGCCAGACACCTACCACGGTTTTACATACTGATAGGGTAATATTTTCAGGTGAGTGATACACTAAAGCCATTGCTAAGGAGAGTTCATGTCACTCTGGATTGGCAAGACTTGGAGTATCACTTTTGGCACGACACCCAACCCCACATAAATTCTCCAGTTTCAACAGAACACAAAGGTGGTTTATTTTCTTGCTATCACAAGTTGTTGGGGAGACTATAATGCAAAGAAGCAGCTTCACTGCAGTATGGTTATAGTTTGCATATGACTATATTAAATGCTATAGGACAGCAAGCATTAGATGCATTCAGGTTATTACAATGTAATTTTAGAATTTTCCCTTTACTTGTAGATTTATTTTTGCTTGAGACATTATCTACTATTACAGTTAAAAGGGAAAAATCTTTCTAATATTTATGGCCACTAATTTAAATTATTACACACACTTTGACTCACTGAATGTGTACACTTTAGCATGAATAAATACTAACACAAAGCTAGGGAGTACTACAAATAGGACTATAATTAGACAGATGTGGAAATACCAGAACTTAATACCAGACGCTGTGTGCCATTGAATAGTCTTACATTTCTTGCCAATCCTATAATTTCACCAATTTAAAAAATTAGGCTTTTGAATACTAAGGAGGCATATGGAATGGAGGGAGACCGGCTCTTTAGGAAGGACAGGCTAGGAAGACAAGGAGGAGGAATTGCCCTTTGTGTGAGAGAGCAGTTGGAGCACATGGAGCTCTGCCTGGGGATGGGTGAGGAGCCGAATGAGAGGTCTGGGACTGGAGCATCTCCCCTGGGAGGACAGGCTGAGAGCTGGGGCTGTTCAGCCTGGAGAAGAGAAGGCTCCGGGGGATCTCATCAATGTCTATAAATAGCTGAAGGGAGGGTGTAAAGAAAATGGAGCCAGGCTCTTTTCCGTGGTAGCCTGCTTGAGCAAGGCGACCTCCAGAGGTCCGTTCTAACCACCACTCTGCGAGTCTGTGACAAACTACGGGGGAGTCTGTATAACCATCCACCTTCAGTTGCCCATGGGGGACAGGATTCATGGTACCTCATGTGACCAGTGTGAAATATAGGTGCTTACTCTAATTGTCCATTCTTTCTCTACGGTCAAGAGAAATACTGCTGAAAAGCAATCTATCCCATCTTAAACACTTATTTCAGAACAGGATTAATTACCCTCTAGAAGGGCTTCTCTCTCTCCAAGAATTATAGAGGAAGCCTAGACCACTAACTCACATTTGACACTTAACTCATGGGGGCAAAAGTTAAGTGGGATGTATCCTACTACAGTAGGTTTCTAAATGAGGTGCAGCCCAGAGTTAGGTGTCTGGTTTTCCACTTGAAGGGAAATGATTCTGATTTAGCTTGAGTTAAATGTCTGAATTTGTGGCAATACCAATTCACAAATTTGCTGCGTTACAAGTCAGTCCTCTGATTAGGGTTTTCTGTACTTGTCATTTTGTTTCCTGTTTTACATTATATCTTATATAATACAACACCAGATTAATGAAATTTCTTGTAATTCACCCTCTTTAAGCCATGACAGTTACTTTGAAGACAACATCTTACACCATTTTTGCCATATAATAACATGTCAGAAGACAGAATGTAAGGAAAATATACAAATATGTAGGCAGAAACAGACAGCTCAGATCAGGGAAACTTGATAAAGACAGTATAGGAGACATACAGAGCATAAGGGAGAGGAAAACCAACTGATCCCTAAGACTAAATACAAAACTGCATTCCTGACATTCAGCAGGGAGAAATAAAGTAATACATTTTCACCTCTGCTTCCGAGGTTGAAAACTGCAATCCTTGAAGAATGTTCTAAAGACGACTGACTTGGTGCACAAGATACAGGATGGAAACGACAGGAATAAAGAAAAAATAAATAGGTAGTCTTGCAGCAAGTAAGATGAAAAAAACAATATTGTTACTATTCATTGGTCCCTATAATGCCAGCAGAGAAAAAGCAGAAGGAAGAGTTGTCAAACACAGGTAAGTAAAAATCCTTAAATATAAAGAACTTGTACTGCGAGTAGAGAAAGCAGTACACAAAAGTAAAGATGTTACATAATTACATAACGTAATAACGAAGAACGCACGCTGCTTTGTTTCTAAAGAATGAACGGATTTGAGTGAGGCAGTGTGTGAATGGGAAAATTATAGGTAGGAATTTTTTTTTTTTTTGTAAAGTCCATGGCTATGATGAATAAGGAGATAAATGACAACATTAATTTGTTTCAAGCAGTATTCTCCTGACGGTGCTTCACAGGCTGAAATGTATTTATGAATTGACTGGAGTAGCCATGTACTTTGCCAGTAATTTTCTTCACTTGCAGGCTGTACTGATACCTCTTCCGTTTTCTTAACTAATCAGCAGTTTTAGTAAGTTTTCTTAGAAGCCATAGTATGTTTTTAAAATGTTCTACTTTTTAAAAATACTAGTTTCATGGTTATGTTCAAGAACTTTTACCCCCACATTTGCCTATTTTCTTACTTTGTTTTGGTTGCAGCCTGACTAAAGAAAGTCAGCCTCATCCCCCAAGAGTTGGGCAAGTTATTTAAGTTTTATTCCTCTTCTCTACATTTTTTGTCTGCTGCATGTCGCAGTGAGCTGTGCTGACTCCTACTGACTCTGTTCTTCGTCTCCTAGTTCTTCTCATGTTTTGAACAGGAACCCATAACATCTAATTAAGGGTGTGAATTCCCTTATGCTGGAACCATCAAAAGCTGGGCATCCCCAAATGACTACTGCCTTGCAAAACGTGACTTATGCTCTGACATAATTTAGATGCTTTCGAAAAGTAAACTTTTAAACTAAAGGCCAACTTCCAAAGGCAAAACTTACCTTTTGCTCAGCTCTTAATCAGAGATGAAGTCGCATTTATTTGTTTCCAAAATCAGTTTCAGATGTGAGAATGCACCTGAATAAAGCAGAGTAAAACTGGAATACACCAATGTATACACTAGTGTTTCAGGTGGGAACTGCACAATTCTACAGTGGGAACATTTAAACACAGATAAGGAATAGTTGCAGTGGCTCCAGAATTTTGCGTCTAAACAGGTGTAGAAACAAATGTGTCCCACTCTTCTTGGTGTGGAGATGCTAACTCGTTATTAAAGCAAGCTACCTATGTGGCATCAGAAACACGTTCAAGCAATAGCTAGTTTCAGAAAACAGGATTATTGCTGAGATGCATGTGCCTACAGCTTGCATTGCTGAGAACACATACGAACACACCAACTGCAACAACATTACAATCCCCAATTTTGGGCTTGATGGCAGGTTCAGAACTACTAGTTTGAAAAATGTAAAAAGGTGCATGGCAGTAGGGGTACGAAGGAGGCCCTTCTGCATAAAGAAACCTGCACAAGCAAACTACAATGTATTCAGTCATCATATTCTCAGTGGGGTACAGGTCCCTACTATTAGTTTGGTATGTATTATTTTGGCCAACAGTCTTACATGAGTGCTGGCCAAAGTAATATTCTGACTGTGCAAGCCCTGGGAAAAGACAATTTAATTACACATGTAGCAAAGGTTGGTGCAGAGTTCATCTGGCAGATTGAAAGCAAAATAGTGTTAAGACCTACAACGCCGCTTGAATGTCAGTGTTGCAAAAAGTGCATGTTTATTGATGGCCTGATACACTCTACCCGCTGCAAGACCAAACGAAAATCCTTTTTTATAACGAAGACTTGGCATATTTTTGATTTGCTGAGCCAGTTTACTCAAGCTAAAGGAAATTAGGGATCCAAAACAATCTCAGCGCCAGATCATGGAGGCTGATAGTTCTCAGATGCTTTCTTGTTTAAAACCAAATAGAAAAGCCACTAAATTTTTTTTAGGAAGTAGAGAAAATTACTATCTTTTCTTTGTATTGGCTTACAACTTCCATCTTGATTTTTAAATACACATGATTTTCTCCATTTAAAGCAATACTAGTTAACCTCTGCATTTGTGAGCTTTGAGTCATAAGACGACACATATTTTGGTTTCCAGGTGATTTGTTTTTCCTGTTAAATTGAATACAGGCATATCTTTTCTAATAAACTGACAATTATGGTACTATACAAAAGCGAAATGTTCACTAAGCAAAGCAGTGACAAAAGGACACGTATGCCTAACAAGAAAATATCATCATTTATATTTTCTATGACATGTTCTAAATATCCTTCTTGTACAATATTTTTAATTGTCATTTAATGGTATAATTGTATTTGAGCATGGAATAGAACTGCAACAGAGCTTCTGTTAACAGCTTTGGCTTCTATCTTTCAATTTTTAATTCAAATCTCAGAGTTAAAATCAAACAATAATGAAATCCCAACAGTAAATGACAAGACAGATTTTGAGTCTAGTAACAGTACAGCTTATCAGTTGACAGAAGAAGTGGACCTGTAAAGTTTTCCTGTCTCGATAATTTGTTGGTATTTTGCTGCACCACAAAAGCCCAGAAAAATCAATGAACATTCCTCCCTAGCAACAGAGGGGAAAAAACCAGGAGCAGGGTGGAGAGGATGCTGAACAGGCAATGAGTGACTGATAGCTGCAGTAATCTGAACAGACTGAGCAAAGAGATCACTGTTTAGTTCTGGCTGCAGCACTAAGAGCATAAGACAATAAAATCTGTTAACATTTTAGACCAAAACCATAAATGAATTTTCACACTCATCCAAAAAAACTTTTCAAAAGGGAATAGTTACGAGTCCTTGTAATTGCCATTAAAATGTCAAAGGTATTATTATTAAAGTACCACTTTAGCAGTCTTCATGGTTAGCATTGTTGAAAGACAGTAACAAAAACCCCCAGAATTAGATTGCAGTTTTGTAACAGCAGCTGTATAGGATCTTTACGGCAGAATTTCCTACACATACAGTCATAGCAAATATGGAAAGTGCTATTAGTGCCAAAGGCTCCATTCATTGTCCCTATGGTGAGGCTCTGATTTGCCCCCTAACATGTCTTGAGAAAATATTCCCAGGCTGTCAGCTCAAACAGCTTGCTGAGATAAACACCGTGATATATCCAGAATGTCAGACCATTGGACTGTCCCAAAAAGAGTGTTTGGAGAAAATCTAACTTAAGTGAAATCAAAAAGCCCCAGCTTTCCTAATGTATAGGCGTAATCTACTTCAATAGGAGTAAGTAAGTAGACATGTTGTAAAAGCGCGTAACAGAAAACTCACCTGTGAGCAATGTTGTGCAAATTTTTTTTGAAACTATCAATCTTTAGGATTACTCCTGTAATACTTAAATACCATCTACTTGGATTGTATGTTGCCTAAGTGCCAATTACGAATGTTAAACCTGCTGAGTGACAACTACAGCATGTGCCTATAAAAGATCATGACTTCTTCAGTCATGAAAAATCCTTCTTTAGCAGATCTCCAAAGTTTTAACACATACTGTGCATAAAGTCCATAAGAGAGACAATTCTTTTACTGAACAGACAGAAGGCAACCTGAGGAATTCACTGAATTTTCCCAATAAATAACTGAAAAAGGGCTTCACAATGTTTGCTTGTATCTGTGAAGTATCAGTAGTAGTTCCCTACTCCCTCTAACCAGTCCGTGGCCAATGCACATTATCAGAGTTCCAGAAAGAAACTGAAATTACCTTCTCTTCCAAAACCAGAAGCAGTTTTAGGAGCTGAAAATGGAAAATTACTCTCATTATCACTAAAGCCTATAGACAAGATCTAGCCCAAGGTCATGATGCTATACCAGAAACCTTTAGCATACCACACCTTGTATATGAAGTGCCTATTTACATTAATGGGTGAAAAGGTCTGTGCTAAATCCTCATAATGAATTCAGAGTATTTTTTATAAATATGCGTGGCCAAAGAAACCAAACACATATGAAGAATCCACTGTAAAGTCTTTCAGTTTTGACAATGTGCTAGAGCAACACACGTAGATTTCCTACAATAAGCTTAATTCTGTATCACTCTGGAACCACTTCATTCCACTCAAAACCACAAACACATCACATACAGCTCCAGCACTGAAATTTCCATAGCAGAAAGGTTCCCCCCACCAGCACAGAGCACAGGTCTGTTCCATCAATCTTCTGCTACAACAGTGTTCCTTAGGTGCTATATGCCAGCAGTGGAGGGCTTGAACGTATGTGAACATATATGCTGTGACCATGCGGGCCCAGGCCATGGAAATAGAACAGGCTTCCCGACTGCGTTATTGAGTGAAACGTGGACATAGGAGAGGAAAGAACTAACGTTTAACAAGCATGAGACTTTTTAAAGGGCTGCGCAAAAGGAAGCAGTTTGAAAACAGATTTGGACTGAAGACATCCATCAAACAATAAAGAGGAAAATATGCTGGGGGGGAAATAAATGAGACCAAGCCACAGAAATGAAGCTGACATAGTAAAAATTGACAAGAGCAAGAAGCTAAGCAATTTAGAAGAGTTTCATATGCACAAAGAAACAATCATCAGTGGGAAAACATGAAGAAGCACTCAGTTAAGTATTAATGAACTTTAGAAATATTAAAAGCAGAATTTCCAGGTAAGGCAAAATTTAAGAAATTATACACCTGCATTGCGATATAAATACCATGAGGAATTTGAACTAGCTAAAAAAACTCAAATAAAGGACCTTCTATTAAAAGCCTTCTTTCCCCATTAAATTCTTACCTCAAGATGTGGAAACCTGTATTTTGTAGTTTATGATCTCCTTTGCATCACAGTGCATGAAGTTTCACCCAGTGATTCCCGTACTGAAGCCAGTAACTTATATTTGTCAGAGCATGTGAATTTGTCGGATTTTCATCGTCCGTTCCACCTTACTCTTCAAGTTAAGAAACCTTTAGAAGCCTACATTTTCTCCCTGTGAGATACCACTGTATCTACTTTTTGAGTTAAATAGGGAGAGTCCTTTACATGTCTCACTGTTTCCAGTCTTTGAATATTTTTTGCAGCTTTGCATTCTCACTGATGCGTCACTATCTCTTCTAAGACACGGCTGTGGACCTACCACTTCTCAAACACAAATTTTACAGAAACAATTGACACTGCCCCGCAGTCTCTTCCACTCCATTACCCTGTTCGCCAGAAAACCAGAAGACCACAGAATCTGAGAGACACCACGGTGCTGAACCTAATCTGAAGAGGGAGGAGAAAAAGGGCTAAGAGTAGGAGCGGTAAGCGTAAAGGAAGGAGCAGGTAATAGGGCACGTGAAAAATGCCACACAGGCTCCAGACACATTGGGGGTTTTTTTAATACCAGAAAATAAGGTAACTTGAGAGGTCTGTAGTCAACAGAACTGCACGTGGTATTTCAACAGTTAGTATCGATGCTATTTAAAAATCCCTCTACTCCTTCTCACAATTTCATGTTACATATCTAAGGATCATGCAAGGATCAGTTTTACTGTTACCACAGCACTGCCCTGGGAGTTCATATTGACTCACTTTGTCCATTATAACCCTTGGACTCTTTTTAGAGTAACAGAAGCATTCTTAAAAACTTATAAATCTTGCTTGCGTTCCTGGTACGACTTTGCAAGTGTCTGTACTAAAATACATTTCTGAGTGAACACAAGTTACTAAACAATCTAGATTACTTTGCAGAACTATGTCGACATCATTGCTCCTTGCTATTCATCAGTCTTTGCATCAGTCACACTTGGGTTTTTTCAGTGATCTTTGATTACACTCCTTTGATAAAACTGTTCGAAAACATTTAGTGTTACAGCTCTGCAGTTACTTTTATGCCAATCTTGTAATCTTGTCAAAGCATTAAGTCAGCTTTCTTTACAATAGCTATTTTCCCTGGAACTACATTGATTTGTGTTAATCATATTCTTATCCTTTAATTCTTTTTTTGTTTTAACCAGCTTAGTCATGTATGAGTTTTCTATTAGATGACAGTCTAACCCAGTCATAATCACTTCACCTTTTTAAACATTGGCATGACATGGGCATAAATCCAGCCTTCAGAAATTTCACCATAAAAAGCTACAGTTAATATCAGCAAATCAAAGATCTAACCAGCAAACCCTTAAGTGTGTAAGTTAATTCCATACAGCTAGACTAGTAACGGACATGACATCTTTATCTATATAAAATCCCCCCAACTCCATTCAAACTTAAAATAGGATTAGTCCACATAAACACAGTGAAACCACATCCAACTGGTACTTAAACAAATTCAGATTCTGACATTTCTTTCCAGTATACAATTGTTTGGGCTTTTTTGCCCTCGTGTTACGATACAGAAGACCCACACGTATGTCAGGGACAACTGACTTCTCTCTAGAGGGACTAAGGATGTTAAGTGTCTGCAAAAGACAAATACATTAAGAATCAGTATTTTTATTTAGTCTTTGAGTGATATTTACATTAGTTGATACATAAAGATACATATTTCAAACATAAGAGTCACATTTTAAAGTTTAACTTTCACGAAACCCATAGAAGCAGCATTCTTCAACCAGAACACATGTACCAGCAAGAAATTAACGCAAACCACTTCAAAGCGATGTGTGGACACTGCGTGACTGCATATTGAAGACTACTTCCTGTTCTGGTCCCTCTAGTTGAAAAATAGTATGATGGATTTTTTGTAAGTACAGGAAGGTTGACAAAGATGACCAGAAGTAAGAAATCGCTTCCTAATTATATTAGGGTTCCCCTTCTTGACAAAAATGGCTAACAAAGCATATAAAGTATACACACTTTTACATAAAGAAAGTGAATAGGGCATTTTTTTCACTATTGTACTTGAGTGAATAAGGCAACATCAAATTATCAGAGATTACAAACCGGCAGGTTTTAGAAAGCAAAAGAAAGTAATCATAAGGTGTAACTTATCATTTTGATTTTTGAAACTTTGGTATTCTTTAAATTGACTGGTTTAATTAAAACTTCCCATTAGAACTTTCAAAAAGTATCCATAATAGTCAACTAGGTAAGGGCTGGACATTCAGGCTCTGCCCAAATTTTATTTTTGACTCACACTGCTTCAAAAACATATTCAAACTTTGTCCTATTATAGCTTCTTGTCATAACAGTTGTATTAATCGTCCTAATACCACAGCAATGGTGACAACCACATCTTTGCTTCTCAAACTGATAATATCCGCCTTTTCTGAATTTGCCCCACAGATTTCTCTTTACAAGCATTTCTTTTTTTCTCATCTTAAAAGGCTTCTTTGAGACTTGTCTCTTTCTGTTACTTTCTGCCTCCTCAATCTACTTTGTTTCATCAGTTCATTAGCTGGCACCTTGTAACTCTCCACTTGTCTCTCTCTCCTATAAGTATCGTTGTCTCTGTCCTATGTCACATGAAAGAGTAGGCTACTTTATTGTAGTCTATTGCTCTCAACACTCCAAGTATCTCTTGTCACCTCAGAGCGTGAAACACAGGAACTGCATCTTAAGTGCCAACTAGTATGACATAATCACAACTAAGGGGTCCAGATAGGGACTATCATAGTAAAAATGAATATTAAATAGTCAAAATGACACAGGCATTCTTTCCTCAACGCCCCCCCCCCATGTGTTTTTAGATTAAAAGCTTTCTGAGCTAAATCCTTTCTTCTTAGGGTGTGTAATTTCAAAGAAACTGACAGTGACTCTTATTTTCAGTGTAAACTACTGTGCTATGGTACTGAAAGGATGTTGTGGCAGAAAGTAATTTGATCCTAAAATCCTGATCAGTTTAATGTGCAGTGAAACAGTAAACAAAAGCTTGCATTGTTGGTGTGGGAAAAAAAAAAAAACCACCACAAAGAACAGCATGGATTAGAGCAGGTAAAGAGCTGTTTAATCTCTCAGAACTCTATCCAGAGCAAATTCCTCAAGCTTTATTGGCGAGAGAAAGAAGCTCTGTTGACTTTTTCACTTTTTTCCCCAAAAACCTTCCTAACATTGTAACCACCAACAAATAAAAAATATTCCAAGCAGCTATTAACCTTGGGATCGTCGTCTTATTTTACAGGATTCTGAGCACGTTTTCAACAAGTTTTACATGGAGAAGTGGAAACAGCTGCAAGTTCACCAGACGCGTGCCCTGAGTCAGTCAGTAAATACAAAAGGCTAATGTAAATAAATATAGCCCAGATGTATTTATAGCCCAGAAACGCTGACTATATTATCCTAGCAGAGAGGTAGCTCCCGGTTAGAAATTAGCTTATGCCTACCTGAAGCCAGGTGGAGCGAAAGGTAATACAGACTTGTTCTGAATAACACGCCTCTCGTGTGTCAGTTACCACGAAATCCTGCTCTGTACAAACCTCGGTTTCTGCAGGTGATAGAAAACCAGAAAATTTGGGCAAAACCAGGAACCAGCCATGCCTTTGTACAAGCCGATGCAAACCAAGTTGTTTATTTTTTAGACCACAACCAACTTCTGCGGACTCTCGTAATCTGTGCGGTTGCAACAAAATAAGACGTGGGAGAAAGGCCTAAGTGGTTAAAGGTAACTGGAAGAGCATCAGACTAGCCGAAGCTCGAAGTGGCCTGTGCGTTCCTGCGCAGGGCTGGGGCTGACCCAGGCGACGGCGACGATGTCCCGGTGCGGGGCATCCAGCTGGGGACCGGCTCCCACCGCCGGGATTCACCCTCGAGATGTCTGCCCTTCCGTAGCGCCCGTGTCCTGGGAGACAGCCTGTCCTCGGAGCGGGAGAGAGCGCGAGGCCGAGAGGGTCCCATCTTGCCTCCCATGCCGCTTCTGGCCTACCGGGCTGGTCTCCCGTGGGGTAAAACCAGAAACGGCGGGCATCCCTCGACTTAAAAGCACAGAACAACCCGCAGGCAAGACGTGCGAAGAGCTCCCTACCACCGCTGAATTCACGAAAAGAGCTTTTGCGGCCCGAGGGCGAAGGGCTTCAGGGGTCGGGACGGGTGCGGGCCCACGGCCCTTCCACCGCCCTTCCCCGATAGCATATTTCCATACATTCTGTACGGTGTGTCTAAATATTTTGATGGTTTTAGTATTTTGTACCAGCTGTGGAAACTGGTTTGCTGCTAGGTGACTGTAAAAGTGAGATTTGGTAAATAATTATTAGAAATCTTATACTAACACTATGATTGAAACAATAGACAAAAGTATAGCCAAGCGATTAACTAGTAGAGGTAGTTACTCCTAAGTTTTGCAGTTCTTTGCTCTTATGACTAGATATTCCTGTAGGCTAGATGAGAACAATGCTGCAACTGACCGCATGCGATTGAAACTGCGTTAAGCTTCAAGATCAAAGAACGAGGACAAGAATAAAGACTTCAAGGACAGCCAGCAAGAACTTCAAATGGGTCGGTGGTCGCAAAAGCAGCCCTTCGACTCAAATGGATCCTTCATTGCGCGTGATCGGATGTAGGCAGTGCTACGATAATCAGTTGCCATCGTTTTTATGTATATGTACACTAATCTGATTAATATGCAATTAGTTATTCGATATAACCTGTTTGTGCTAAAGCTGTGGCACGCACACGAGGTGGAACTAACCCCGCGCACCCAGCGCTGCGATGAAGAACGCCTGCTTTCTAAAACTCCAAAACGAGCCTTAGCGAGTTTCTTCGACCGGCTTTTCGGTATCACCCCCTTCCCGCGCCGAGGGCCGCCACGGGCCTCCCCTCAGCCGCCCTCAGCCGCCTCCCCTCAGCCGCCCCTCACGACGTCCCCCTCCCGCGCTGCCCTCGCCGCCTTCCCCTCAGCCGGCCCCGCCGGGCGCCCTGCCCTCAGGCTCCCTCCGCCGGGCCACGCCGCGGGGAAGCCTCTAGAACTCGTCGCCCCGGGGGAGCCGCCGGCCACGGCCAGCGGGACGCGGGGCTCCCGTCCCGCCCCGTCCCGTCGCGTCCCGCCCTGCCCCCGCCGCTTCATTCACTAACCGGTTCTCGCCGGCTGCCTCCGCCTCTCGGCTCCCTCCCGCCGGCGCCACGCCCCCCCCTCCACCACCACCCCCTCTCCGCCAACCCCCGTCCGCCGGCGGCCTCGCTCCCGCCCCCCGGCGCGCTGGCGGCGCCGCTCATTGGCCGGGCGCGACGCCCGTCCGTGAGCGAGGGGCGGGCCCCGGGGCTCTTGTGAGGGAGGCGGCGCCGAGTGTCCCTCCTGCCGCAGCCGCGTCCGGTCCGCTCCGCTCCGCGCCCGCCGCTGCAGCAGCTGTATGGTCCATCCCCGCTCCGCCGCCGAACCCCCTCCGGCAGCTCCGCGGCCCCCAGCGCCTCCGCGTCCTCCCGGTCCTGCTCCTCCTGCCCCCGGCGGTGGCGCCCGCACCCCGGCTGTATGATCAGGCTACAGTCTTCAATGAGTAACCATATTCCTGTGAGTGCCGCCCCGCGAACCCCCGCGCCTCGCCTTCCCCCCGCTCCGTCTCCTCCATGTTGTCTCTTTGTTCTGCCGCCGCGGCCCGGCCCGGGCACAAAGCCGCTTTGTGCGCCCGGTTGCCGCCGCCGCCGCCGCCCCCCCCCGCCCCCCCCCCGCCGCCGGTGTCTGTGTGGGGCCGCCGGGCCTGCGGCGGCCCCGGGCCGTGTCAGGGCGGCGGCCGGGAGCCCCCTGCCGGGGGGAGGCCGGGTCCGGGCCCGGGCGGCGGCTGCGGGGGACAAGATGGCTCCGCGTCGGGAGCCCTGATGGAAGCGCGATGCGAACCCGTGACCGCCGCCGCCGTTGGGGCGACGGCCCGGCCCGGCCCGGCCCGGCCCGCGGGGCGGTGTCGCGGCCGGGGAGAGGCGGGCGGGCCGGGAGCCCGGCGGCTGGCGCGGCGCTGAGGGGCGGCCGGAGCCCGCGGCTCGCCGGGCAAGACGGGGCTTGCCCCTGGGTGCCCGCCAGCCGGCGGGGAGGGCGGCCGCGCCGGGCCGGGGCCGTGGACCCCCGCCCGCCGCCCCACGCGTGAAGGCGGCTTCTTTGTCTGCGGTGTCCTCGGGCGGGGAGAAGGGACCGGCTGCGAGCCGAGGACGTGGATCCGTTCCGAAACGAGCCGTGGGGTAGCCCGGGCTGAGGCCGGGAGGGTCAGCGTGGAGCGGGTGTTGCTGCAGCGGCACAGCCTGCCGCCGACCCTCGGAATTGCTGGATTTTGAGCGAACCTGCCTTTAAGACCTCGCCATCCGGCTCCTCCAGGAAGGCATTTCCTTCTGGAGGTGGATCGCGGTTCAGCACCAGAAGTTTTCGCTTTCCTCATATACTCGGGGCGGGGGGGGGGGCGGGTTGTTGGTTTGTTTTTTTTTAACTCCCCGTGTAATCTCGGTGTCTGCGCTGCCTAACATCTGTGGCCGCAGAGCGCTGTGTATTTAAGCGCAAACAAACGCAAGGCTTGCTGGTGGTAGTACGCCCTCCAAAAGTAGGGAAGCAAGAAAGACAAAGCGTTATCCAAATCAAGTAATCGATGGTAATAGAAGCAGGATTAGCGGCGGTTACGCACAGGTCTTGGTTGCCGTCCGGTAGCCAGCTACACACGTTGCAAATATTATGAGCTCACAAATGCACAGGCTCCGCAGCACGAGGTTCCCGTAATTCTGGCGTTTATTATTGCTGCTGGAGACAACTTTCCAATATGTCTACCTGCGTCTGCAGAGTCTTTCCAAAGCGGTGACTCAGAAGTGTGAACCCTGTCTCTCATAAAACTGTCACATCAAAAAACCTGAACATGACGCTTAAATGTCAGCTCTTACTATTCCATTGAATAGGGTCTCGAAATTGTCTTACAGGAACAGAATCGTTTCAGGGGGAAAATGTGGAAGAAGCAATATAGAAATTGCACAGGCATGGGAGGAAATGTGTGAGTGAGAAAGAAAAATGAGTGACAGATATAGCAGGAGCAAGGGAGAAGGATGTCATTGTCTTACCAAAACTAAATGTGTCAGTAAGGCAGTAAATAAATAGAATTTAGCCTTATCTAATAACACTTATCTTGTGAAACCTTCCTGTTCTGACAGAATACACGCCACGTAAGAATGCTGCATCTATCACAGTGTGTAGGCTGACTGTAAGTGATCACTTCTTCCTTAAAGATTAACCAGAACGCCCAGATCAGTTATTACTGAATTCTATACTAGTAGCAGATTGTCACCTTGTTTAAAAAATTAAAACTCACTCTTATCAGGTCAACACCAGAGGTGCTTGTGTGTTAAATGCAGTCCGTAACTCCTTACAGCTTTCTTCACAGATGCAACTTCTTGTTTGGTGCTCATACCTTTTGTTAGACTCAATAAAATAAAGCAATAACTGTCTTTGCGTGCATATGCTAAATTTCTCATGTTATTGCTTAAAACGTAATGGAATAATTTTTGCGTAGGGTGACAGGTTTCACGTAGCTTGCTACTGAAGTGACGGTATTAAGTCATTTTGAGACTCCTTGCTTTCAGAAACTCAGGTGGATGGAGTGGTTTCTGTGACGTCTCGTTTTCCCCAATATCTGTTAAGGCTTCTTTGCGTGCTTTTTTCATGGTCCAAGCAGAAGAACTAGGAACACAGTCACATGGCCTCAGTTTCATCATCTCTGGAAGTTGCATTGACTTTTTATACAGGAAGTTTTGAGATAACTTTTTCTTCCCCCTTAACTGCATACGTGAGCCACAAGAAACATCCGTCCTTCACAGAGCATGTCGTAACAAATTTATGATAAACCTTTGGAATCTCCCGTCTGTGATACATGAGTGTGTTTTCTTAGGCCATGGGTCGCTTTCTCTGGTCCAAAATGGGTAGTGTTATCACTGTGGATATCGTAATACAGACATTCCTGTGCCCAGTAGATAGGAGGTGCGTCTTGTCAACAATACCTAATGAAGGTGTGCCTCTGCCTAGCGTAATGGCTCCGCAGTTTGTACCCCTTACCCTCCCACTCCTCCTTGTCTGCCTTAGCAGTTGCTACTTGGGCCTTGAGTAGTAAGAGAAGGTCAGGGGTATTTGTCCCTCTGTCCTTCAGGAACTTTTTGTCAGGTAGCGAGTTAGAACAATGAACTTACTTGCAGGTGTTCTCAAATTGTAATGAAATGTAGTTTATTTTAGTTTTCTAGTTTTGATCCTGTGCTTTCAGTAGGTGAGTGTGTGGCACGTCTTGACTTCGGAGAATGTGATGCCACATAGTTGGTTCTGGGTGTAGATGTTTCTGGTCTAGGAGCAGGTGGATTAAGCAACTGTGAGCCATCTTGCACATCTTCTGAAGGTAGAGTGAAGTGTCATGTAACTGTGTAAACAAGTGCTTTTGTTTGCATGCTTCTCAAGATGCTACCGAGTTGTGAACAAGAATGACAACAGCATGGGATAACCTTACACCTCTCTGCTTTCCGCATATCGGTAATGATCTAATAGGTTACTTTCATAAGCAGTTTTTGCCAGACCTGAGTGATTGTTTCAGACCCAGAACTAACACATGTGTGAATCTGCTTGTCGGTGAAGACAGACACTTTAGCTTCCTGTCCCAAAGAAGGGCATGAATTAAAGCTTTTCTTTCCAAGATGGCTTCCTCTCACTTGAATAAACTATTCTCTAACTTCTCCTAGCATAAATGATAGTAGATGGTACAATCATAACTAACATGACTTCATCCCATATTGGACAGGTTACCGTCTCTTAATAGGTGGTCCTGGCATATTAACCTTAGTTTTGTTTTCCAAGTTTACTTTGATGGATATAACAGTCTAAATGTTGTTTGGCTTTGTTACTGATAGAAACTGCTGCTTCTGTTTCCAAAACCCTTCAGTGTTAATTTTCCTCAAGGAAAACTCTCATGTAAATTGAAAAGAATATGCTGGAGTGCCCAACTTGATGGTACGAACAATGAGTTTGTGTCATTCTGTTAAAGAAACTTCTGCATACAGTACTATGCATCTGAGTTTCACTTAAGCAGCCTTACGCTTTTATATACTATCTTGACTTTTTTTGATAGATTACCTACCAAGTAGTTAACTGTCTGAGACAATATAGTAATTTTAAAGCTGTATTTCAAAGCCTCTTGAAAGTTGCTCGTGTCATTTGAGTTCCCCCTAAGCCCGAGGAGGTCTTAATTACTACTACACTTTTTATAACCAATTTCTTATCTTTCAGGTCTTTTTGCTGAAGATGGGTGAAGCCTTGTATTTTGGCTTAACGCCGTAACACAAACAGTATGCCGGTGTACTACTTGTCTTTAATTTTCATTTCACTCCTGGAACAGAACTAAACTAGGCTGGCAAAGCTGTCTTAGGATAGTACAGCGTGATGCTGCCTCAAGGAATTGGTCTGGCTGTGGAGCTTTCTGGCTAGCCATGGTGAGAAGCGATGGCGCTCACATCAAAGGAAAATGTGAGCTTTGCGCCTTTATAATGTGGCAGCCGCAGCTGCAAAGGCAAACAGTGAGACTCAAATACATGCTTGGTTAGGTCCTTAGCTGTATGAATTAGTAAGGTGCTGATGTGTCTAATTGCTAACCGTTAAGTCAGTATTAACAAAATGAATTCATTTGTAGGGGTTAATTACACGTAGAACTTAAACTTAACGTTGCGTAAGGTACTTGCTTCCTTTGTATAAGAATTTGAACTGTGCACCCAGTTGCTAGATGTGATTAAAAATCTGCATTAAAAAGGTAGGATTTATTACTTAACTAATGCTTTGCTGCCTGCCCTCCTCCTTACCCCCATGATGAGTTTGTCTGGTGTCGTATTGAGTACTCCTGGTTGTGTACTAAGGGCAGCCTGCCTTCCAGGCTGGATGAATCCTGATTACTTCTTACTTTCTACCTGCCCCAGTATGGGGTTATGTTAACTGTTTCCAATAACTCTACGTTCTTTTCTCCCCCAAAATCTCCATCTTGCAGATTGAAAGGTCTTGTCTTTGCCCTAGTGACCCCCTTCTATCTCCTCGAGCTCACTTGCATGATAGGACAAGGGGTAATGGCTTTAAACTGGAAGAGGGTAGATTTAGATTGGATGAAAGGAAGAAGTTCTTCACCGTGAGGGTGGTGAGACACTGGAACAGGTTGCCTAGAGAGGTTGTCCTCATCCCTGGCAGTGTTCAAGGCCAGGTTGGATGGGGCTTTGAGCAACCTGGTCTGGTGGAAGGTGTCCCTGCCCATGGCAGGGGGGTGGAACTAGATGGTCTTTAAGGTCCCTTCCAACCCAAACCATTCTGTGATTTTTCTATTTCTGTTTCTGACAGCCTCCACTTCCTCATCCTCTGCCAGGGAAAATGACTGGCTATGATTCCTCTTAACAATCTTAAGAAGAGATAAACATGAGATCTGCCAGTGCATGCGAAAAGCGGCACAAGACCTTGTGCAGCTGTATCTGCTTAAAGCTGTCCTGCCCCTTTTTGCTGTTCTGCTTCTTAAGCTAATTGAAAGTGACTTTAAATAAGCTATCTTCGGTTCTTTTTTTCAGTTGCTATTTCAGGTGTTCCCTAGGTCTGGTCCTAGGAGTCTTTTTAACGCACACCTACCTTCTTCTGCGAGGGCATGGCTGGTGCGTCAGATGACGATTCTTGGAGTTCTTCCGAGTCGGAATTCTCCTGGTTCCTGTTACTCTGTTGGCCTTTGACTTCAGAGGATCCTTCTTGCTCCTTTTTCATGCCTGTTATATTTAGAGTTCTCACCATTCCTCAAGTTGTCACAAATAAAAACTGAAATAGGTTTTGGGTTTTTTTTTTTTGCAAGTAACTGGCAAACTTAATCCTACAGTCTTTACGGAAATGGTGGTGGTAGTATCTCTGGAGTGGCAGTGAAGTGCATGTGAAATTGTCCTATGAGTTTCTTTCTGCTGACTTCTTTCCTGTATTCGTTAGCAGTTGGGGGTTGGTGGTTTGGGGCTTGGGGTTTTTTTGGGGGGGGAGTTTGCACGCCATGCCTGTGATTACAACTTCTTACCAGGAAGCCGTCTGGAAACATGAAAAGGGTGCCTGGAGGTGTTTGGTCTGCTTTTTCTACAGGCCTTTTGCAACATCGTGTGATGCAGCTCTACCCATCTGCTACAGTCTAATCTTGTAATGATTTTTATCTTCTCTGTTACTAATAAATACTCTGTTACTGAACTTCCTCTTCTCTGGACTTAAGAATGGAGCCAAGCCATGTCTACAACATAAAATGTTGCAATTTTTGCAATTGTAGTTCACTTTAAAAACTCCTGTACTGCTAAGATACCTACATGACCTTTAAAGGTCCCTTCCAACCCAAACGAGTCTATGATTCTTTACCTCTTGGAAAACTCAACAATTATTAGACTGTTGATCTGTTGTGACTTCTGCTTAATACTAATCATTGTTAGATAGACTCACTGTAGTCTTATGGTATGTGGTTTAGTGCCTGCAGTGGAGTCTTGGTCTGACTCCAAGTCCTAGATGGCAGTTAGCGACCGTGACTTATTTGCATGTAGCTTTTGGTAAAGAGTATTAAGACGTTGGCTATTATCAGGACTTATTGTACAGTTGTCTTTAGGACCTGATCTTTTCAATCTCCTCTCTCGTGGTTGGGAAGCTTTTCAGCACAGGCTGCTTCTTTCATGGCCTTCTGAATGGCAAGGTTTGAGTGTAGAGCACTGAAATACTGTCTCTTCTCCTTATTTTCTCATGTGCACTTGCCCTGATTATATACGTGACTGGATGCATAGAGCTGGTTTGTAGTTTAAAAAAAATCTGAACATTGCTACAATGAAGTTACAGCTTCTGTTCACTAGAAACTAGATTTATGAAGGCAAAGAACTGATATTACTGTGTCCCAGCCAGGAAAAAAAAAACCAAAACAACCAAAAAAACCCCCAACCAAACAACCCCCCCCAAACCAAAAAACCAACCACATTTTTAAGTCAGTCTGTGATAGCAGTTCTGTAACACTGCATGCTCAGCTAGTCAATTTCCAAAGTGTCTTGGGCAATGTTTTGTTTGGGCTTAGAAATACATGGATTCCTTCCAATGTTTGGAGCTGACTGGCCAACATAAGTAATTTTTTTCTGCTAAATAGTTGTAGGATAAATGATGTTTCTTTCTAGTACCTAAGTATATTTAGGGGATGTTTGGTTCAGCTCGTACTTATCTTTTGGGAAACAAAACTTCTCTCTTCTTCCCTTCTGTTCCCTAGGCAGGTATTGTCACCAGCACTGGTTCTGTGGCTGGGCACAAAACTAGCTCCTCTGCTATAAGGTTCCACAGTGCATAAAAGCATATATTCTTGATTCATTTGCACAGCAACGTCCGCAGATGAATACATGACTCGGAGCAGTTCATCAGCTATCTACTTCCTGGTTGTGCATCTTGCAGTAATTTTATAAGTAAATTTAACCATAGCAAAATAGCACACCAGTGGGCAGGAATAACCTGTTCAATAAACTTGCCTGTGTATGTTTTTAGCTAGACCATTACCACTGTCCTGGTATATTAATAAAATCATGGTGTAAAAAGCCAGTTAAAGGCAGATGAAGGTTGCCATGTGTCTTCATATGAAATATGTTCCTTAGTTAGAAATCTGTGTGCCTTGAAAGTCTCAAAATATGTTCAAAAGCTCGCATTGTTTTGTTAGGCCACAAAGACTTTGCATTTGCTTTCAAGGCCTCCTATTTGAGACAGGTAGATTTAGATGCATTTTTTTTTTTTGCTACTGGCTGTTCTGTATGTGAATTAATGATGCTTACGTGGAAAGTAAGTCTTTAGCCTCTAAGACAAGTGATTCTCCATCTATGTAGAGACTGGTAGTTTTGTTTAAACACTAGAAATTGTCTGATGCTCAGCTTGAATATTCAAGGAGTCTCATCCTTCATGGGACTACTTAAGGTCAGTGTAACTTTAATAGGTGTTGTGATGTCTCTCAATTCAGAACAGAAAACACAGTTGTATGGGTATCCTGGAAAAGCTATGCTTTATATAAATACTGGATTTCTTAAAACTCCATCTCTTGCTATGTTTAGCACATTTGAATTGGTATTTTAATACGTTTCAGGTTTTGGTGTTGAAACAACGCTGTATGGAAACTTTGTATTAAGTAAATGCATTTATTTTGAAGTAGTCCTCACTGAGAAAGGTAACAGGATTCTTACACAAACCTAACTCCTGGATTAAAAAATAAACTTTGTGAAACTGCTTAGTTGCTCTGGTTTTATTTTTTCAGTTTTATAATGTTTGGTGACTTCAAAATAACCTTGTTTCACCTGTGCTCATGACGCTTTTCTCTCTCTTCCCCCCACCCCCCCCCCTTCTCTTTACAGCAGTTCTGTGGTGTTCTTGGTCACACATTTATGGAGTTTCTGAAGGGCAGTGGAGACTACTGCCAGGCACAGCACGACCTCTATGCAGACAAGTGAACTGTAGAAATTCATTACTACTCCACCAAGAAGCCCCCCTAAGAGTGGTTGACCAGGATAAGAAGTATTGAATTGAAATTGGCAGAGCATTTAACAACAGAATTCAGACCTGGATGGGGTAAACCTCAGTGCACTGCCTTTCTTTTGCCTCAGTATTACTGGATTGAAGAATTGCTGCTTCTTGTTAGGAGGTTCATTTCATTTCCCATTGCTCCCAACTTCATACTTCCAAGCACTGAGAATTTCACGTGGAGTATAGTGAAGTAGACTTCAGTTTCTCTACATCACTTCTGTATTAGAATTTTTTTTGAATCCTTTCACAATCTTGTTGCATGTTTAACTAAATCAATATGGCCCGAATGAACCGCCCAGCTCCTGTGGAAATCACCTACAAGAACATGAGATTCCTAATCACACACAATCCAACCAATGCAACCTTAAACAAATTTATAGAGGTAAGGCCAGGACAGAATTCTTACTGATGTGTTGTTTTTTAATGCCTGAACAGCATACTACATTAACAGTTTCCTTCTTTACTAGTTGATAACAGCTGTGGAAGCCATATGAAGTGGTACTGAGACTGTTCGTATATTGACTTTTTTCAAATACTGATGCCGTGCTTCAAAGATATACAGACAAGTCCGTTCAGATATACTTCGGCATTCACAAAAACATACTTCTGAAAGTGAAGCGAAGAAATAATTATACTGCCTAGTACATTGTACATAAAGTACATTGTTTAGGTCTGAAAACAGGCATTATCTGGCAGAGTTATGTGTAAAACAATACGAAAGTCTGCTAGTGGTAGGAACTCACATTGCAACAACATAACAATATGGTTTCACTGCCTATCTGCCTTCTGTATTAGCAGATCATGGTTCTAGTGTAGCTTAAGAGAATCCTCTGAGTGTCATAGTGTCTACTTGAGTGAAATTTGTGGCAGTAGGCTTGCTCTGCATCCAGAGCTGCTGAAGCTACTTTAAGTGGTTTGGTACATGCTGAAATTGTTTACTGACTAAAGCCAGGTGGCTTGGCATATATTGCTAGTGTCTGAATTTATCATCTAAACCTTGCATCTAGCATGTTGGAGCTATAAAGTGCACAGTTAAAAGTGTATGCATGCATGTATGTTAACAATAGGTTCCGCCAAAGTTACCTCCTGGCAAGGTCTGAGTTTGTAATGCAGTCCCTCATTAGAAAGATTTTAGGTGTATTATACTTCTATTTTGCATTCAGTGTGGGATAATTTACAAGAAACATAGTGAGATAACATTTGCTTGCCTTTATACTCTCACAACTACATAAAGTATGCTTAGGCTATGCTTCAGTTGTTACTGTGACAGTTACAGTGTGAATGATGGGTTGTTGCAGGGAGAATGAAGAGTGATTGCTTTTTTTTTTTTTTAATGGAGGGTAATAGCAAAATGGAAAGTTAAATTTTGTTATTCTCTAGTTATAACTGAGGAACTGGAATAATTTATTGTCCTGTGCTCATAATTCTTAACAGTAAGAAGTCTTACAAACCTGTTGTTTTAAGCAGGGGGAGGGAAGGGGAAGATGTAAACCTCACTTAGAATGCTTTTAGTGAAGTATGTAGCTTTGCAAACCAGGAAACTTCCTGTTCCTTTAAAAGGAATGATCTTTTGGAGGTGGGCTGCTTATTTCAACAATATTTATCTGGATCTGATTTTAAAAGAAAAGCCTGATCCAACACAACAAAACTTAGTCTTCATTTATGTTTACAGAAGAGCTAAAGGTATCTGGCATTAGCACAGATGTTTTCAGTTATTTCAGCTTTCTGTGTTCTTCACAGCATGGCAAGCATTTGCGTGAGTTTACTGAAAATTTTGGAATGAGTTAATAAGCTAACCTATTGAGAAAATTAAATGGTAAGTGAAGTCAGTTT
The DNA here is from genome assembly GCF_026419915.1 of Harpia harpyja. Lineage (NCBI taxonomy): Eukaryota > Metazoa > Chordata > Aves > Accipitriformes > Accipitridae > Harpia > Harpia harpyja. Next base: position 31,101,639 of record NC_068942.1, on the reverse strand, counting down.
ACTCTTAAAGCGGGGTTTTTTTTCATTCCCTAGGAACTTAAGAAATACGGCGTTACCACAGTGGTAAGAGTGTGTGAAGCTACTTATGACACTGCTCCGGTGGAAAAAGAAGGCATTCAGGTTTTGGTAAGTAGTGTAGAAGCAGAGTTTAAAACCAATCCATGCCCCCACCCCCCAAAAAATTGCTTTCACACCATCTTATTAACTCTACAAGTGTATTCCAGCAACCGATGGAGGCAAAAACTGGAGAGACATCCTCTCTTCTCAGGAAAAAAATCTGGTTTTGAGCAAAATCATTTGCTCAATGAAAACGGATTGAAAGGAATATATTCCTAATATTGCTATAGTTGCACTATTAGAAAACCACGAGTTTGAGTGGTTCCCTTAGCGGTCAGCTCCTTTGTCCATTGTGTCCTCTCCTTTTTTGTGTATGCACACAGCAGGCAAGCATAAAGAGTTCTATCTTTATGTATGTTGTGCTATATTCTAGGATTGGCCCTTTGATGACGGTGCTCCACCATCTAACCAGATTGTTGACGATTGGCTAAATCTCCTTAAAGTTAAATTTCGTGAAGAACCTGGTTGTTGTATTGCTGTACACTGTGTTGCTGGCCTTGGAAGGTGGGTAAGGTTTTAAAGATCTGTTGAATTGCCATCCCTGGTGAGACTTGTTAAGATCTAGTACAAAAGTTTATTTGAGGCAAATGGAAAATAGTCACATATCCAGTATTGGAATGACCTCACACTTAAAAGTAGTTCAGATGGCAGGAAGCTGTTGTATGTATATATTAGATTTAAAGGCCTTTTAGTCAACAGCTGATGCTATTACCACAGCACTCTCACAAAAACTACTGAATGAAGTAAACAAATATATTCTTGTACCAAGCATGTTGATGAGTGTCCCATTGATATTTTTCGTCTTGCTATGTCTTCTTTTTTTCTAATGGATTTGGTTTTTAGTGACTCATCTGAAAGTTTCTTCTTCATCCCCATTTCAGCAGTATTGCCAGTAACCATTGGTAACCATTAGTCACAAACAAGTGGGGTGTTCTGGCACATGAAGACCAACTTCCATCCACCACCTATTTGGGGGATGAAAAGTGTTCTCCAGAGTCCCAAAGCTCTGTTTCTGTCACATTTCTAACACTGAGCCTCAAAATTTTACAGATAATGCTAAATATTCTCTTCTTAGCCCTGTTCCCTCTGTCTGCTGCCACTATCTTAAATACAATTCCAACAGTTGTGAGAAGATAATGGTTTTGCTGCTATTGTTCTAGACTACCTGGGAACTAGATCTGTTCAAAAAGCAGTTGCCATATTCTAGCCATGGGTTTCAGCATGTCCAATATAAAACAGAGGTTTCTGGTCTTGCTGTCCATAAGCCTGGCTTATCCACTGTTTGCATTATGGCTTCACACGTAACAAAAGTTGACTGTAGTGGTGAATGCTACCAAAAGAAGTCCTCTTCAGCTGCTTACAATGATATCTGTTGGTTTTTCCTCAAAACTGAGCAATTAACAGGTTGAAAAGAAGATCCTAGCTCTTTATCATGTAAGGTTTTTTAAAATCCCTGAACTTAAAAAAAACACTTAAGCTTGCTACTAGATGCACAAGTCTGTTGCTAGTGTGTGGCGTGGAGGTTTGTCTTGATTTTTTTTCTTGAGCCATAAATTGCTGATGTATTTGAATTTGGTTAGTGTCAAGCTTTCCTAATGGAAAACTGTATTCTGTCAGATGAAGAATACTGTGGCAAGCAAGGAAATCCTCAGGGGTGTGCAGCAGCCTGTGGATTGCATCTGTTCCTAAAACTTGTGACGCTAGTTCTAGGACTTGTCAGTTCTTCTTGAATCTGAACCCTCTTCTGATTTCTGCTTTGGGGTCCTGACTGCTTCTAAAGATGCTTGCTTGTGGGAATAGAAACACATGCAACTCTTCCCCAGAATCAATTGGCTTTGAAACAAATGGGTAAAGATTACTTGTGTTTTATTCCTGCTGTCCTCTCCCATACCTGAAGTCAGATGAACAAAGCTAAGGTTGACCAGAATTAATGTAAACCCCTTTCTTAATGAGGACAGGTAGCTCAAACAGATGGTATAATGGCTCAGTTAATGTAGAAATGCCTTCTGCCTGTCTTTTTTACTTCCCCAGGGAAGAAATATCAGATACACAGAAGGATGGAAAAGAAAGCTGGGGAAAGTAAACTTTTTTCTAAGTATGCATTGGCAAATGCTAAATTGAAAAAAAAAAAAAATTGGTTTTGTTTTTTTTTTTTACCAGAGCTCCAGTCTTAGTTGCTCTTGCACTGATAGAATGTGGAATGAAGTATGAAGATGCAGTGCAGTTCATAAGACAGTAAGTATGAAGCTAATAACATCTAAGAGTTTCCGAGATTTATCACGTCGATATGTCCTTGGACACTAAAGGAAATTCTGAATGCTGTTCTTGTCTTGGTTTTTGGGGTTTGGGTTTGGGGGTTTTTTTGGTAAAATACTTGGTACCTGTGAACTTTTTAACACACATACTGCATACAGTCAGTGTTGTAGGACTTGGCTTGTGGGATGGGTGTTTTCTGTTCATGTGGCAACCAGAATCAGCAGGTAATTATTTGACCGAGTTGGAAAAAAAACCAAAACAAACAAACAAAAAAACCACCAACAAAACCAAAACAAACAAACAAGGCCCAAACAATTCCTTCTAGTCATTTCTGGTAGTTAGTCTACTGAAGAAAACTATTTCCTTGGATTTTTTTATAAATATATGTGAGTTGGATGAGAACAATTTTAATCTCAATGCCTTAATTTTGCAGGTTTCAACTATATTTAAAAAAAAGCAGCAGCTCATGTAAACAATACCAAAATACTTCCTGCATAATTGTACAAGCTGAATTTAATTCTTTAATAGCTTGACATCTTGGCAGTCTAGTGTACACAAAGTGAGGAACAGGAAGCCTGGTACATATTCCAAACACTCAACAAAAATGTACCCTTCTTTCACACATTTCTAGTTTGAGAAAACCAAGAAAGCTCAATTTCTGTTCAACTTCTTATTATGGAGTGTTACAATATGTACTTTCTTAATATTGCAGTATTCTTCATAATTGTTTTCAGAGACTGAATAACTTCAGCTTTCTTAAGAAGACTATCTCACATCTGCACTATAGCTTCCTTTTAAGATCTTAATTTAAGATCTTTGGCTTGTGTATATCAGAGGCTAAAACACTGTCGAAAATGCTGTGTACTCCTTTGAGCATGTGGTCTAATGAGGTATTTGTGAAAGGAAGCTGCCACCCTCTTTCCTGGCACTTTTAATTATCCTTATTTTGGTTACAGTCTTGACTTAATGGTGGGTTTTTTCAGTGACCTAAAAATATTTTTCTCTGGTTGGTGATACTATTTCACTGGGCAGTAGATTAATGTTCTGTTCAAAATATTTTTTTTTCTTCCATCTAGGAAGCGGCGTGGAGCTTTTAACAGCAAGCAACTTCTGTACTTGGAGAAATACCGCCCCAAGATGCGTTTGCGCTTTAAAGACTCCAATGGTCACCGAAATAACTGTTGTATTCAGTAAAGCTCAACAGCCTTTAGTACTCCTCTGGGAATAAAGGATGGAAACTACAATTAAGCAGACTGCATGCCAAAGACATCAGTCTGATATTTTTTTAGTAGTAAAGGAAGCTTCCTTAGGAGTATTTAATAGGCTAAAGGCTTAGTAGAAATGCAACTTCTATGTTTAGCTAAATATCCATCTGTTTGGAGACCAGTAAATGTTTTTGCTGTACCCTGTTTCTGAGCTGTCTCCTTGTTCATTAATTACCAGTTCAAATATCCTTTAATCATGGCATTGAGTCTTACCCACCTAGTTTCAACTACTAAAAATTGGGGGTACTAAAATAAATCAATCTGTAGAGAGATTAGGTGCCAAAATACCCAGCATATCAGCTACATGTTTTTTCCTTATAAATGAGCATAGCTCTGATGATGTGAGAACTACCAGCTTATCTGGACCTTACTATCTTTTTTTCTACACTCATTTCAATATTGAAGAATATGGCCTCTAAGGTAGTCTTGCCTGCTCACTGTATGTTTTGTCTCCCACGATCGCACTAGAATTATCAGGATTTGCACAGTCTGTCTTTTTAATACTATGAATTACAGCAACTTTTTACCCCAGCGTCTGTACTTTTCTGTTACCTGAACCTCTCCATTTTACAAATCATTACTCTCTGGTTACTCATGTAGAAAATCTTTTAAATTGTACAGAAGCACACAAGTCTTTAATGTCTCCAGACAAAAAGCCTTACAGTAAAATTAACGTTGGCACTTCACGTGCAACTTTACAGAGGGCCTGAAAAGGTTGGGAGGGGCTATTTAATATTTCTAGTAAAATGTTGCCTTTGTCTTGTGCAGGAAGTATAGAATATGCCCTTTACTTTAGTAAATATTTTTTTAAAACGTAGAAATGCTTTGTTATCGTAGCTAAAAATTCTTAATCAGAAAATTTCTGAAAAATCTTGTAGTTTCTTTTACTGTACCTATTGAAAGCTGTTTACCAACTATTGCTTTGTTGAAAGTGTGATTTTTTTTTTTTTTTCTGTTTTTCCTCCTTGAGTTTCTGCTATGACTTGGGCAGACCTCTGTAATATTTTGTATGCCTTTCAAGCTGCGTAACTTAATATTTGGATACTTGATAATTTGTTTTATTATGTAATTGATAAAATGGTGATGTGTATTAATGTTAGTTCAACCATATATTTATACTGTCTTGGGAATGTGTGGTTATAGTTCTGTGGGAGAAATAATTTTGCCAGTGTTCACCAGCTTGTAAAATCTAGTGCGAGAGCTTAAACATCTAAATAAATACTGAAATGCACTTACGAAGTTTGCTGAAACGCTCATGACTTTCACTTATTTTTGTGTACTTTGTCAGCCATCTTGAGGTGCCTATATTCAGAATCTATCCAGGCATCTGTTTTCTTTTTTTTAAATCTGGGCCTGAATGTCCCCTTTGCTGTAATGTTTGCTGTTTGTTTTACTCATAAATAAATGTGGACAAAAATTAATAGTAGAAAGTATGATATTTCTTTCTGTAGCTTACTTGTGACTTCCCTTCCCCAGTACTAGAATAGGTTACTTGCTTAGTCTTCTTGAAACTGTCTTTGCAGTAAATGCAGAAGAGTATGCGCATCTGTAAAGCTTGGAGAACCCTTGAATCAGTAGCATTAAATTTAATTACAAAATAGTATGATGCGATGCTTCGTTGTCAAGACTGAAGCTATGTCCGAACGGAAGATATCCCCAAAATGATGTGAGCTAAGGCCTGTGTTTGAGTTTCCAGCATGGTGACCAAACTTCCTGATGAGAACTGGAAGATGCTCTGAGGAGCCAGGTGAGATGCTGTTCTTGCTAGTGATCATGAGCCCAGGCCGATGTCTGCTTGAAATTAGCCTGCGGTTGGTTAAACATGTCCTGCCTTTCTAAATGGTGAGGTAGGATGCTATGTACGACATAAGCCTCAGTGAGACTTCTGAAGGATTGCTTTTGGAAAGGTATAGTCTCATTTATAAAGAGCACTTTGAAATTCTGTATCATTTAAAAATGCCTGAAACTGAATATAACTTAGCTTAGCCTGTAAAGTAGTAAAATAAACTCTTAACTAGTTCAGCTTTCCTTTGGAAATTAAACTGGGTTTAAAGGGGATTTTGATTAAAGGAATACAGCTTCAGTTGCCTGAGGAAATAAGGCCTTTTCTTTTGGAATACCATCCAAAGTCATCGATGTTTCTATTGTCAAAATGGACTAGACTTTAGGAGCAATTGCAAAGACAAAACCTTAAAATTCTGTAACTCGGCAGTACAGCAGGCTGATGTAAATACTGGTTTAACACAGATTAGTATCCAAATCAAGTTAAAAATACTAATTTGGTCACTCATGGAACTAGGAGGAATCAGTAAAACAGCTATCAGTAAAACAGCTACCAGTAAAATTCCTGTGAAATTTTTTACTTACTATACATCGCATTTTGCTGTGTCTCTGCAGGATTTACATGGGTAAGGAGGGCTGCATTTAGGTTAAGAGCTCTAACATGTTGGTGATGGGAGCTTGTTCCCTTGAACTCTTTAAACTTGAGACTGGGCTTGACTGTAGTTGGTTTCAGTAAACAGATTTCTAAAGAGGAGAAACTCTTGTCTAATGAGTGTGTGTCTGTTTAAAGCAAAGATCAAGTCAAGTTCTGAACTGTTTCCACATTTAGACATGAATCCCTAAGGAACAGAAAATGTCTTTTCCTCTTTTGTCTAAAAACTCTGGTAGGTTTTAGGGACTAAAACGTTGACCATACTCAAAACATGAAGATAAGATAGCAGATGGAAGTGCATAAAGCAAACTAAATAAAGTTCTATGTAATTTCTTCCCTTTTATTTGTAAATTCGTATAAAAGATTAAATGAAATTACTGTATCTTCCCTTAAGGCTAAAGCCTGGCATAGAAGCCAGGCTCTAATGTTAGTCTAATTTTAGATGCTTAGAATGACTATGTAACTGTTTTGCCCTTTCGTCAAGGGTTATGTTGTGGCAGTACTTAATTACACGGTAGCACGTTTTTGTCATCTGCTGGGCTGTGTTTTGGGCTGTAGACCTGATAGCTTGTCTAAGTGTGGTTTGTGAATGGTGGTAGTGTTTATAGGGTTCCTTAGCATGTAGCAGAAGTTAAATATTTACAGGGAATAAGGGGAGAGCGTGATCTTGAAATTATTGCAGCAGAACACTGATGGGCTCTCTGTATTGTTCTGTCATGTAGTCCCTAAATAATGCTGAGGAAAGACAGTCAAACAACATACTCTGTTACTGGATATGCAAAATCAGGTATGAAGTTAAATGTGATTTTCTTGAATCTGATTCTCAGAAGTGCTGAGCAATCAGTTTCAACTGAACTCTGTAAATACTGTACTTAAAATACATGAAACTATGTAGTACTACATATTTCTGAATAGTCCTGAAGCATTTCAGGTGGAGTACTTGCAACTAGGTAATGCTTCTGATTGTTGATGTACCTGGTCTTCAGTTCTCTGTGCCTAAAAACCCATTCATTCCAGTCCTCACATAAGGAGGGCAGTTGTGGAGATAAGCAGTGATTTCTGAAGTGGTCAGACCTATCTGTATTATTGCAGAAGAGGCACTAGGAAAATCTGCAATTCTATATTGAGCACAAATTCTAGGTTAGACTTAAGATCTTCTTTGGCCATAAGAAAAGTAGTAAAGCACTGCTCATTCACATGAGCGTTGCTCATCCTTACAAGTGAGATGGGGGAAAAAATGTGGTGTAATTTGCTGTATGTATTTGAGAGGCCCAGACTAAGGTTTCATAGATAACCTTGCCTGTGTCATTTTTAAGCTTCTGAGTGCTTGACTTGCAGCATTAACAACACTGGGTTTTCAATGTTGTTTGGGTTTTTTTAAATATGTGCAACATAATTCAAGTAGTTACTGAGAGGTAGTATTCAAAACTGTATTTTAGATCTGTTGGGATTTTGCTGTATCATTAAGCAAGTATTTTCTGTAAGTATGGGGGAGGTTGTCAAACTGCAGATCACAGTAATCTGTGGAACAACGTTCTCTTGTGTACCTATTTGTGTAATCCCACTGTGATAAGAAGAATAGTTACACTTTGCAAGTTGAATTCAAATCTTAAAATCAGGCTGAAATTTAGTAGGGTTTTTTAGTAGCTGGGAGGGACTCATCTGAACAAATACTGACTTCTATGTGCGAGTAGAGGCTTCCTTTCCACTTGGCGAAAGGGATTTTGCACTTATTGCGCAGCTAATCACATGCCAAGAGATACCTAAAACAGGTTAGATGAAGAGCTCTCTAAAGGTGAGAGCACAGTCTATAAAGGGAGTGTGGGACAGCAAATTCAGTTTGCAGTGTTGGCATCTACAGGTAGATTAAGTAAAGCTCACCTAACTTGTCTAAGTGCAGTAGTTCAAAGTACCAGGTAAAGTATTGGGTATTTCCCTCAACATACACTGCTCTTACTGGGTAATAAACATGGACAATTACAACCTGATTGGATTTTTATTGATACGGATTTATGCTACAGGTAACCGCAGCAAGCCCTATTAGGCATTGTTTTCCTCTTGATTGCCGGCACAAATGCTGTTAATTTTGATAGATATTGTTCTAACGTGTTCTGTCCTCAATGCATTGATAATTAATTATCTCAATAACAACACAAGTTACTTATCGGTGGAAAACATCTTTGTGAGGTAATGGTGGTTAAACAGTGGTCTGACAAGAAACGATAAGGACAGTGCCAGAAGATCAAGTTGCCTGCTTCAATTTCTGATTCAAATGAGAACTCTTTCAAAGCGTAGCTGAAGAAAACCAGATACTGTGGTCTTTAGATACACGGGAATGCTCAGCATAGAAATACTCAAATAGCAGAAGACATCCGGTCTCAGCACTACGTGTAACCTGTGTCAGTGTAACAAAACCTAAGTAAGTATATGGAAAGGGTACTTTCTAGTGGGCTGGCGTCTTAATTCCACTTTGTTGGTGGAGTAACAGCAGTAGCAGATCCTTGTCCTTGATATAAATTGGCGCGTGGCAATAGTTTGTCAGTGGGTTTCACAGATGCTTCTTCTGAAGAAGACAGAACTTGAATTACATTTGGGCTTTGGAGGAGAAGTAATTGAAGACAATAAAGTCTTCTTCCTGATCCATAGGCCCGTAGTTACGATACTGACCTGAACAGGAGAGTGCCGCTTCAGCATTGTCACACGCTTTGTTGGCTGGTACTAATAGGAGGCTCCACCATGCTCCTTGGTTTGCCTCCTCCAATTCCCCAGTAAAGCTGTGCGTCACGAGGTAGGGCGTGCAAACCCTGAACTTACCTTTAACATTTTGATTCACCTCTACGACAACTCTCAATTCATCCTAATAAAAGCACATAAGGGCAGTGGGGGCGTAGCAGATCTGCGAAACCCCAAAGGGCTTCCCTTATATTGCAGGTATAGTCATCCCTTCAAACTTGATACACAAGGTTTTCTCCAGTAACAACCCCCGCCACCTCCCGTCCCAGGGATGGGCTACCCCTACCCTCCTCTCCACCACTTGGTATGGCAGGATTCTCGCTTCTCCCTCCCTCCTAACAGGGAGTTCCGTGTAGGATGCTATGGAGGATGGGTACCTGGCAGGAGCTATGTAGTCTTGATGCTCTCGGGCGCTGCCTCGGGTCTCCCTGTGTGGAGTGTCTCTGTACTGTGTCTTTATCTAGTTGGGATTAATTTGGCTAATGGGCAGGCTTTTTTTTTCTAGGCAGACACTTGGTGGCCATTTCCCATTTTAATCTAACCAGACAAATTTATACTACCCAATCACTTGGTGGTGTTAAGGAGGCTGTCCTTCTGATGGAGAGCATGCAAACTTCCCCACATTTGTGTTTAAGCACAAACCTGACTTGACCTTTTTTACTTCTCCCATTCTCAGGCTTCATTTGGATGTCTGATCTCAGTTAGCTCTGCTGCCTAGGGCTTGTTTCACACCTTGGGAGCCTTGACCTCCCAAGTTCTTGATTTCCTTATTTTGTTCCTATTGTCCCTGTCCAGAAATTCTTGGCCATTTCTGTTTCACTTGTCTACTTGTCCTCAAAACTCCCTTCTGGACTTGCCTAATTGGTACCTAGTTTTCTTCAGTGGAAAAAATGAAGAAGTACTATTCAATGGCACTTGATGTTCACATTCTTGTCTCAATTGTCTTCCAGCACCACCAAGTGTTTATGCTACTTTAAACTTGGGTCTCAGTAAGTTCTAAGTAGCAAGGCCTTCCCCCTGGAAGTGTAAAAGGAGAAAATTGGGAGGTTCTGAGCCAAGTCCAGGGAGGGAATTAGAGAGAATTAACATATATTCTTGGGTTGAAGCAGTAGGATGATTATTAAGGAAATCCCCTAATTGCCCCATTTAGAGACGTGGAGTAATTTAGGTTGGGAGGTGATCTAGTCCAACCCCATGCTCAAAGCAGGGCTAACTTCACAATTAGATCAGGTTATTCAGGGGCCCATCTAGTCAAAGTTTTGAATATCTCCAAGGATGGAGATAACTCAGCCCCTTCCAGACCTCTGGTCTAGGGTTTGACTGTCCTCCCAGGGAATACTCTTCCCTTGGTAGCTAGTCAGAATCTTCCTGGATGCAATTTGCCTGTTTCTCCCATTTTTTCACTGTGACCTGCAAGAGAGTCTGTCTCTTCCTCTCTACATCCTCCTGCTAGGTAGCTGACACAGCAGTAAAATTCCCTCCTCAGCCTCACCTTAAGGGTGAATAAACACAGATCTCTCTGCATGCCACATGCTCCAAGCCTCTAATCATCTTGGTGACCCTCCACCGGGGTTCACTCCAGTCTGTCAATATTTTTCTTGTACTGGGGAGCTTAAAACTGGACTCAGGACTCCAGATGTGGTCTAGAATTACTTCCCTTGACCTGCTGCCTGCTCTCTTTCTGATGCAATCTTTCTATTCAATTTGTCTACCAGGTCCTTTCTGCAAAGCTGCTTTCTTGCCAATTGACCCCAGCCTGTACAGGTGCATGGGCTATTACGTCCCAGATGCAGGACTTAACAACGTAAGTGACATCTGTTGCTCTCCCTTCATCCACTGAAGCAATCATCTCATCGTATGCTATCAGATTGGTCAGACATAGCTTGACCTTGGTCAATCCAAGTTGCCTGGTACACAATCTCTTCTTTTTCATGTGCTGAGAAATGGCTTCCAGGAAGATTTGCTCCATAACCTTCCTGGGAGAGGAAGTGAGGCCGATGGGTCTGTATTTCCCTGGATCCTCTTTCTTGCCTTTCTTGAAGGTGTCCGTGAAGTTTTCCTTCCTCCAGTCATCAGAAACCTCCCCAATCACCATGACCTTTCAAAAATGAGAGCAGTCTCACGACAGCTTCAGGCATCTCCAACAGTGCCCTCGCATGCATCCCATCTGGTCCGGTTAGCTTAATTGCTCCTAAACTCCATCTTTCTCTGCTGTGCCTCAGTGTTGAATAAGAAGGCAAAGCTACAAAGTTTATGGAAATAAGGATGCAGAATGAGAATACTTCACATGGAAGCAATTTCAAAGAGCTTCATATTCTCTAGCTGGAGAGACTGGAAAATGTCAACATGTAAACTGGGAAAGAACTGACTCTTCACATTTCAAGTTCGGAGGCAAGAGGTGCCGATCTCTTCTCCCTGGGATCCAGGGACGGAACTTGTGGGGATGGTTCAAAGCTGCGTCAGGGGAGGTTCAGACTGGACGTGAGGAAGCGTTTCTTTACCGAGAGGGTGGTCAGACACTGGAACAGGCTTCCTGGAGAGGTGGTCGATGCCCCAAGCCTGTCAGTGTTCAAGAGGCATTTGGACAATGCCCTTAATGACATGCTTTAGCTTTTGTTCAGACCTGAAGTGGTCAGGCAGTTGGACTAGATGATCACTCTAGGTCCCTTCCAGCTGAACTGTTCTGTTCTGTTCTGTTCATGTACCATGCGAAGGTCAGAGGCAGGCACCCAGGGGCAGAGTTTTTTGCATCTGTTGTAGCTGAGGCTGGGACCAAACCAGGCAACTGCAGCTGCCTGCCTCCATAGCCAACCTCCCACCCCGAGGAGCGCCGGGAACAGAGGTCTGTCTGCGCCGGTGGGATGCCGAGGTTAGGAACGGATCTACTGGAGAGCTGAGTGGTGCACGGCCAGCGTCCCTAGCAGCTCTCCCCATCACGTCTCGTTTGTGATGCACAGCTAGGGAGGAGGGTCCCACTCGTTCGGACTGCAGACGTAGTCCTGTACGGCTGGC